>NC_069500.1:439597705-439941455 GCF_027579735.1 Bombina bombina
ATACCATTGGCCGAGTGATGCTAGTTGCATATTAAGATACTCAGTAATACTGAAAATCTTCTAATCATCAGTTTGCGCTTAAATTCTCACTTGCTTTATGAGCTTCAAATTCGACTTCAATTTACCAAATAACACTTAAAACTTTCTAGATATATCACTAATATGCAATAGGGCATAAGATGCCAGTTTCTGCTTCTCTGCATTATTTTTTATTTCTCCTTAAAGCAAAATGTAATCAGTAAGTAAGCTTTGTACTGTTTGTGAACAGATTAAAGCCTTTTTATGTTCATGTGCAGATTGGAATCTGACTTATGACTGCTCTTTGAATTTCAAAGCTTAACTTTGTAAGGGATTTTGTACAATCATTACTTATTTATAAATTATATCATACGCAAGAAAGCACTGTAGGGACAACCTGCTCAAAAAAGAGAACTGATTTGACAGTGCCACAAACAAGAGCTTTATACTTTAAGAAAAAAAAAATACTAACGCCTAGATTACGAGTTTTGCATTAGAGACTGTGCGATGCAAACTAGCAGTTTATGCTCACCGCTCACTTACAGACAGCGCTGGTATTACAGGCTTTTACAAACCCGGCGTTAGATGCAAAAAAGTGATCGTGGAGCAAAATTTAGCTCCACATCTCACCTCAATACCAGCGCTGCTTACGTTAGCGGTGAGCTGCTAAAATGTGCTTGTGCACGATTTCCCCATAGGAATCAATGGGGGAGAGCCGGCTCGAAAAAACCCTCAAAAAAGCAGCGTAAAGCTCCTAACGCAGCCCCATTGATTCCTATGGGGAAACACATTTTATGTCTACACCTAACACCCTAACATGAACCCGAGTCTAAACACCCCTAATCTTACACTTATTAACCCCTAATCTGCTGCCCCCGACACCTGAATTATATTATTAACCCCTAATCTGCCGCTCCGGATACCACCGCCACCTACATTATACTTATGAACCCCTAATCTGCCGTCCCCAACATCGCCAACACCTACATTTTATTTATTAACCCCTAATCTGCCGGCCCCTATGTTGCTGCAACCTACCTACACTTATTAACCCCTAATCTACGTCCCCCAACGTTGCCGCCACTATAATAAAGTTATTAACCCCTAAACCTAAGTCTAACCCTAACACCCCCTAATTTAAATATAATTTAAATAAATCTAAATAAAATTACTACAATTAACTTAACAATTCCTATTTACAACTAAATACTTACCTATAAAATAAACCCTAAGATAGCTACAATATTACTAATAGTTACATTGTAGCTAGCTTAGGGTTTATTTTTATTTTACAGGCAACTTTGTATTTATTTTAACTAGGTACAATAGTTATTAAATAGTTAACTATTTAATAACTACCTAGTTAAAATAAATACAAATTTACCTGTAAAATAAAACCTAACCTAAGTTACAATTACACCTAACACTACACTATATTAAATTAATTACCTAAATTAAATACAATTAATTACAATTAAATAAAATTATCTAAAGTACGAAAAAAAGCAAACACTAAATTACAGAAAATAATAAAGAAATTACAAGATTTTTAAACTAATTACACCTACTCTAATCCCCCTAACAAAATAAAAAAGCCCCCAAAATAAAAAAAAAGCCCTACCCTACACTAAATTACAAATAGCCCTTAAAGGTGCCTTTTTGTGGGGCATTGTCCCAAAGTAATCAGCTCTTTTACCTGTAAAAAAAAAAAGTACAAATCCCCCAACATTAAAACCCACCACCCACACAACCAACCCTACTCTAAAACCCACCCAATCCCCCCTTAAAAAACCTAACACTAACCCCTTGAAGATAATAATAATAATAATAATAATAATAATAATAAGGTTTTCAAAAAAAGCATGTGACAGAAATATTTTGATATATCCCTTTAAGAGCACAAGGTGAAACTCCACAAAGTAGGCTGGGCTTACTAAGGTTTAAAAGGCTGCTTTGAGTCTAATGAATTACTGCCCTGAAGAAGCCCCACTGTGAGTCTGCCTTAGGGGTGAAACACATATGCTGTGTGCAAAAAGGCTGTTTTTATTTTTGTTACTGCAGAAATTGAGTCTGGACACTTTTCTATATGCAATACCCTCTGTTTGTTGAAAGACACTTGCTAATATGGAGGATGGTAATTAAGCATACACCTGTGCTGGAGGTGGGTATAGCACAGCTACCTGAATGGTTCTGGAATCGGTCTGTGCAGCTCTAACACTTTGGAGATAAAGCACTTGAAAGAAATAGGTGATAAAGTGCCCAGAGGCTGTGGTTCTTTAACAGCATTGTTTGTATCAAAGGCAAGCTTGTGCTGGCTAACACCGGAGTCTGCTTACAAGGTACAGAGTGATGTCAGAGGAAATGCTTAACATCTGAAATATTCTTTTGTGCATGAGCTCCTGTCAAAAGGGAGTCCCAGGAGGGGAATACAAGTCGTATCCACTGTTCAAGTCACATAAGCCTCCATTTATGACTTTGCTTGCATCTATACTATCCGGTCATAACCTTGAGTGCGGTGCAAACCGCGGTATAGACCGGAATATATGGCATTAATGCTGTGAACTGCACATGTTATAGCTGTTAACAATTTGACCGGGACACTTATTTACCTGTTTTAACCCACCCTGATATGAAGGATGGTTGTTTCATTTGATCTGTATTGTTTTAACAGTGCAAAATATATTGTTACAAATATGGTTACTTATTAGCGCATATATACAGATATCTTTTTGTATATGGTATATTAGATTAGGGTTGGCAATGCTTTTTATAGAATTTGTGGCAAAGAGATTCTTTTGATGGTTTTCAACTTTAATCATGAATAAAAATCTGGTGTTTGATATAAGAGTGCTGAATTCCCTTTCTTTAAAAATAGGAGTGAAATATTCTCCTGTAATACTTTTTTAATAAAAGGTGTGTGTGTGTATATATATATATATATATATATATATATATATATATATATATATATATATATATATATATATATATATATATATATATATTGTGTGTGTGTGTGTGTATATATATATATATATATATATATATATATATATAATGATAAATATTAACCCCTAAAAATAAAGGAAACAATGAATACTGTTTATCATCAGTATCTTTTCCTTTTCTGTAATTTTCAGTGTGCATTCATTTAGATATTTGTTTTGTTAAAATGAAAAAAAAAATCAAATTTTCATCACGAATGTCATGCTAATGCAAATGTAGTAAAACCCTTAATCCAAACTGTTTGGGACCAGAAAAAGGTTTGGATTTTGGAATATAGAGCCTTGGGTGCTGCAGAAAGTATAAGTATAATCCAAAATGAAGAGCGCACTCCAAAGGACTTGGTTCAGATCCCACTTTAATGTCAAAAGTTTTCAATATTGCACAGTTTGTTGTATATGTTACCTTGACAAATGTCAAGTTAGGGCTGAAACATTGGAGAATAAATGTTTCTGAAAAGAAAGTTTTGAACTCAAGTCATTGACGGAATATATATATATATATATATATATATATATATATATATATATGTTAATGTAAAATATATATCTATATCTATATATATGTGTGTGTGTGTGTATGTATATATATATATATATTTAAAATAATAATAAAACATTTTTTTTTCCTGTATATGAAGAACAAAGGAATGTGAAATATTAATAACTCCTGTCGGGTTAGCGCAAGTGAGAAGTGTTTCTTCTGAGCTTTCTATTGAAGTCTATGGGGAGAAGAAGTTAGAGCGGTCGCAATATATCCAAAGTCCTAAAGGGACATTAAACCCAATTTATTTTTTCTTTCATCATTCAGATAGAGAATACAATTTTAAACAACTTTCTAATTTACTTCAATTATCTAATTTGCTTCATTCTCTTGATATCCTTTGCTACAAAGCTAAAGAAGCTGCTGATTGGTGGCTGCACATAGATGCCTCATGTGATTGGCTCACCCATGTGCATTGCTATTTTTTCAACAAATGAAGCAAATTAGATGATAGAAGTAAATTGAAATGTTGTTTAAAATTGTATTCTCTATTTGAATAATGAAAGAAAACGTTTGGGTTTAATGTCCCTTTAAGTTAGCGTGTGTCTAACACAAAAGCTGCGTCCCCCCAAAAAATATATATATATATATATATATATATATATATATATATATATATATATATATATATATATATATATATTTTTTTTTTTTTTTTTTGTTATGATACTGCCTTTTCCCTCCTAAATAATAAAAAGATTAAAAAAAACAACACAAAAGCTGTACAATTAGTGCACTTACACTGCATGCAAAATCCTTACTTCTGGCTATGTTATTTCTGAAGCGAAAGCGCTAAATAGTGTGCTACTTGTAATCTCATCCAGAATCTCTACATTATCTAGTATACTTAACACAAACAGGCTAATAAATTCAGACAGACTACCTTTCAATGAGCCATCATTAATAAAGTAAAAAAAAAATTGGTGAGTTGAGTTCAAATTTTCCAAACAGCAAACCCTAAGGGTTCCATGTACTAAAGCATCAATTTGCTCACCAACAGCTTGTCTGGTCGACTCGTTAGAACTCGCAAGTAGAGAGACACTGCCCGCTCGCCATATGTACTAAAAAACAGAGTAAAAATTGTTGCGTCTAATCTGCATCGAGCGCAGGCGAATGATTTATACATCTGACAGGGCCGGCCTTTGGGCAAGGCGGTTGCCTCAGCCCCACGGTTAGGGGGGCCACGCCGTGTGGGTTCAAATAAACATTTAATTTTTTTATATAATTTTTTTATACATTTTTTTTTTTTTTTTTTTTGTGCACGCCATTTTTGTTTACATTTGGGCGCAAGTTTTTTTCCCGCCGGGTCCCAGGAAAGTTCAGGACTCGAGTGAGGAGGCAGATCTGTGGTACAGGAGGAGGAGTGACAGGCAGTGGGCTACTGGCGAGTGTGGGACCGACTCGGGAGGCAGCCTGCCTGAAGGACCAGGTATGTTGGATGTGTGAGTGTGACTAAGTTGCAGATTAGAGATGTCCCTCTAACAAAGCCAGGAGCCTATATAAATAAAATAATATGCGTGTCAGGGGAGCGACGGCTGAACTTGCCATATCATTGCTAGCCTATGCACTGACTGTGCTGTGAGAGGATGAGAAATGAGTATGACAAGAGCGTTTGCCATCACCAGTGATGTATTTTTTAGTTTAATGCTGCCACTAGACTGGGTGATAATTATATTAATGTGACTGGCTGCTGGCTCAGACTAACGTACAGACCTGGCACATGCTGTAGTATGTGAGACTTACACCTGCAGGACACACTGAATCAGTTGCACTAGTGCTTTCTACATAAAATCCATTAGGTTGTCTTTTATGCACTCCTTTAATCACCATAGAATAAACTTAAAGGGACAGTGAATATATGTGTATTAGTATTACATTATTTGTTTGCTGAATGAATTTATTAAAACCTTGCTTACTGCAATTGTTTTTAAATAGCAATACTCCACCCACCATTTGCTCTATTAGGAGGAGAAAAACATAACCTTGATAGTGGAGTAGTTACAGCTAGCCACTGTTATTGTGTTAGCAAAAATGTATTTGTTTTGCAGTTTATCTAAAAATATCTCCTGTCCTGGAGAATATTAATAACATATTTGTGGCAGGGTTAGGTTTGTAGAAAAAAAGGGGCAAAATAAATAATGAAAGTATTGCAAAGTTGTTGTGTTTTTTTTTGTTTTTGTTTTTTTTTTGTTGTTGTTTTTTTTTTTTTACCATTCACAATTACTTTTAATTTCTATTTCTTTAATGTAATTGGCAATAGTCCATGAGCTAGTGTCGTATGGGATATACAATCCTACCAGGAGGGGCAAAGTTTCCCAAACCTCAAAATGCCTTTAAATACACCCCTCACCACACCCACAATTCAGTTTTTACAAACTTTGCCTCCTATGGAGGTGATGAAGTAAGTTTGTGCTAAGATTTCTTCGTTGATATGCGCTTCTCAGCATTTTGAAGCCCGATTCCTCTCAGAGGACAGCGAATGTCAGAGGGATGTGAAGGGAGTATCACCTATTGAATGCAATTATTTTCCTAACGGGGGTCTATTTCATAGGTTCTCTGTTATCGGTCGTAGAGATTCATCTCCTACCTCCCTTTTCAGATCGACAATATACTCTCATATACCATTACTTCTACTGATAACTGTTTCAGTATTGGTTTGGCTATCTGCTATATGTGGATGGGTGTATTTTTGGTAAGTATGTTTTTTATTACTTAAGACACCCCAGCTATGGTCTGGCACTTTATGCATTTAGATAAAAGTTCTAAATATATGTATGTATTGTACTTATATTTCCCATGAGTCAGGTTCATGTATTTCCTTGTGCAGACTGTCAGTTTCACATTTGGGAAATAAAACATATTAAGAAATATTTTTTTCTTACCTGGGGTTTAGTCTTTTTTTCAAATTGACTACTTTTTACTTACAAATTGCGGGCAGCATTAGGCCCGTGGGTGCGCCAAATGCTAGACTTGCTTGGCGCAAAATGTACGTCCGTTGATGCAAGTTTGTCACTTCCGGCGTCGAAGTTGATGCGGAAGTCTTACACACAGTTGCGTCGTTAGTGACGCAAGTGTGTCATTTCCCGATATTGTTGGCGCCAAAAAATTTTTCTCTTACGTTGTGCGTCATACTTGGCGCCAAATTTTTCATTCATTTTATACCCCATTGCTGTTTGCCTCTTGCCTTTCTCTATGTCAGAGGGCTATGCTGTTTTCATTTTTTCCCATTCCTGAAACTGTCATATAAGGAAATTGATAATTTTGCTTTATATGGGTTTTTTTTTCTTTTACATTTTGCAAGATGTCTCAATCTGATCATGCCTCAGAAGTATCTGTTGGAACTTTGCTGCCTGATATCGGTTCTACCAAAGCTAAGTGCATTTGTTGTAAGATTGTGGAGATTATATCTCCGAATGTCATTTGTAATAGTTGTCATGATAAACTTTACATGCAGAGAATGTATCCATCAGTAATAGTACATTGCCAGTTGAAGTTCCTTCAACTTCTAATGTACATGATATACCTATGAATTTTAAAGAATTTGTTACTGATTCTATACAGAAGGCTTTGTCTGCATTTCCGCCTTCTAATAAATGTCAAAGGTCTTTTAAAACTTCTCAAAAAGTTGATGAAATTTCAAATGACTGACAACATAATGATTTATCTTCCTCTGATGAGGATCTATCTGATTCAGAAGATCCCTCCTCAGATATTGACACTGACAAATCTACTTATTTAAAATAGAGTATATTTGTTCTTTGTTAAAAGAAGTGTTAATTACTTTGGATATTGAGGAAGCTAGTCCTCTTGACATTAAGACTATTAAGCGTTTAAATGCTGTTTTTAAACCTCCAGAGGTTTCTCCTATTCCTGATGCTATTTCTGATATGATTTCTAAGGAATGGAATAAGCCAGGTACTCCTTTTATTCCTTCTTGAAGGTTTAAAAAATTGTATCCTTTACCAGCAATTTCTATAGAGTTTTGGGAAAAGATCCCCAAAGTTGATGGGGCTATTTCTACTCTTGCTAAACGTACCACTATTCCTATGGAAGACAGTACTTCTTTTAAAGATCCTTTAGATAGGAAACTTGAATCCTATCTAAGGAAAGCCTATTTATATTCAGGTCATCTTCTCAGGCCTGTAATTTCTTTGGCTGATGTTGCGGCTGCATCAACTTTTTGGTTGGAGAATTTAGCGCAACAAGAATTGGATTCTGACATATCTAGCATTGTTCGTTTACTGCAACATGCTAATCATTTTATTTGTGATGCCATTTTTGATATTATCAAAATTGATGTTAGATCCATGTCTTTAGCTATTTTAGCTAGAAGAGCTTTGTGGCTTAAATCTTGGAATGCTGATATGACATCTAAGTCTAGATTATTATCTCTTTCTTCCCAAGGTAATAATTTATTTGGTTCTCAGTTGGATTCTATTATTTCAACTGTTGCTGAAGTAAAGGGGTTTTTTCTGCCTCAGGATAAAAAACCTAAGGGTAAATCTAAGGATTCTAACCGTTTTTGTTCCTTTCGTCAAAATAAGGAACAAAAATCAAATCCTTCCCCCAAGAGATCTGTTTCCAATTGGAAGCCTTCCTCAAATTGGAATAAATCCAAGCCTTTTAAAAAACCAAAGTCAGCCCCTAAGTCTGCATGAAGGTGTGGCCCTCATTCCAGCTCAGCTGGTAGGGGGCAGATTAAGGTTTTTCAAATATTTTTGGATAAATTCTGTCCAAAATCAATGGATTCAGAGCATTGTCTTTCAAGGGTATCGAATAGGATTCAGAGTAAGACCTCCTGTGAGAAGATATTTTCTCTCACGTATCCCAGCCAATCCAGTAAAATCTCAGGCTTTCCTGAAGTGTGTTTCAGACCTGGAGTCTTCAGGGGTAATCATGCCGGTTCCTTTTCAGGAATAAGGTCTGGGGTTTTATTCAAATCTATTCATTGTCCCAAAGAAGGAAAATTCATTCAGACCAGTTCTGGATCTGAAAATTTTGAATTGTTATGTAAGAGTACCAACTTTCAAGATGGTGACTATAAGGACTATTCTGCCTTTTGTTCAGCAAGGACATTATATGTCTACAATAGACTTGCAGGATGCATACCTTCATATTCCGATTCATCCAGAACATTATTGGTTCCTGAGATTCTCTTTTCTAGACAGGCATTACCAATTTGTTGCTCTTTCATTTGGTTGGAGGATCAATTTACCAAAAAGTTTCTTGATTCCTCAGACAAGGGTCACCTTTTTAGGTTTCCAGATAGATTGTGTCCATGACTCTGTCTCTAACAGACAAGAGATGTTTGAAATTGGTTGCAGCCTGTCGGCACCTTCAGTGTCAGTCATTCCCTTCAGTGGCTATGTGCATGGAAGTTTTAGGCCTCATGACTGCAGCATCAGACACGATTCCTTTTGCTCGTTTTCACATGAGACCTCTCCAGCTTTGTATGCTGAATCAATGGTGCAGGGATTATACAAATATATCACAGTTAATATCCTTAAATCCCAATGTTCGACACTCTCTGATGTGGTGGTTAAATCACCAGCGTTTAGTTCAAGGGGCTTCCTTTGTTCGGCCAACCTGGACTGTGATCACTATAGACGCAAATCTTTCAGGTTGGGGAGCTGTTTGGGGATCTCTGACAGCACAAGGGGTTTGGAAATCTCAAGAGGCGAGATTACCAATCAACATTTTAGAACTCCATGCAATTCTCAGAGCTCTTCAGTTTTGGCCTCTGTTAAAGAGAGAACCGTTCATTTGCTTTCAGACAGACAATATCGCAACTGTGGCATATATCAATCATCAGGGTGGGACTCACAGTCCCCAAGCAATGAAAGAAGTATCTCGGATACTTGCTTGGGCGGAATCCAGCTCCTGTCTAATCTCTGTGGTGCATATCCCATGTGTAGACAATTGGAATCTTTGGAAAGATCCTTACATTCTTTGGATGCGGTGAGAGTTTTGAAATATTATGTTGAAGCTACTAAAAATTTCAGGAAGACTTCTAGTCTATTTGTTATATTTTCTGGTCAGAAGACCTCTGCTATTTCCTTGGCTTCTTGGTTAAAGCTTTTGATTTCATCAAGCTTATTTGGAGTCGGGTCAGGCCCCGCCTCAGAGAATTACAGCTCATTCTACTAGATCAGTCTCCACTTCGTGGGTTTTTAAGAATGAAGCTTTAGTTGATCAGATTTGCAAAGCAGCAACTTGGTCTTCTTTGCATACATTTACTAAATTCTACCATTTGATGTATTTGCTTCTTCAGAAGCAGTTTTTGGTAGAAAAGTTCTTCAGGCAGCTGTTTCAGTTTGATTCTTCTGCTGATGTTTTAAGTTTTTCTTTTCATTATGAGAATAACTTATATTTTAGGTTGTGGATTATTTTTGCAGCGAGATATGGCTGTTGTTTATTTTTATCCCTCCCTCTCTAGTGACTCTTGAGTGGAGTTCCACATCTTGGGTATTGATATCCCATACGTCACTAGCTCATGGACTCTTGCCAATTACATGAAAGAAAACATAATTTATTTAAGAATTTACCTGATAAATGAATTTCTTTCATATTGGCAAGAGTCCATGAGGCCCACCCTTTTTATGCTGGTTATGATTTTTTTTTTTTGTATAAGCACAATTATTTTCAAATTTCTTTCTTTATCACCCCACTTCTTGGCTTTTTGTTAAACTGAATTGTGGGTGTGGTGAGGGGTGTATTTATAGGCATTTTGAGGTTTGGGAAACTTTGCCCTTCCTGGTAGGATTGTATATTCCATAGGTCAATAGCTCATGGACTCTTGCCAATATGAAAGAAATTAATTTATCAGGTAAATTCTTACATAAATGATGTTGTTACACTCTTAAAATATTTAATGTCTCTTTATTTTTATTGCTGGTCAAATGTATCATAATAACCAATCACTGTCTTTAGTTAACTTACGGCTAGATCATGAGTTCTGTCGGTAAAGCTTTGCGGTGCTAACTCTCCTTTTTTTCTTACCGCTCCCTTTAAACAACGCTGGTAATACGAGTTTTCTGCAAGCCGGCGTTAGCCTCAGAAAAGTGAGCGTTGAGCAAAATTTAGCTCCACATCTCACCTCGATACCAGCGTTGCTTACGGCAGTGGTAAGCTGGCAAAACATGCTCGTGCACGATTTCCCCATAGGAAACACCCTAACATGAACCCCGAGTCTAAACACCCCTAATCTTACACTTATTAACCCCTAATCTGCTGCCCCTGCTATTGCTGACACCTACATTATATTATTAACCCCTAATCTGCCGCTCCAGACACCGCCGCCACCTACATTATACTTATGAACCCCTAATCTGCTGCCCCCAACATCGCCAAACCCTACATTATATTTATTAACCCCTAATCTGCCCCCCCAATGTCGCCGCAACTATATTAAATTTATTAACCCCTAATCTGCCGCCGCCAACGTCGCCACCACTATAATAAAGTTATTAACCCCTAAACCTAAGTCTAACCCTAACAACCCCACGCTTAAATATAATTTAAATAACTCTAAATAAAATTCCTATCATTAACTAAATACTTACCGATAAAATAAACCCTAAGATAGCTACAATATAACTAATAGTTACATTGTAGCTAGCTTAGGATTTATTTTTATTTTACAGGCAACTTTGTATTTATTTTAACTAGGTAGAATAGTTATTAAATAGTTATTAACTATTTAATAACTAACTAGCTAAAATAAGTACAAAATTACCTGTAAAATAAATCCTAACCTAAGTTACAATTACACCTAACACTACACTATCATTAAACTAATTACCTAAACTACCTACAATTAAATTAAATAAACTAAATTAAGGAAAAAAAACCTCACTAAATTACAGAAAATAAAAAAAGAATTACAAGAATTTTAAACTAATTACACCTAATCTAATCCCCCAAATAAAATAAAAAAGCCCCCAAAATAAAAAAAATTCCCTACCCTATACTAAATTCAAATAGCCCTTTGAAAGGGCCTTTTGCGGGGCATTACCCCAAAGTAATGAGCTCTTTTACCTGTAAAAAAAAAAATACAATACCCCCCAACATTACAACCCACCCAATCCCCCTTAAAAAAAAACTAACACTAACCCCCTGAAGATTTCCCTACCTTGAGCCGTCTTCACCCAGCCGGGCACAAGTGGTCCTCCATACGACAGAATTCTTCATCTGATCGGGGCAGAAGAGGTCCTCCAGATGGTAGAAATCTTCATCCAGACGGCATCTTCTATCTTCATCCTTCCGGAGCGGGTCCATCTTCAATCCAGCCGACGCGGAGCATCTTCTTCAAACGAAGTCCTAACGAAGAATAAAGGTTCCTTTTAATGACGTCATCCAAGATGGCGTCCCTTGAATTTCAATTGGCTGATTGAATCCTATCAGCCAATCGGAAATAAGGTAGGAAAAATCCTATTGGCTTTATAATCTGCTCCCCTAGGCACAGGTCTAGTTCACAATCAAGAACCAAAATGGCATATGCATGCATGCATTGCCCACAGACTCCTAACAAGCTATATATAAGGTGCTGGCACATTGTTTCACCCAGAGCAGCAGGTTCTGAGGCCAGCTGGGCATCACTAGTAATACACAGGTACCATGTGTTATGAGGGGCACAGTATTTACACTGACATTTTGGTGACTTATGGCCACAGAGGCAATTACACAAGTCACATATCAGGTTACACAGAACTACAGACCACGTGCTGAGACTCCGGCTACAAGTCAGACACTAAAGCAGAATGTGAGGCACCTAACTTGGTCATGGCTGTGCCTTATAAATGCAGGTAATCGCTCCGATACACCAAGCTCCAGAGGAACAAGTCACCCTAAGTAATATAATATAATGCTGGTGCATTAGTTAATAGAGGCTCCATCAGTAACTCTGCACAGTAGAACAGAAATGTAGCTCTTTGTGTCAGATTAAACCCTCTCAGGCTTATCCAGTCTCCCCATATTACCGACTGAAGTACAACTTCATGTACCCCAAACATTCCTGTATTCCTTACCTCCCCTACTGGGTGTCTGCCCATATTACCTATGTATCTGTGTGTGTGTATGTATGTGTGTGTGGGCTCTATGTGTGTGTGTGTGGGCTCTATCTGTGTGTGTGTGTGCGTGGGCTCTATCTCTGTGTGTGTGTGGGCTCTATCTCTGTGTGTGTGTGGGCTCTATCTGTGTGTGTGTGTGTGGGCTCTATCTGCGTGTGTGGGCTCTATCTGCATGTGTGTGCTCTATCTGCATGTGTGTGCTCTATCTGCGTGTGTGGGCTCTATCTGTGTGTGTGGGCTCTATCTGTGTGTTTGGGGGCTCTATCTGTGTGTTTGGGGGCTCTATCTGTGTGTGGGGGGGCTCTATCTGTGTGGGGGCTCTGTCTGTGTGTGTGGGGGCTCTGTCTGTGTGTGGGGGGGGCTCTATCTGTGTGTGGGGGGGCTCTATCTGTGTGGGGGCTCTGTCTGTGTGTGTGGGGGCTCTGTCTGTGTGTGGGGGGGGCTCTATCTGTGTGTGGGGGGGGCTCTATCTGTGTGTGGGGGGGGCTCTATCTGTGTGTGGGGGGGGCTCTATCTGTGTGTGTGTGGGCTCTGTCTGTGTGTGTGTGGGCTCTGTCTGTGTGTGTGTGGGGGCTCTATCTGTGTGTGTGTGGGGGCTCTGTGTGTGTGTGGGCTCTGTCTGTCTGTCTGTGTGTGGGGGCTCTGTCTGTGTGTGTGTGTGGGGGGGCTCTGTCTGTGTGTGTGTGTGTGGGGGGGCTCTGTCTGAGTGTACACCTGTGTATGTGTATATCTGTGTACCTGTGTATGTGTCTGAGTGTACACCTGTGTATGTGTATATAAGTATCTCTCTGTGTGTTTGTGTGGTACAGTGCATTACCCCATTTCTTTTAAGTATTTTTTGTTCTGGGTACATGCTCCACGCTGTCAATCTGCCTAGGGACCTGCACCTGCTATGGCCGGCCCTGGCATTTCTGTAATGTTCTTGTTATCATAAGAAAACACATAAAAATAAGGCCCATTTCAACTCAACTGTTCATAATTGTCAGCATAATTCTTATTATATACATAAACAGTTGTTCCAATAGTACAAATGGTATATTGCAATATATAAAATGTTATTGTGCTACACATTAGTGGATTTATGTTTTTTATATATAAAATGTTGTGTATTTACCTTAAATGATTTTTCTCCCATTTTTTTTCATTTTAAAAGCTGTGGGGGCGGAGATTGGACGGGGCTGGGGGCGGAGAGAAAGGGGCCCCATTTTGTCATCCTGCCTTGGGCCCCGCAATGGCTAGGGCCGGCCCTGACATCTGATGCCTCGCTAGTAACGAATGTACTATTATTTTCTTGCAACTTGCCAGTCATGTTTGTCCCACGTGACTATAAGGTGTCAGAAACGTCACATTTGTCATGGGAATTTATTTCAGCACTATATAAAGTCCACTTTATCTATTTTTTCAGACAGAAAAATTACTGAACCTGAAGCGTTTCAAGCTTATATATTTATTTTTAATAAATTAAAGGGACACTGAACCCAATTTTTTTCTTTTGTGATTCGGATAGAGCATAACATTTTAAGCAACTTTCTAATTTACTCCTATTATCTAATGTTCTGTATTCTTTATTTGAAATGCAAGAATGTAAGTTTAGATGCCGGCCCATTTTTGGTGAACAACCTAGGTTGTCCTTGCTGATTGGTGGATAAATTCATCCACCAATCAAAAACTGCTGTCCAGAGTTCTGAACTAAGATAAAAGCATTAGAGTAAATTAGAAAGTTAATTAAAATTGCATGCTCTATCTGAATCACAAAATAAATTATTTGGATTCAGTGTCCCTTTAAGTATGGCAACTTCAGGATCTGATTAGCAGACAGCCAAATACAAGAATCCACACTTCTCACACCAGCAGAACCTGGTTCTTGTTGATATGGTACTGGACTCTTATGAGTATTTATTTGGTTGTTGTGTGTAGCAAACTTCCAGTAACTGTAAAAAGAGTATAGATAACTTTAGTTAAATGATGCGAAAAGGCAGATTACTGAAACCAATGATGACGCTGCCTGAAACAATCCGGTGGCAAAAAAGCACAAGGCAGCAAGAAACTTGAGGAGTCCGGAAAAGGCCATTGAATGTGCCGTCACTGGCTCTAGGAACTGTGCAATTTGAGCATATAAAGTCAATATTGAATGTCGATCCAGATGGAAACTTTGAATAACCTCTCTATCGGAAAGGCCATCTAAAGGAACCCGAGGAAGGAATACACGCTGTACACGGAATCTCCTTCTTCTAACAACATTGTCTATGGCATCAGGTTCCCGAATTTGCCTTCTCCCCCTGATTTGCATCAGACAAAGAATATATAGCTGAATAAGTGTCTCCATGGCTAGCAGGATCAACAGTGAGTAAAGATTCAAGTGTATTGTCCTTGTTTTATATCACTTGTAGGCGTATATCTTATAGACCCTATTATTTAGTATTGTGCTCACCACCTATAAGCTGGCGAGGGATTTTTCACGAGCTAGGTGCGGAAAAAGTAGCATGCGTAGAAATAGATTGTTTAGTAATTACTGTTTATTGCGAGATTTATGTTGAGCGAGGATTTTTTAGCTACAAAAAAGACAAGAATATAAGAGTTGCGGACAAGTTCGCTAGACACTTGTAAATGTCAGTTTTTCAATGAATTTGGGGCATAGTCCATGCGATGTTTGATCCGCACGAAGAAATTTAGACGGAAAAACTAAGAACAGCTCGCAGACAGCTTAGTACATGTAGTCCTAAGCATGCATTTTTATATGTTTATTTGTAGTGTTTTTTTTTTTTAATCTAAAATAAAATATCTTAGGGGGGAGCAAGAAACACTAAGGATCAGATTGTCTGAAGCTTTCTGTTCAGGAGACATACTTTAAACAAAATCCATCAGTACTATGAGGTCCTTTATAGGATTCCCTAAAGGCAAATTTTACCTTGATAGCTGGGTATCTCACTAAGGGGTGTGTCTGTCCTCTATACAGTATGTAAAGGAGAGACATTACAGTGTATTGCTCATTAAATTCAGCAATTTAAAAAGAATATTGAAAGCACTATGTCAAATTTTTAATCAAAGTATGCTTTAAAAATTGTATGAAATGTATACAGAAAATGCAAATTTAAATGATGCAGTAAAATGCGTATTTAAAGCATGAATGGTAGATTTTATTCACACAATAAACATTATATTTAATCTAATATATAATTTCAAAATAGAAAGTTAAAGGGACATTATACACTCATTTTACTTTGCATAAATGTTTTGTAGATAATCTATTTATATAGCCCATAAAGTTTTTTTTTTAAATTTTGTTTTTTAGTTTTGCTTATTTTTAAATAACATTGCTCTGATTTTCAGACTCCTAACCAAGCCCCAAAGTTTTATGTGAATACGCTCGACTACCTACTCCAGCTTGCTCCTGTTTGTGTAAAGGGTCTTTTCATATGCAAAAGAAGGGGGAGGGGGGGGGAGTGTCTTATTTGCCACTTGCAGTGGGCTTTCCAGCTACCTTTTCAACAGAGGTAAACTGACAGCTTCTAAGTAAGTTTTTAAACTGTTTTATACTGAATTTTTATATCAGTATCTGTGCATATTATTCTTTATAGTAGTGTCTATTACATGCAGTTATATGAAAATGAGTGTATACTGTCCCTTTAAACTTGGTGTACTTGCTATGGATAACCCAATTTGACCCTGTATGTGTCAGTCTCCCACAACCATACTATATACAAACTATTACTGTTGAACAGCCAATAGGATTTCAGTAGGTCTCATCCTATTGGCTGTTTTGAACGATGGGATCAGCTTCCAGGATGGCTCCACTCCGTTCCGCCCAGGATGATGATAGAAGACCTCGCTGCCTGGATGGAGATGGATGTCCGGACTTCAGAAACCGTAAGTAGATCTTCTGGGGTTAGTGTTAGTTTTTTTGTTGTTTTTTTTGGTGTGTGTTTTTTTTTTAGATTAGGGTTTGGGCTTTGAAAAAGAGCTAAATGCCCCTTTAAGGGCAAAGCCCATACAAATGCCACTTTTAAGGGCTATTGGTAGTTTATTGTAGGCTAGGGGGTGTTTTTATTTTGGGGGTCTTTTTTATTGTTTCATTTATTTTTTTGTAATCTTAGTGTTTTTTATTTTTCATGATTTTAGTGTTTAGTTACTTTTGGTAAACTTAGTTTCTTTAAATTTTTCATAGGATTTGTTTTTTTTTGGTTGTAATTTAGATTTTTTTTTTTTCATAGTGTTAGGTATTTTTAAATTTGTAATTTAGATATTTTAATTGGTAGTTTTTTTTATTAGAATACTTAGGTTAATTTATAGTTTAATTATAGTTTTTTTTATTTCACAGGTAAGTTTTTATTTATTAAAATTTTAATTTAAAGTTAGGGGGGTGTTAGGTTTAGGGGTTAATAGTTTAATTTAGTGTTTTGCGATGTGGGGTACAGGCAATTTAGGGGTTAATAGGTTTATTTAGTGGTGGAGATGTGGGAGGCCAGAGGTTTAGGGGTTAATAACTTTATTATAGTGGCAGCGATGTCGGGGAGCGGAAGATTAGGGGTTAATAACTTTATTTAGGTGTTTTGTTTAGGCAATGTCGGGAGCGGTGGAATAGGGGTTAATACATTTATTATAGTAGCGGTGATGTCGGAGAGCAGTGAAATAGGGGTTAATAACTTTTATTAGTGTCAGTGATGTCGGGGGCAGCGAATTAAGGGTGTTTAGACTAGAGGTTTATGTTAGGGTGTTAGGTTTAAATGTAACTTTTTTCCCCATAGACATCAATGGGGTTGCGTTATGGGCATTTTTCATTCCGCGCTTCATGTGTTTTTTTTCTGACACTCCCCATTGATGTCTATGGGGAAAAGCGTGCATGAGCACGTCAAAGCAGCCCTTGGATTTGGTGCGGTATGGAGCTTAACGCCACCATATTGCACGCAAAGGAGGCTTTTCAGAAACTCGGAATGGCAGCGCTATGGGGGGTAAAATAACACAACTTTTGTTGCGTTCGTTTCGCACCCTGTTTAGCGCAAAACTCGTAATCTAGGTGTATATTATTACATGTCATCCTGTTCCTGCAGCTCTTTACAAATGAGTTCTCCTGTTCTAATCACTTAAAGGGGAGCAGATACTGATTTCTCTTTGTACTGGGCACCGCCATCTTGGAGCTCAGGTATTCTCATAACCTGTGAAAGAAGCTATTCACACTCATAGATCAGTAATATTGCCTATATTTTTTTTACAGCTGCATAATGTGCTTGAAGTTACTGTGCATGATACAAAGCAGAAGCGTTACATGTTTGCATTATATATACAGTTTTACAGTTACACAAAATATATTTAAAATATGTAAAGCTCCTGCTTTGTATCATACACACTAACCTGAAGTACATCATACAGCTGTAAAAAAAGATAGGAAATATTACTGATCCGGGACTGTCCACTTCTTCTGTCACAGGCTGTGAGAATACTTGGGCTCAAAGATGGCAGCCTCCAGTACAAAGAGGCGGAGCACCTCAAAGCTATCAAAACAGAAGAACTGATTTGAAAAGAGCTGTAGGAACAGAATGAATCTAGGGAGTAGTTGCTATTATTTTGTAGTTGTGCACAGCAGTTTAATGTCCCTTTAATACATAACAGTTATTAATATATACACCTTAAAAAAAGACGTTATAAATCCTTACCAGTATCATGTCATCATAGAATGAGAGAAATCTCATTAGCAGACTCTGATTTTTTCAGATATCCAGTTGTCTTGATGACTGCTGATATAAAGTGATTCAGTTGTTATTATTAGTATCATTATTTTACTTTAATTTACTTTCATTCTTGTTTCAAATGTTAAATCATTCCATGTAATAGAAAGAACGTAATTTCAACAAGATGCTGTGACAGGGTAATCATCTCCCACTGTAACACATTGAAAATAGGGAAATGGGAGACTATTATCTTGTCACAATGTTTCATTTTATTGAAATTATTGCTAAAGCACAGTGGTATCTAAAAGGAAATAGATCATCAGAAATATTATGTACAACCTACTCTTTGTGGGTGAAACTGAAAAAAAAATCTTTAATGCAAAATGATTCATTATTGTTAAGCGAACACTTTTTTAATACAAACATATAAATTGGAAATGTATGAATATGGCAATGGGATATTACATGTATTGTTAAATCATTACTTTCTCTAAATATTTTTTTAAGAATACACTAGATATTTTAAAAAAATATATATTATTGTGGTTCTTCTGCACCAAGCAAAATTATTGATTGTGGAATGTGAAATACAAATAAATAATATTATTTATATATATATATATATATATATATATATATATATATATATATATATATATATATATATATATATATATATATATATATATATATATATATAGCTGAGGTATGCGCCTAACAGCGCCCGGAACACAAATCAGCAGGGTAATAAAGGTAGTACCTTGTATCAGGAGAAGGTGTATCGTCCCTCCACACCAGCGTCACTGCCAGACCCAGTCATCTCCTCAAACCCACAGGTACATTGAGGCAGCAATTTAAATAAGTAAAAAAGGTGAACTCCAAGGTAAGGTAAATTCAAAAAGTAAAGAAATATACAATGCACAGCCTTAAGTAGATATATAAAACGTATAACATTTATTGATATGCATTTAAAATTTAAACTCACGGAGTAGCGGTATAGCTGGTGACGTCATCTAACGTGTTTTGCACAAGTCTCACAATTTTATATGTATATATATATATATATATATTTTTTTTTTTTTTTCCCCACACTATATAGAACATTTTTAACAGTTTGTTACTTGAACTGTGGCTACTGACATGATTAAACCTTATGGTAGTGAGGTATATTAAACTAAGTAGTTGGTATATAATTCCATCTGTGTAATCCTCTTTTTTGGGGGCAGCTTTAAGGGACCTTCAGTTTTGGTAAACATGGCACCAACAATCTGTGAGAGATAAAAATCCTTCTTAGAGTGACCGTTCCTAAAACAGAGTTAATCTTTAATATAAATTGATCATCCTTCCTTTAGCTGAATGGTAAAATGAATAAGTTGGGAGTGATTTATTTTTTTAAGTACCATAATTACAGAAATACATAAGCTAAGCCATCCAATGTGATTATTGATGTTGCGTCCCTGGAAGTTCTGCCACTGCAGACAACACAGAAAAACAATAATTACAAATGCAGCACTTAGGAAACATGCTTGCAAATTGGTTTATGTAAAATGTTTTAATTGAAAATAATTATGTCTGTTGTGGTCAAACAGACTTTCTAAGTATTCTAGAGGCAAAACTTAAGTTTTCGCGTGCATGTATTCCCCAATAGAAATCAATGGGGACAAAAAAGTGGAAAATAAAAAATAACACCCAACTCGTGCAAACTACATTCCATTTTCGCATTCCCATAGAAATCAAGGGAGAAAAAAAAGTGAAAAAAACACCCTACCATGCCTCTAGCCTAATAACCCCTAAACCGCCACAACCCCCACAACGCAAACGATCTAAATAAACTATTAACCCCTAAACCGCCATCCCCTACAACGCAAACTATCTAAATAAACTAACTCCTAAACCGCCATCCCCCACAATGCAAATTATCTAAATAAACTTTTAACCCCTAAATTGCCACCCCCCACAACGAAAACAATCAAATAAACTATTAACCCTTAAACCGCTATCCCCCATGATCCAAAGTAATAAACTAACATCTAAACCCCCTAACCTAACAACCCTTAACTTAAAGGGACAGTCTACATCAGAATATTTATTGTTTTAAAAGATAGATAATCCCTTTATTACCCATTCCCTAGTTTTGCATAATCAACACAGTTATATTAATACACTTTTTACCTCTGTGATTACCTTGTATCTAAGCCTCTGCAGACTTCCCCCTTATTTCAGTTCTTTTGACAGACTTGCATTTTAGCCAATCAGTGATGGCTCCTAGGAACACCGTTTTTTATCTGTATGAAACACATGAACTAACACTCTCTAGTGGTGAAAAACTATCAAAATGCCCTGAGCTAAGAGGCGGCCATCAAAGGCTTAGAAATTAGCATATGAACCTCCTAGATTTAGCTTTCAACTAAGAATACCAAGAGAACAAAGCAAAATTGGTGATAGAAGTAAATTGGAAAATTGTTTAAAATTACATGCCCTATCTGAATCATGAAAGTTTGTTTTGGACTAGACTGTCCCTTTAACCCTAATATAAATACCCCTACAGTTACAAAAAAAAAAAATCCTACCTTAAAAAAACAAAACCATACCTCTAAAATAAAATAACAACCTAGTATTACCTTTAAAAACAAAAAACTAATATAACAAAATAAAAAAAAATAATATTACAAAAAATAAAAAAAAGTCTAAGATTAAAGAAAATAAAAAAATCTTAACATTAAAAAAATTACAAAACTCTAAGATTACAGGAAAAACAAAAACGTAATTACCAAAAAAATAAAAAATGTAATCCTGTTCTAATACCCCCCTAAAAAGCCCCCAAAATAAAAAAGCCCCATTCTAAAAATAAGCTACCAATAGTCTTTAAAAGGGCCTTTTGTAGAGCATTGCCCTAAAGCGATCACCTTTTTTGGAAAAAAAAGCCCACTAACCCCTCTAACATTACAACCCCCCAATCCCCAAAACTAAAAAATCCTAAATTACCAATTGCCCATAAAAGGGAATTTGGATGGGCATTGCCTTTAAAAGGGCATTCAGCTCTTTTGCTGCACAACAAAAACAACACAAAAAAACTAACCTAGAAAAAAAAATACACCCCAAAAAAAAACAACCTAGCACTAACCTCGAAATTGGTACTTACCGATGCGGCTGGCGGTGGTGCTCCATCTTCATCCTGGCGGAATTTTTTTGCCCTGTTTTATTTTTTCGGAAACATTTTAAAAAATGCAGCGTGGAGTAGTTTTACAAATTGAAAGTTATTTTATTACACTGGGAACATGAAATGCAGTGTATATAAAAGTATTATGCTTGAAATGAAAGTACTGCTTATTCAGTAAATAAACTAAACTTGCTTTTAAAAACTTTATTTTTTGTTACAAATGCAATAATAACAAGGTATACTGTATATGTTAAGAACATTTCAACTATACACGAGAACAGGTAACCACCCCCTTTCCCTCAAAAGCAACAAAACAGAAAAGAAACCATCAACATAAACAAATCAACTTTGCCCGTTAGCACCAATTGCAAATACAAAGGTAAGTAACTGGCATTATTTACGCCAGTAGGATATGGACATTGGGGGCTGTAAGGACCACCTCAATATTTTAGCTCCATAGGGAGGTTTAACTTTGGAGTGGTGCTTTAAAAATACATTGAGAAAAGGAAACAAAGACACAACATATGCATGCAAATTAATCTATCTCATTTTTTGAACTACTGTTATTTTCCGTTTCTTGTTGCTCTTCATATTTATCATTTTTCTCATGGACTTCTAAAAACTTAAGGTTTGCAGGGATTTAAACAAGCTTACAACTGCTGAAGAAAGTAAAGTGAAAGATTTTATTAAGAGTTTGATCTGTATTTCAGGTGTCATTTTATCTATAAATTAAGGTATTGGGGCATATCTATCAAGCTCCGTATGGAGCTTCAAGCCCCGTGTTTCTGGCGAGCCTTCATGCTCGCCAGAAACACCAGTTATGAAGCAGCGGTCTAAAGACCGCTGCTCCATAACCTGTCCGCCTGTTCTGATGAGGCGGACAGACATCACCACAATTCATCCCGATCGAATACGATCGGGTTGATTGAGACCACCCTACTAGCGGCAGATTGGTCGCGAATCTGCAGGGGGCGGCATTGCACCAGCAGTTCACAAGAGCTATTGCTCTCCGCATTCAGCGAGGTCTGTCGGACCTGATCCGCAATGTCGGATCATGTCCGACAGGCATTTCATAAATAGGCCCCATTGTGTATTTTTGTTAAGGCAGTAAATTGCAACACTTCCTTCTTTAAAGATGCTGTTGGTGAAGAAACACTTTGTGATGATACAGAAGGAGCAGAAAGAGTGATTCTGGAATAAGAGCTTTAGAGGGGAAAGCTACTTGCAGTTTCATTATGGCCCTCATCATTTAATTACATAAAGTATTTTTTAATGTCTTTAGGGGCACCTCTGGCATGCGTGTGTGTTTTGTCATCCTTGTAGCATTTGGAAAACAATATTTCTCCTCACAGTATTTGCAAATTGCAGTTTTACTCTCAGCAGAAATTGCACTGTGGAAATGTTTCCAGACTCTAGATGTTGGTCTGACCATTTTACCTATCTCTACTATGGGGAGAAGAAGTTAATGCGGTTTGTGAGATCCAAAATTCTAAAGATAGCACACATCAGGGGCACGATCCAATATACGGCGTAGTTTTCGGCGCAAGTGAGGGAACCCGCGCCACCCGTAATTTCACCTCGCACATCGGGGTATTACATATACCCTGCCGGCAGTTCCTAAAGTGCTGTAAGTCAGATAAACTAGCGATGTCCAGAAATGAGCGTAACTACAAATTTCTGGAGTCGCCAGTGACTTACGGCACTTTAGAAACTGCCCGCACCTAAGAAAACTAACTAAAATGTTAAATCTCCCGTAACTGTCTAACCTGCCTCCCAAAACCTGAGCCGTCTTCACCCAGCCGGGCCGAAGTCTTCATCTGATCCAGGCACAAGTGGTCCTCCAGCCGGGCAGAAGTCTTCATCCAATCGGATCCAATTTGATTGAACTTCAATCCGATTGGCTGATTAAATCAGCCAAAAAAAGAAATGCTCATTGATCAAGATATAAATAACAGGGTTAATGGCTACTTACATAATTTAAATATATCTAGGATGAATGTAGAACAAAAAGAATATTTAGATAAACTAGTTGGGACCCAAATTAAATATTCAGAGCTATACTGGAACTGGCTACAGACAAAGTGCCTGGACCTAATGGGTTCACTATGAAGTATAATACAAAATTCCAGAAACACCTAGTACCGTAGCTTCTAAATTTTATTTAATGGGGTTAAGAAAAATTGGATCTTTGCTAAGGAGATGTTAGAATACTGCCTATTTGTATATCGGATCATGGCCCTATATCTCTTGAATTCCAGCTCAATGATTTCAATTCTAGTATTCCTCATTTTTATTTCTCCACATTCTTGTCAACAGACTTGAAGTTCAAAAATTGGCTTAAATCTAAGTACGAAGAATATGTTCACTGTAATCAAGATTTCGTTAACCGTCCTGCTAATTTCTGGGAGGCTGCAAAAGCTTTTCTTAGGGGGCAGATCACAACCTATAGCATAAATAGGACAAAGAAGCTTAAGACAAGGGAGAAAGAGCTCTTGAAGTCGGTAACTAATTCATATAATCGATATTTGCTAGAAAGAACACCAGACTGTTGGGCAAGCTACACTAGAGCAAAAAAAGAGAGGGACACTTTTTTATTCTATATGGTCACGCTGAAGGATCTTAAATTTCAAGCCAAACTTTATAGATTTGGAAACAAGGTAGGGAAACTCCTTGCAAATCTAGTTAAGAGAGATAAAGGCTCACCACTAATTGATTCACTTCAAAGTGGAGGAAAAACTCTTATAAATGTAGAGGAGATCTCAAAGGCTTTTACAGATTATTATCGAGATCTGTATTCCCTTAGAGATTCAAATAAATCTCAGTGTGTAGACTTCTGGAGCAAAATTACTCACCCATCCCTCACATCTGAACTAACTGAAACCTTGAATTCCCCTATTTCGGAGTCAGAAATCCTCAGAGCGATTCAGAACCTTTCTTTAAACAAAGCACTGGGATCTGATGTGCTACCTAATGAATTTTACAAGATCCTTTCCCCACTGATAGTCCCACATTTAAGTAAGCTTTTTAATAATATATATACTGACAGTAATCCGGTCTCGCCTTACTTCACTGCTTCTTATACCACTTTAATTCTTAAACAGGGGAAGGATCCTAGTAAAAAAGAGTCATACAGACCTATAGCTCTTTTGAACTCGGACTGCAAGTTACTTACCTCTATTTTAGTGAAAAGGCTACAATCTCTTCTCCCTAGCATTATTCATAAAGATTAAGCTAGGTTCTTATATAAGCGGAATTCTTCAGCTAAAATAAGGGAAGTGCTGGTTACTACTGACTATTTCAAGACTCTTGAGATTTTGGGATTGGGGGAAGAGAAGGCACCCCTGATTTAGCAATTATTTCAATTGATGCCGAGAAGGCATTTGATTAAGTCCACTATGATCATTTGTTGTTTTCGCTTTCTCAATTTTAACTTCAAAGGCAAGTTCCTCAAGTTTATAGATAACTTGTACAATAAACCATATATGAAGATGATAATCAATGGCTTAGTTTCTCCAGAAATAATGTTGAGTAGAGAAACACATAGGGGTGCCCTCTCTCTCCCCTCCTTTTCAATATCTCTATTGAACCATTGGCAATCATGATCAGACAGCAAGTGGAAGGCATTAAAATTGGTAAGAAGGAGCTGAAATTAACCTTGTATGCTGATGGTATTCTCATATACATAACAAATACTAGAACTAATATACCAAAGCTTTTATTAAAGGGACAGTCAAGTATAAATTAAACTTTCATTATTCAGATAGGAATTTTAATTTTAATCGACTTTCCAATTTACTTTTATCATCAAATTTGCTTTTTTCTCTTGGTATTCTTAGTTTAAACTAAACATAGGTAGGCTCATATGCTAATTTCTAAGCCTTTGAGGGCTGCCTCTTATCACATGCTTTTTAAATCTCTTTTCAACACAAAGAGACAGAAAGTGCACGTGGGCTATATAGATAACTTTCTGTGCCTGAACACAGTGTTATTTAAGATCTAGCACAATACAATGCTAAATTTAAGACAATAGATAATAAACAGTCACAGTCATGTGATCAGGGGGCTGGAAGAAGATTCCTAGATACAAGGTAATCACAGAGGTAAAAAGTGTATTAATATAACTGTGTTGGTTATGCAAAACTGGGGAATGGGTAATAAAGGGATTATCTATCTTTTAAAACAATAACAATTCTATGGTTGACTGTCCCTTTAACTATTGATGAATTTGTATAGTTTTCAGGCTATAGGGTAAATACCTCAAAGTCCAAATTGCTGTGGATTATGCAAAATAAAGACTCCCTTCAGTTTATCCCCTAAAGAATAGTTTCCGAATCATTTAAGTATTTTGGTATTACTATCTCCTCTAACCCCGACAATTGGTATAGTCTTAATGTTCTCCCGGTATTGGCAAAAATTAAGGAAAGTTTGAAAAACTGGCAAAACCTCCTGCTCTCTATCTCAGGTCGTATTGCCCTGTTTAAGATGATTCTCCTCCCAAAACTTTTATATGTTCTTCAGAATATCCCAATTATTCTGAAAGGGAAGGAGATCAGGGCAATACAGGTATACCCCGCTCATACAGTGGGTTAGGGACTGGAGCCCTGCTGTAAAGTAGACATGTGTGATTCGTTTCGGATCGATTCGGAAATTCGGTCAAATTCGTAAAATTTGGATCGATTCGGATTTCCGAATTAAAATAGTGCCAAATTTACTGAATAATTCCGAATTAGTTCAGATTTATTCGGATTTATTCAATAGATTCGGATGGCCATGGATTACACTAGTATTGTACAGTATATTAGGTTATATCACTCTGCTATGGGTTACACCTAATATACAGTACATAATACTAGTCTAATACACAGCACATCCCACCTAACACTTACCAAAATTCAGAATTTCCGAATCGAACCGAATCCAGCCGAATTTATTCTAATCCGAATGAATCCGAAACGAATCCGAACCGAATTGATTCAAATTTTTCCGAATTCGAATCGATCTGAACCGCAATTCGAAAAAATCTGAATCGATCTGAACCGAATTTTTTCGCCATGCACATATCTACTGTAAAGTGAAAACCGCCTTAAAGTGAAACAAGGTGGTTTTAGCTTTCTTTCCACTTGCCAGTGTGTTTAAAAACATGTTTGAACTAACATATATTATGAGTGCAATAGTGCTACGTTTAGTTTAACACTGGCACAGCACAGTATTCAATTAGTATTCAATAAATACTGTACCTGTAAAATAGTGACAATTACTGTAGTAAAATTTACCAGACTACAACACTGAGACACAGATTGCAATGTAATGCTGTAAACAGAGTGAACTGTGCATAACAAAATGGTGCCAGTCACTTTTCTCACAATTTCACAAAGATTTACAGCACTGTTTCAAAATCCTTGGAGGTTGAGCTTCAGCTCCACAAAGCGCTGTATTAGCAAAGCACTGTAAAGTAAGGTATACCTGTATAGCATTAAGAAGTTTAATATGGCAAAATAAAAAACATAGAATTTATTTTTCTAAACTCTCTCTCCCTAGAAAACTCAGGGGTTTTTTCATTACCAGACCTGCATTTGTACAACTTTGTTTTTCTTGCGCATATACCTGTAGTGGCAGATTGGATCTTCACCAGAGACTATGTTATAAACAATTGAGCTAGAAAAAAATGTAATATATCTATTTCTACAATATGCCTGAGGTAATGGCGTGTTAAGCCGAGAAATGCGTTGCATGTTTAGGGTGATATTGGAATACCCCTATTCCACTCTTTTGCATTGATTGTTTTTAATTTTGTTTTTAATAAATACTATGGCCTAGATTTAGAGTTTGGCATTAGCCATCAAAAGCAGCGTTAAGGGGTCCTAACGCTGCTTTTTACCGCCCGCTGGTATTTAGAGTCAGGCAGGAAAGGGTCTACCGCTCACTTTCTTTCCGCGACTCCAGGCTACCGCAGATCCCCTTACGTCAATTTTGTATCCTATCTTTTCAATGGGATTTGCCTAACGCTGGTATTTCGAGTCTTGGAAGAAGTGAGCGGTAGAGCCTCTACCGACAAAAAAAGTCAGTAGTTAAGAGTTTTATGGGCTAACACCGGAACATAAAGCTCTTAACTACTGTGCTATAAAGTACACAAACACCCATAAACTACCTATGTACCCCTAAACTGAGGCCCCCCCACATCGCAAACTCTCTAATAAATTTTTTTAACCCCTAATCTGCCGACCGGACACCGCCGCAACCTACATTATATCTATGAACCCCTAATCTGCTGCCCCTAACATCGCCAACACCTACATTATATTTATTAACCCCTAATCTGCCCCCCCCAACGTCGCCGCTACCTAACTACAATTATTAACCCCTAATCTGCCGACCGGACATCGCCGCCACTATAATAAATGTATTAACCCCTAAACCGCCGCACTCCCTCCTCGCAAACACTATAATAAATTGTATTAACCCCTAATCTGCCCTCCCTAACATCGCCACCACCTACCTACAATTATTAACCCCTAATCTGCCACCCCACCATCGCTGCTACTATAATAAAGTTATTAACCCCTAAACCTAAGTCTAACCCTAACCCTAACACCCCCCTAACATAAATATAATTTAAATAAAACGAAATAGTATTCCTATAATTAAATAAATGAATCCTATTTAAAACTAAATACTTACCTAGAAAATAAACCCTAATATAGCTACAATATAACTAATAATTACATTGTATCTATTTTAGGATTTATATTTATTTTACAGGCAACTTTGTATTTATTTTAACTAGGTACAATAGCTATTTAATAGTTAATAACTATTTAATAGCTACCTAGTTACAATAATTACAAAATTACCTGTGAAATAAATCCTAACCTAAATTACAATTAAACCTAACACTACACTATCATTAAATTAATTAAATAAATTAACTACAATTACCTACAATTAAATTTAATTAAATAGACTAATCTATAATAGAAAAAAAAACACTAAATTACAGAAAATAAAAAAATATTACAAGAAGTTTAAACTAAGTTTAAACATCCAAGGTGCGCAGAAGAGGTCCTTCATCCGGTAGAAGTCTTCATCCAGGCAGCGTCTTCAATCTTCATCCATCCGGAGTGAAGCCATCTTCCAAATAGCTGACGTGGAGCCATCCTCTTTATCCGGAGTCTTCTAACACAATGACGGTACCTTTAAGTGAAATTAAGGTAGGAAAAATCTGATTAGCTGATTCAATCAGCCAATCAGATTGAAGTTCAATCCGATTGGCTGATCCAATCAGCCAATCGTATTGAGCTCGCATTCTATTGGCTGTTCCAAGCAGCCAATAGAATGCGAACTCAATACGATTGGCTGATTGGATCAGCCAATCGGATTGAACTTCAATCTGATTGGCTGATTGAATCAGCCAATCAGATTTTTCCTACCTTAATTCCGATTGGCTGATAACTACCTTCAAATAAATAAAAACTTACTAAGAAGTTTAAACTAATTAAACTGCGAGCTCAATCAGATTGAGCTTGCATTCTATTGGCTGATCGGAACAGCCAATAGAATGCGAGCTCAATCTGATTGGCTGATGGAATCAGCCAATCGGATTGAACTTGAATCTGATTGGCTGATTCCATCAGCCAATCAGAATTTTCCTACCTTAATTCCGATTGGCTGATAGAATCCTATCAGCCAATCGGAATTCGAGGGACGCCATCTTGGATGACGTCCCTTAAAGGAACCTTCATTCGTCGTCTAGTCATTGGAAGAAGAGGATGGATCCACGCCAGAGGTCTTGAAGATGGAGACGCTCGTCATCGGATGGAAGAAGATAGAAGATGCCGCTTGGATGAAGATGTCTACCGGTCCGGATCTCCTCTTCTGCCCGGATAGGATGAAGACTTCTGCCCGATGATGGATTTCTTCAGCCGCCGCTTGGATCAAGACTTCAGCCGGAGGATGGACGTCTTCAGCCCCCGCTTGGGCTTGGATCAAGACATCGGAGCCTGGACGGATCAGTGATACCCGGCGTGGTGAAGATAAGGTAGGAAGATCTTCAGGGGCTTAGTGTTAGGTTTATTTAAGGGGGGTTTGGGTTAGATTAGGGGTATGTGGGTGGTGGGTTGTAATGTTGGGGGGGTATTGTATGTTTTTTTTTCCAGGCAAAAGAGCTGAATTCTTTGGGGCATGCCCCGCAAAAGGCCCTTTTAAGAGCTGGTAAGGTAAAAGAGCTTTTCTATTTTTATTTTAGAATAGGGTAGGGCATTTTTTTTATTTTGGGGGGCTTTGTTATTTTATTAGGGGGCATAGAGTAGGTGTAATTAGCTTAAAATTGTTGTTATATTTTTCTAATGTTTGTAAATATTTTTTTATTTTTTGTAACTTAGTTCTTTTTTATTTTTTGTACTTTAGTTAGTTTATTTAATTGTATTTATTTGTAGGTAGTTTATGTAATTAATTTATTGATAGTGTAGTGTTAGGTTTAATTGTAGATAATTGTAGGGTTTTTATTTAATTAATTTATTGATAGTGTAGTGTTAGGTTTAATTGTAACTTAGGTTAGGATTTATTTTACAGGTAATTTTGTTATTATTTTAGGTAACTATTAAATAGTTAACTATTTAATAGCTATTGTACCTGGTTAAAATAAATACAAAGTTGCCTGTAAAATAAATATTATTAATAAAATAGCTACAATATAATTATAATTTATATTGTAGCTATATTAGGATTTATTTTACAGGTAAGTATTTAGCTTTAAATAGGAATAATTTATTTAAGAAGAGTTAATTTATTTCGTTAGATTTAAATTATATTTAACTTAGGGGGGTTAAGACTTAGGGTTAGGGTTAGACTTAGCTTTAGGGGTTAATAACTTTATTATAGTAGCGGTGAGGTACGGTCGGCAGATTAGGGGTTAATACTTGAAGTTAGGTGTCGGCGATGTTAGGGAGGGCAGATTAGGGGTTAATACTATTTATTATAGGGTTAGTGAGGCGGAAGTGAGGCGGATTAGGGGTTAATAACTTTATTATAGTAGCGGTGAGGTCCGGTTGGCAGATTAGGGGTTAATAATTGAAGGTAGGTGGAGGCGACATTGGGGGCAGCAGATTAGGGGTTAATAAATATAATATAGGGGTCGGCGGTGTTAGGGGCAGCAGATTAGGGGTACATAGGGATATTGTAGGTGGCGGCGGTGTGCGATCGGCAGATTAGGGGTTAAAAAATGTATTAAAGTGGCGGCAATGTGGGGGGCTTCGGTTTAGGGGTACATAGGTAGTTTATGGGTGTTAGTGTACTTTAGAGCACAGTAGTTAAGAGCTTTATGAACCGGCGTTAGCCCAGAAAGCTCTTAACTCCTGGCTTTTCTCTGTGGCTGGAGTTTTGTCGTTAGATTTCTAATGCTCACTTCAGCCACGACTCTAAATACCAGCGTTAGAAAGATCCCATTGAAAAGATAGGATACGCAAATGGCGTAGGGGGATCTGCAGTATGGAAAAGTCGCGGCTGCAAAGTGAGCGTTAGACCCTTTCCTGACTGACTCTAAATACCAGCGGTAGCACAAAACCAGCGTTAGGAACCTCTAACGCTGGTTTTGACGGCTGACGCCAAACTCTAAATCTAGGCGTAATAATGCACTAAACCTGGTTGCTAAACTGATTTTATTTTTCAAATTTCAGCACATTTTCCTGGTGCATATTGGCCCACGGATGCACCATTGTGTGTATTATATTATATTTGAGGGTATCTAGCTTATTAAACCTTACTTTTTGTGTGTAGGCTATAGACAATAAAGGGACATGAAACCAAACATTTTCTTTCATGATGCTGATAGATAATAATATGTTAAAAATCTTTTCAATTTACTTCTATTAACTAATTTGCCTTGTATTTTGGTATCCTTTGTTGAAAAGCATACCTAAGTAGGCTCAGGAGAAGCAATGCCCTTACTATGAATTAGCAGCTGAATACTGGGTGCACAAATATGGCTCTTGTCATTGGCTCACCTGATGTTTTCTACTAGCTTCCATTAGTGCATTACTGCTCCTTCAACAAAGGATGCCAAAATAATTAAGCAAATTTGTTAGAAGTAAATTGGAAAAAAAATGTTTAAAATGGTATTCTCTGTCTGAATTCTGTCCCTTTAAGGTCAAGAAGCCTTTCTTTACATTTTTTTGATTAATAATTATGCTACAGTTTAGAAGGACTGTATTTCTCAGGACATGGTCTCATGGAGGTCAATTTATTATTGTGCGGACAGACATGATACGATGTAGCGTATAATGTTCGCTGCACATCGATAAATGCAGACAACATATACTGTCAGCATTTATCATTGCACCAGCAGTTCTTGTGAACTGCTGGTGCAATACAGCACCCTGCAGATTCACGGCCAAAGCAGGGGGTGTCAATTAGGCCAATCGTATTCGATCGGGCTGATTGCTGTCCGCCGCCTCAGAGGTGGCGGACGAGTTAAGGAGCAGCGGTCTTAGGACCGCTGCTTCTTAACTTCCGCTTCAGGCAGAACTCAAGCAGAGTGGGTCGGAAGCAGCATCCGCTGCTTCATAAATCGACCCCATGGACTTTGACTAAAAGCAGAATTCCTACTTGTTGCATCTGCTAACACCTGTAACTACACAATCATAACCAGGGTAATAAACCCAATAGGGGGCACTATTATATATAAGCTGTACTTTACACCTATGTTTCAGAATTTAAATACAATTATTTAATACATACACATACATATACATACACATACATGTATGTATGAATATATATACATATGCATATATAAACACCTATACAAAAATCAGCAGATTCTAAATATTACAATATTGCAATGTGAGTATACATACACCACTAGACATCAAAGTCCCATAACGTAGATAAAAACAAACACAGATGATATAGAGTCCAGTATATAAATTCTGTAGAATTCTAGGCCGCACTCTATCTTCACCCTCCAAAGGTCAGCAAATCTAGAATGAAATACAAGGATAGAGGCGCCGTATGTGTGAATCTGTAGCAACCAGCATCAAAATAAGAACAAGTGCAGGGTACTCACAATATAGAAAGGCACTCAGATATGCCTGTAGATGCAGGCTGGTATTCACAGCAAACCAGCTAGCTGTGCAAGGCACTCCAGGAAATCCCAAGGTAGGAGTCTGTATATCTTGGCTGACTGTAGAAGATCCGTCCAGCAATATAAGGATCAGGAGCTAGGTGCAAACAAAAGCGCACAAACTGTGTGAATCTGTAAGGAACCAATAATTAGTTTACAACCAGTGCAGGGTACTCACATTCTATAGCGGCACTCAAATGTGCCAATTGAGGCAGGCTGGTTTTCACAGCAAACCAGCTGGCTGTAAAAGGTATGCAGCAGGATACTCCACAGCAAACAGGATCGACAGGTAGCTCAGAAAGTATAATAATTAGCAGCAATTATGATATATGGTTAAAAATGGATTTAATAATGATAAAAACAATTATAAACACAGAGAAATGTGTTGCATGCTGTCTACTCATACTGCATGAGGGATATATGTTTTTTATAATTGTTTTTATCATGATGTAGAGTTTTTATCATGATGTAGAGTTTGCCTTCTGGCTGCTGACGATTCACCCATCTTCTTTTTATCTAATGGGATTTTTTTCAATGGATTGTACTTTGTTGACTGTTGTTTATCCATGGGGTGTTCAATTTCCTGTGCCTATTTTGAGGCTTTCAGCTCCTTCTTACATTGGGCTGTCACCGAGTTTGCGGGGGAGGATAGAATTGCTCATTATCTGAATTAATTTTTATTGGTGGGCGGACAGGGCTCCAGGGAATGCGAGTTACTTCTGCACATCATGAGAATGTTAATGACTAAATTTGGTGTTCCCTTGGCAGAGGACAAAACTGAGGGCCCTTGAACATGTCTTACATTCTTAAGAGTTAGAAATTGACTCTGTAGCTGAGGAATGCAGGCTCCTGGCAGATAAAGTCCGGAAGATGCTTGAGGAAGTGAGAAGAATGGCTTCAGCATTTTTTGCATCTTAAAAAAGCTGCAGTCCCTTTTGGGTCTGCTCAACTTTGCAGGACTAGTAATCCCTATGGGGAGAATTTTTCTAAAAAGAATGGAGCAATCGTTGCCGGGGGTGACCTCCCCTAAGGCAAGAATCAAGGTTAACAAAGACATGAGGGATGATCTCCAGGTTTGGGATCAGTTCCTTAGGGAATTCAATGGGGTTTGCATTTGGCACAAACCTCAGACGTCCGCACAGTCCATTCACCTTTTTACGGATGCTGCGGGATCCTTCAGCTAAGTAACATACCTAGATGGTAGGCAGAGCGCTGAGCCATGGCCGGTGGAATGGACTGTTAAAGGGCTTACTACTAACATGTGCCTCCTGGAGCTCTTCCCCATTCTAGTGGCATTGGAGATCTGGGGTGATGAGCTTAAAAACAGTTCCAAGGTTTTTTTGGACGGACAATATGAGTGTGGTCATTGCCATCAATGGACTCTCATCCTTATCCTCAGCAGTGGTTAGATATCTTAGGATTCTCGTCTTGGGGTGCCCTAAGCGGAACATTGAGTTTCAGGCTAGGCATGTCCCTGGGGTTGCTAATATTATAGCTGATGCACTTTCCCATTTCCATTGGGAACATTTTAGGAAGTTTGCACCTAATGCTGCAACTCATGGTGTTCCCTGTCCTCCTTTCCTTTGGCAGGTGGCTCTGGTTGGCAGTCTCTGATTCCACTACTGAAGGCGTCCCTGGCACCTTCCACTTGGAAGTCTTATGTGAGGTATTCTGCAATGGCCTGCGGAACTTAGAACTAAGCAGGTGAGAAAGGGGACAGTGACAGCGCGGTTAGCAGGGGTATCCTTTTTCTGTAAATTGCCCACTCTGACGGACTCTTCCAAGACGTTTTTGGTTCGTCAAATTCTTTGTAGCTGGGGGGTTTGGAAGTGCGACTACCTGACATTTGGGAACCCATAACTGCTGATTCGTTACTCCTTTTGCTTCAGGTTCTACATGACGTCTTTTCCTCGGAATATGAGGTTCAACTTTTTTTCGCTGCTTTCGCCATGGCATTTCATGGTGCCCTTCGAGTGGGGGAATTGGTACCGCAGTCAAAGATGGCGAAAGTGGGAGTTGTGTTGTGTGAACACATTCGATTCCCCGAAAAAGGGGTATTGCTATTTATTCCCAGATCCAAAGTAGATCAGGAGAGTAGGGGCACTTGGCTATCACTCCCTGTGAATCAGGGTTCTGCCAGTTGCCCTTATGTCCTGTTGAAGGCCTTCTTGGACGTGCATCCAGTGGGTTCGCAAAGGTTTTTAATTCACCAGGACGGTACCCCTCTTACAAGATTTCAATTCCGGAGGGTCCTGGGATGGGCTGCAAAAAAGGCCTGGTTAAATCCCAATACCATAGCTACTCACTACTGCTATGACAGCGGTGGCTTTAGGTTGGTATGCTGACCATATCATGGCATTGGGGAGGTGGAAATCTTGGAGATATCAGTTATATGTGAGACCCCTTTTATCCCACTGCTAAGTATTACGGTGTGTTTCTGTTGTGATGTTTTCATTGTTGTGGTATGGACCTAACACTTGTTTCTTTTGCAGGGCCTAGCAGTGGTCCGCTCTGTGTCTGGATTGTGGGGCACTCGTTCATGCACTCGGCAGCCATCCGAGCTTCTACTCAACCTGGAGGACAGCAACTAGGGTTCTAGTCATCGAGGGTGGTTATTAGGTGGTTAGGAAGGAGAGGCCTTTGCTGGTCAGGTCTGCCTGGATTGCTGCAAGATGTTATGAAACGGTGGGAAAAACCTCACGTTTTGATCCTCCACTTAGGTGGAAACGATCTTGGCTCAATTCCCAGACGGGATTTGAGTGCGGTGATCCACTCGGACCTGCACACCTTCAAAGCTTGGATGCCTGGTGTGAGAATGGGATGGTCCAACATTATTCCTAGGTTGACATGGCATCATATGGCCAGCCATAGGGCAGCTTTTCAGGTCAGGAAAAAGCTCAACAGGGACATGAGGAAAATGATTTTTGAGCTTAGGTGCTTTGTTGTGGAGCACAAAACCATTACGGCAGCTGACCGGATTTACTACTGAGGCGATGGGGTACATCTTTCGGACCATGGCATGGATCTGTTTATTGAAGACCTAAGACAGTCCATACTCCTATTTGTGTGAGTTTTGGGTGGCGGCGAGAGTGGCTCTCATGGCGGGTGGACAGTGTCTGGGGGCAGGATGTGATCAAGGTAGAGTGACGGCTATTTCTGGCCAGGGGTGAAGTCCTCAGATGCACGTCTGTGGTGTTTCCTGCCCATGTGATTCGAAGACGAGAACTCCCTAATCCTTTCCAGTATTGAGCTATGCTCTGCTTCCTCTCCTGCACCATGGTACTGCCCATCTTGTTAGCATTGGTTACTACGCATTAGCTAGTACCTGATTGACGCCCACCTTGTCCATGTTTATTTGTGCTGGTCATTTGGTTCCTGTGCTGCCACAATAAACGTGACCTACAGGTTTTATAACCAAGAAGTTGTTTGTGTGTTTATTTCTATGTTAGAAATAAAGTTAAAAGATTACATTAAACGTTATGATGTAAACAGTTAAGTTATGATAATTCTTCCCACAGAGGAGGATATGGCATTTAATCCCTTATGGCCCTCCAATCACCAGTGGCGCTGCACATTACAGAAGGCGGTGAGCACCTACTGGGTATCATTTAGTGAGCTTATCGACCCAATTAGGTTACTTTTCATGTTGTGAATTTGAAGGCAGGGGACTCTATAACAGCAGCACAGTAACATTATACAGGTTTTACTTACAGCTTTCTCAAAAAACTAATTATTTGCTTTGGAGCATTACAGTTGAGAGGTGTGTTTTATATACAATTTTGCACATTTTAATCTTGTGAATTATGCACATGCACATACAGTTAGATGTAACATTACACTCATCCATTCAACGTGATCAGCTTCAGGAAGCCTGCATTGTCAGATGAGTTCAGCTCTATTTCCAGAGTAAGTGTATCACCTATTAATGAAATAAGCCACCAAAGCTTTTGACAAAATAATAGATAATTTGTTTATTCTGAATGACTTTCATGGTTTACCAGTTTAAAATAGGCAATTTCATTATGATACTGATACAGCATGGTCAGATAATAATAGTATGTGCCTACGGTAACTGAAAGAGCTTCTTGAGATTCTTACAACTTCTGTAGTATCATTACTAATTGCATAAGGTAGACTCTTATAGTTTCAAATTGATTGATATATATAATGGATTCTATATATGTTCCTTATAGGTCACATATCTGTAAATATGTTATGTGTGATTCTGTTTATAAGCTGTTCATTGTTAAACCATAAACATAAAACACAAATATATTTAATTAACAGCATAAAATTAAAGTGATAGTAATAAAGCCACCATCAATAATTTTATCAGACCTTCACAATAGGATTTCAAGGTAAAATAAACAAAAGAGAGCCACTTTTTAACAGTAAACTATATTACTTTTATAGAGTCACCTTAACCCGAGAAGTCATAAGTCTGTCCTCAGCAGTCGTATTGCTAAATTGAGATTTTTTTTTTATTTTAAATTGAGCTATTAATGCACACTACCTAGGTAATTATTGGTTCCTAATGTCTTTGTCAAAAAGTAAAATGCTTTAGTACTGCATAATAGTCAAATCAGTTATATAGGCTGTCAATTAAAATAAGCTAATAAGCTCAAACAGCAAATAACCCTGACATGTTTGCCATGAAATTTTACTAATATTGAATTAATTACATCTTGATAACATTTCTCACAGTCTTAAAATTTGATACAATATATATTTATTTATTTTTACAGCTAAAATGTAGCAGTACGTCATAGGCATTGAGGTTGTATTTTTAACATTAGTGTCTTAAAGGGGCACTATACAGGTGAAACTCGAAAAATTTGAATATCATGCAAAAGTTCATTTATTTCACTAATGCAACTTAAAAGGTGAAACTAATACATGAGATAGACTCATTAAATGCAAAGCAAGATAGTTCAAGCAGTGATTTGTCATAATTGTGATGATTATGGCTTACAGCTCATGAAAACCCCAAATCCACAATCTCAGAAAATTAGAATATTGTGAAAAGGTGCAATATTCTAGGCTCAAAGTGTCCCACTCTAATCAGCTAATTAAGCCATAACACCTGCAAAGGGTTCCTGAGCCTTTAAATGGTCTCTCAGTCTGGTTCAGTAGGAATCACAATCATGGGAAAGACTGCTGACCTGACAGTTGTGCAGAAAACCATCATTGACACCCTCCATAAGGAGGGAAAGCCTCAACGGCTAATTGCAAAATAATTTGGATGTTCCCAAAGTGCTGTATCAAAGCACATTAATAGAAAGTTATGTGGAAGGGAAAAGTGTGGAAGAAAAAGGTGCACAAGCAGCAGGAATGACCTCAGCCTGGAAAGGGATTGTCAGGAAAAGGCCATTCAAAAGTGTTGGGGACTTTCACAAGAGCCACTATGCACAGACGGATTCTGGACATGGGCTTCAAATGTTGTATTCCTCTTGTCAAGCCACTCCTGAACAACAAACAACGTCAGAAGCGTCTTACCTCGGCTAAAGAAAAACAAACCTGGTCTGTTGCTCAGTGGTCCAAAAGTCCTCTTTTCTGATGAGAGCAAATTTTGCATCTCATTTGGAAACCAAGGACCCAGAGTATGGAGGAAGAATGGAGAGGCACACACTGCAAGATGCTTGAAGTCCAGTGTGAAGTTTCCACAGTCTGTGTTGATTTGGGGAGCCATGTCATCTGCTGGTGTTGGTCCACTGTGCTTCATTAAGTCCAGGGTCAACGCAGCCGTCTACCAGTAGATTTTGGAGCACTTCATTATTCCTTCCACAGATGAGCTCTATGGGGATGCTGAGTTAATTTTCCAGCAGGACTTGGCACCTGCCCACACTGCCAAAAGCACCAAAACCTGGTTCAATGACTGTGGGATTACTGTGCTTGATTGGCCAGCAAACTCGCCTGACCTTAACCCAATAGAGAATCTATGGGGCATTGCCAAGAGAAAGATAAGAGACATGAGACCGAACAATGCAGAAGAGCTGAAGGCCGCTTTTGAAGCATCCTGGTCTTCCATAACACCTCAGCAGTGCCACAGGCTGATAGCTTCCATGCCACGCCGCATTAGGGCAGTAATTGCTGCAAAAGGGGCCCAAACCAAGTACTGAGTCCATACAGTATGCATGCTTATACTTTTCAGAGGTCCGATATTGTTCTATAGGTATGTACAATCTTTGTTTTATTGATTGCATGTAATATTCTAATTTTCTGAGATTGTGGATTTGGGGTTTTCATGAGCTGTAAGCCATAATCATCACAATTATGACAAATCACAGCTTGAACTATCTTGCTTTGCATGTAATGAGTCTATCTCATATATTAGTTTCACCTTTTAAGTTGCATTAGTGAAATAAATGAACTTTTGCACAATATTCTAATTTTTCGAGTTTCACCTGTATGTTCTTAAAAAATGCGCTTTGTAGCACTTATAATGTGGGATCTACAGTTTAAAACTCATTAACATTAAGGGCTAGATTTCGAGTGGTGCGCTAACTGTTGCGGGAAAGCGATAAGGGGTTTATATCAGCTCTTTGCGCATGTTGGAAGTATTACAAGTTGAAAGTAAATGTATTCGCTTAAGCACAATTCAATTTAACGCTCGTTGGGATATTGCGTCAAAAGAGTTCTAGTTAACTGTTACGTTCAACAAAAAAGTTGCACAAAACACATCAAAAATACATTTTGAGGTACAGTTACACTCATGAGAACACCGTCTAATAAAAATAATTGCAAAAAAATTGCAAAAAAAAGTTATAAGAGCTCAAACATATGAAGTCTCAGGTGTTTGAAAAAAAGGCATGCAAAGGACTTTAACATAGAGATATATACATACACATGACTATATATATATATATATATATGTATATATACTGTATATATATATTTATGTTTATATGTGTATACATATGTATCTATGTATTCATATGTGTATATATGTTTTTACAGATATATACACACATACATATGCATGCATATATATATATATACAGTATATATATATATATATATATATATATATATATATATATATATATATATATATATATATATATATATATAGAGAGAGAGAGAGAGAGATTTATGAATAAATAAAACATATTCTGCTATGTGAATGTTATGTAAAGAACATTGGAATGTGAAATATAATATTTTCATGTCGGGTTAGCGCACTTGAAAAAACGTGATCGGGTTTGCGTGCAAATAAGGGTGTTAGTTGTTTTTTTTCACTGGGACTGTTAAATAAGAAGGGAGAGTTGAGCTGGACCAGCAAGAGGTAGATGAGATGGATCCAGACAGTGATAGTCATTGCAAGTGGTCTGGATGTTGCTTGTTAAAGGTTTGGGACAGTTTGAGGTGAAGTGAAAGGAATCCATCCAGTGACAAGACCAGTGTGAGAGATGCAAATGATGAGGCTTTAACTTCCTATTGAGGCTGATAGCTGGTCAGCTAGTAGTAGAGGCTTGGCCAGTGTGAGAGAGAGGAATGGGAGGAGCTAAACTTTGGTGACCTTTAAATATTGTATCAAATCGTTTTGCTTCAGGGATTAATGGATTAGGAAATTATGGAAGGTCAGATGACCCATACAAACAACTTTGCTCTTATTGAGCTGTATGAACAGACATAGAGGAAATTTCTCAGGAAAACAGGACTGTCTCTGGGTTAGTGAGGATGTTGACCTGCATGTATGTACATTTTCTATGTTATTGAACAATTTTATAGTAGCTCTGTGAATGCACTGCCAGAGATTTATTTTCTTTCTTTCAAACACTATCAGATAGAACAACGAGAAGAAGGCATTTTATGTAGTGGAAGGAATGCCATATTTTGCACCCATGAGTTGCTTAGGGCACCTAGAGGGTATCTATACGAATCACAAACTTTTCTCATTCTCAGGGCTAGATTACGAGTGAACCACTATTGACTGCACAAGGTTTACACACATGTTCACAAGCTCACAGTCCTGGTTTTTACACTCACCTGTATTACAAGTTACGCAGTGGCTAGATTATTGCAAATTTAGCTTTCCGAGTTTTGACAAATTATGCGTCCTATGTTTTCATTGAGCCACGAAAAAAACCACTATTCTGCACACATTACAAGTTGCTTGGTAATATGCGTGTGGCCACTCTATCAAGAACATAAACCGGTATTCTGGTTAAAGGGAAAGTCTTGTCAAAATTAAACTTTAATGATTCAGATAGAGCATACAATTTTAAACAAATTTCCAATTTACTTTTATCATCAAATTTGCTTTGTTTTTTTGGTATTTTGGAATTCTTATTTCTAAGCCCTTGAAGGCCGTCTGTTATCTCAGTGCATTTTAAAAGTTTTTTTTTACAGCAAAACAGAGCTAGTTCATTTGTGTTCATATAGATAATATTATGCTCACTCCCATCGAGTTTCCTAGTTGACAGCACTGATTGGCTAAAATGCATGTCTGTCAAAAGCACTGGACTAAGGGGGCAGTCTTCAGAAGCTTAGATACAAGATATTCACAGATGTAAAAAGTATTTGGGTAATGTATAATAAAGGGATTTTCTATCTTTTTTAAACAATAAACATTCTGAAGAATATTATACCTTTAAATAATTGAGCTTCTATGTTTTCAATACGTTTTATTTGCATACGGTCAAGAATAATTACGAAGGTGCTCACATAGGTCTAGTTTAGAAGTTAAACAAACATCACAGGCAATATGTCCCAGATGATGAACTTGCCTTATCAGGCATTTCTTGCCTTTTTGATCACCATTGTTTAGCATTGCTCTTTTGATTGACTAATTGGCTTTGCTATTTGGCTATGCAAATATAGATCCTAAGTTTGCTTGTTCACTAGCTCGTGGACAACTTTGTCTCAACACAATCATACGTGCCAGCCGTCTTGCCAAACATGTAGAGTATGTGCACTCAATGATGCTGAGGTTTATGACATCTAGAGCAACCAATTTAAAAATTGGTTGAGACAAAGGTAGAATGAATTTTCGCTATTTAATCACGACTATAAAAACAAAAGCAAAATGTTTTGGGAAACATTCAAAACAGTGATAAGGGGGGAGATAAAGGCATACATTTGCGAAATTGCTTCAACGCATATATTAGTGATCCATCTGAAATTTGCTGGGATAAATACATAAGGGCAAAGAAGGAGAGAGAGACCCTACTTAATAAAAAAATAAGACAGGAAGAGTTGAGATCTAGAGCTTTTCTTTATAGACATTCTGGGAAAGCAGGATAATTCTTGGCTAATCTAGTAAAACTTAAAAAGAAAAAACAATGTATTGAAACAATTAAAATAGGTGACAAAAGATTCTCAGACATTAAGGATATCAGTACAAATATTTTTGAATATTTCCAAAAAATGTATTCAGAAGGAAACATGTGCCCAAGCGTGAAAGCACATTTTTGGGAGCATGTGCGAGTGCCTAAAATATTGAAGGAAAATCTTGAGCTCTTAAATATGCCTATATCACCGAAAGAGATAAGAAAACCATAAAAATAACTGCAGTTAACAAAGTGCCGGGCCCTGACCAAATACCATTTGAACGCTACAAAATTATAGTAGAGGAGATAACCCCAACATTAGAAGTATTATTCAACACAATTTTTATACAAGGATAGTTACAATCAAAATATTTCACATCATCAACGATCTCATTGATATTTAGAAAAAAGGCAAAAACCCTAAGGACTTAAATGCATATAGACCAATTTCATTAGTTAATAATGATTATAAATTGCTTACAAGTATTATTGCACAAAGACTTAAAAAAGTGATGGGTCCGCTAATCCATAAGGATCAGGTGGGCTGAGGAGAAATTCAACAATGAGCTTGAGGAAATTGCATCTGATCATTGATTATTACTGGCAAAAATTGAATAAAAATAGAGTATTACCCTAAACTGATATTGCTATTATAACAGTAGACGCCGAAAAGGCATTTGATATGATTACGTGGGACCACTTATTTACAGCTATCCAGAAATTTGGAATTGTCAGCAATTTCCTCAGACTCATGCAGACTATTTATAAGAACCCAAATGCAAATATATTAATAAATGGAAGTATCTCTCCTAACTTTTTGTTACAAAAAGGTACGAGGCAGGGATGCCCCCTGTCCCCTTATTTATTTACCAGAGCAATTAAACCACTGGCTATACAGTTAAGGAAAGAATTGGAGAGTATATTGTTAGGGAAAAGGAAAACTACATTACTACTATATGTGGATGATTTGTTAATTTTTATGAGAGACTCAAAAAGAAAGATACCTATTCTCACACAAATTTTAGGAAATGTTAGCGCCTTCTCAGGCTATAAAGTGAATATTGCAAAGTCTGACATTTTTTGGATATATAAAAACAGGAATAGTTTTAAAAACTCTCCATTTAAAGAAACAAGGGAGGAACTTAAGTACTTGGGTATTAAATTTGCCAGAAATCCTAATGACTGGTACGCATTCAATTACCTGAATATTTTTATATTTTTAGCAAAATACTTAATGACTTTGCTAACTGGTCTAAATTTCCTCTATCTTTGTCAGGGAAAGTCAACCTGATCAAAATGTTCTCATTTCCCAAGGCACTATACCTACTGCAAAATTCACCATTATTTATCAAACGTAGAGATCTAGCAGAATTTAAGCAAAAGTGTGTGAAGTTTTTATGGGGCAAGAAACGGAGGGCTTTAGCCCTTGGAAAAATTACATACTTTAAGAAAGAGGGAGGCATGTTTTTCCCAGATATAGAATTATATAATGTAGTGTTTATGGGGAAAATTGTGATGGACTGTATAACTGAAAGTGAATATTATACCATTGTAGGCCTAGAAGAGCAAGTAGTCAAACCATATGCATTGAAAGCTTTAGTACATTTTAAGGGGAAGTTACCACCAGGTGCAGAAACTATGATTACTATTAAAAATGTGATTGGAGTCTGGCAAAAAATGGCTAAAATTTCACAAGCTTACCTAAATTGCTGTAAATATCTTGTAATAGAAGGAAATCCTAACTTTGAACCAGCATTACAATCTAAAGTGTTCTAAAATTGGAAATTAAAAGGACTTATATATATGGAACAGTTAAGAGAAAGAGATTCTAGAAATTGTAAGACCTTTCATGAATTAAAAAATGAATTTAAGTTACCTGATAAAGAATTCTTTGCTTATTTGCAAATCCACCATGTTTTTCATGAAAGAATTAAAGAACTTACAGATAGTAATCAATGGATAGTGCTAGAACCAATTTTAAACATATATAAACAAGGAAATCATTCCATATCTGTCCCGTACAAATTTCCTAAAACTTTTCAGGGTAAAGGGAATATGGAATGAATCACCACTAAGTGGGATTGTGCATGATACTATCCAAAAGAGTTTCCAACTGGCAGATAAAGCTACATTTGCAATTGTATGGAGGGAATCCCATATCAAAATAATAAATTGGATGTATATTACACTGAGGGGAAATGGGACAAAGTCTGCTGCAAATGTAATTTCCGAGTGCCTGATTTAGGTCATTATCTCTGGAGTTGTCCAAAAATTCAGAAGTTTTGGAAGATGATCAATTATTGGTTAAATAAAATAACTAGGAAAGAGATAACATTTCAAGAAGAACACATTATTTTTCTTTTTGGAAATATGATAAATCAATTAAATAATACAGTTGTGAACAAAGTAATTTTGATAGGAACATTGGAAGTCTTCGTAAAGTAAAATCAAAACCTTCTTTAGTAAATGGAAAAAACCTATACAATCATATCCAAGAGAAATTCAAATTCTTCTAATCTATCCATTCAGGGGGTCTGAGTTCTTGACTTATGCAATAGAAAGAAACAAATATCTCAGTATAGAGAGTGCCATGTAAGGATGTTTTTTTCCCACCCCACACAAAGTATATTTTCTTTTTCTTTTTGGATTTGTGTTCTAGGTTGTTTGAAAAAAACAAAAACACTAGTGTGGATATATTGGTATACATATGAGATTAGATTTTCTTAGATTGTTGTTTAACAGGTGAAAACATGCAATGAAATTTCTTTTGTGCCTTGACAAGCTTGAAATAGATTTGGACGGAAGTCATGCCGACATATCAGGTTGATTATATGTGAAAACAGTGCCATTTACATGAGAACAAAGTATTTTTTTAGGTTGGCAACACATGTATTCATGTAATGAAATGTTTCTTTCTCATACTTGAGATAAGATTCGGACGAAAAAGTGTCCTGCGAGATGCAATGATAATAAATATGTTATTTTGTATTTCACCCTTTTGGATTTAAAAAAAACTCATGACTACCATATACTAAGGCACTTATCTTTGTGGCCACAGTTGGAAGCCACAAAGTGGCATCACAGATGGATCAGTGTTCAGTACTAATGCACAGCACACATACATACATTAACAATGGATAGTACTGGATTGAAAATCCCTTTTAAATGCACTTAGACATATGTGTGTACTAAATACATGCCAACCAAAGTTTATTTTTATCTTTGAAATGTCTCTCTACATCAATGTTCTTTGTCTCTTCCGTGGCAGCACAGCTGCACAAGGATTCTGCAGGCCCCGCAAACTTACAAAAGAAGTCTGCACATGACAGGGCAAGAGAGATATTTAAAAAATCTGCATGTCAAAAGTGAACTCAGTCACTGACAGCACAAAAGGCCAGTTGCAGACTTGCAACAGTGGTGGGGATCTACACAGGGAAACTACAAATATAGGGCACTGGCAAACGTAAAGAGTGTTGACTTTATCTTCATGGAACCAAAAACCTTCAAAGGGTAAGCATACTCTACTTATGTGTTTCACATGCATGCTACTGTGTTAGTGGCATGACAGAGGCAAGTATTTGGACAGTGGAACTGAGCCCAGTATTTTAGGGACTTGGTGTTTGCATTGGAATATTTTGTAATACATTAATTTTTACATGTACATGTCTTACTTTTCAATTAAGGTCAACCTTTGGTGGAAAGATATTCACTGCAATGGATCATATTACTGAATGAGCCGTATAAAGTAGATGTGGATAAACTTTGGAAAACATCTTTTGAGACAACTGAAAGGTATATGTTCATTGTAAACTTAGTATAATGACAAAATATAAATTTAGCCCTGCACAACGTAGTGACTCATATCTACAGCTAGAGAAAACACAAATGACAGGCCTCTGTAAATTTAAAATGTGTTGCATGACATAGGGTTTGTTTTCACCCAGAATCACCCCAAATTAATAAAGAAGTCATTCCAAAGAAAGTATTACAAAACTTTATTTTTTTTAAAAAAAACCCATAATGCTACATAATCACTATGGGGCCTATTTATCAAAGCGTCAACTGAAAATACGCTTAAATTCCACATCGTAATTGTTGCGAGATTGATCCGCCGTAGTTATCAAAGCATCAAGATCGGCAAATGTTGAAATTTGTGACGTAACATACGATCCCGCGATCTCAATCCGACGCACATCGATGCGAGTTGAAAACCCGTGTAATTAGAGCGGAATCGTGTTCATTCACCCTTCTATTCAACACTATTTGAAGCTCTCACAAAGTTATAAAAAATTCTCCAGTTACGTTTGAGTCTTTTCAGACTCAGCGTACCTAGTTTTTAATCCGCCACCCTTGAGGTTGCGGATGCCATAGAACTCAATGGGAGTCGGAAAACACAGAAAGCTTATGTTAGATTATTATTATTATTATTCTTTATTTATAAAGCGCCAACAGATTCCGCAGCGCTGCCCATGGGTACAAGATAACAGTACAATGGAGAAACAATGCGATAAAAGAAACATTTTACAGACAAATACAGGGGGAATTGAGGGCCCTATTCCCATGGGAACTTACAATCTAGATGGGTAGGAGGATTTGAAACAGGAGGTGGGAACTGCAAAGGTGAGAATGATATTAGTGAGGAGATAGAGGGCAACTGTTAGTTAAGTGAAGTTAGTTTTTTTAATAAGTCGGGTTATAAGCTTCCCTGAACAGAAAGGTCTTTAGGGAACGTTTAAGGAGGAGAGGTTATGGGCAAGTCTGACAGCTCGAGGAAGTGTGTTCCAGAGGGTTGGTGCTGCACGAGAGAAGTTCTGTAGTCTAGCATGAGAGGAGGTGATGGTAGAGGATGCAAGAAGCAGGTCATTGTTGAATCTTAGGGGGCGGGCAGGAGTATATTTGTTGATGAGTGAGGACAGGTAGGGTGGGGCAGCATTGGTGAGGACTTTGTAGGTCAGGGTGAGAATTTTGAATTTAACTCTGTTGTGAATGGGGAGCCAGTGAAGGGACTCACAGAGAGGTGCAGCAGAAACAGAGCGTCAAGAGAGGTGGATTAGCCTGGCAGATGCATTTAGGATGGAGGGGAGAGAGGCAGGAGAGAGGGAGGCCAGTTAGTACGTTGTTACAGTAGTCAAGTCAGGAAATTACCAGGGAGTGGATTAGCTCTTTAGTAGTTTCAGCACTTAGAAATGGATGAATTTTGGAGATATTGCGTAGGTGGTTGTGGCAGGATGAAGAGAGCAATTGGATGTGGGGAATAAAGTACAGATTTGAGTCAAGCATGACTCCGAGGCCGAGGACTTGGGGTGATGGGGAGATAGTGGTGCCGCCAACAGTGATAGAAAAATTAGAAATTGAGAGCACAAAGAGAGAGCGCCTAATGGTGTAATATCGTCGAGATCAAAATGATACAAGCAAAAACAGTATCTGCCAAGTGGATACTCACAAAGAAATTTGCACTCTCAAGTAGTGCATACAGGCGGGCTGACCTTTGTACAGCAGTCAGTACGCTGAATGTGTGGAATAGAGTTAACATGTTTATTTTTAGGTGGTGAAAGGCCATCCAGGAGGAAATGCCAGATAAGCAGTCGCTGATGTGAGAAATGACAGAAGGAGAGAGTGCAGGGGTGGAAAGTTAGATCTGGGTATCATCAGCATAGAGGTGATAGCTGAAGCAATAGCTGTTGATAAGTTTTCCCAGTGAAGAAGTGTAAATAGAGAAGAGTAGAGGACCCAGGACAGAGGCAATAGAGAGGAGGAGTCATCAGCAAAAGAGACGGAGAAGGATCTGTTAGAGAGATAAGAGTAAATCCAGGACAGGGCAGTGTCACAGAGCCCAAGAGAGCTGAGAGTCCGTAGGAGAAGGGGATGGTCAACAGTGTCAAAGGCAGCAGAGAGGTCAAGTAAGAGGAGTATAGAGTAGTAGCCTTTGTTTTTAGCAGAAAGGAGATCGTTAGTAACATTGGTGAGGGCAGTCTCAGTTGCGTGTTGGGGATGGAAGCCAGATTGCAGGGGGTCAAGCAATGAGTTGGAGGATAGGAAGTGGGTTAGGCGATTGAAAACTAGTTTTTCAAGGAATTTTGACGCTAGCGGGAGCAGTGATATGGGGCGGTAGTTTGCAGGGGAGTTAGGGTCAATGGAGTTTTTTTTGAGGATGGGGGTGACCTTTGCATTCTTGAATGAGGCAGGGAATGAGCCGGTATAAAGGGATAGGTTGAATATGTGAGTAAGAGCCGGAGTGAGGGTGGGAGACAGAGGAGGAATTAGATGTGAAGGAATAGGGTCAAGTGGGCAGGTAGTGAGGTGTGAGGAAGACAAAAGGGAAGCCACTTCACTCTCAGTGGTTGGGAGGAGGGTGCGGAGAGTGGCAGAGGGGGTGACTGGGAGCGAAGTTGGGAGATTGCAGGTTTGTGTTGGGATGTTTCTTCGGATGGCAAGTGTTTTATTGAAAAAATAGTCAGCAAGGTCTTGAGCACTGAATGCAGATGAGGGGGTGGTGCAGGTGGGTAGAGGAGAGAGTTGAAAATGGAGAAGAGTCTTTTAGAGTTTGAAGAGTGAGTGGATATAAGAGAAGAGAAGTAGGTTTGCTTAGCTAAGCGAAGGGCAGAGGTGTAAGGGTAAATAATGAACTTATAGTGCCTGAAATCAGTTTTAGAGCGGGATTTCCTCCAGGCACGTTCAGCAGTGCAGGAGCATTTTTGTAGGTGGCATGTTTGTTGGGAGTGTCGGGGCTGGAGCTGACGACGTGGGGCTTTGCAAAGTTGGGGAGGAGCGAGAGTGTCAAGCGCAGCGGAGAGAGTATTGTTATAGTGGGTTATAGCAAGGTCAGGGCAGGATATCGTGGAAGTGTTGGGGAGGCGTATTTGAAAAAGATTTGAGATTTGGGGAGGGTCCACAGTGTGCAGATTTCTACTGGTGCAGGGGCGAGAGGGGGAAGTAGGTTTAGCATCTATATTAGGATTAAAGGTGAGCAGATGGTGGTCTGAGATGGGAAATGGGTTACAGGCAACATCAGAAAGAGAGCAGAGATAGGAGAATACCAGATCAATCAAGTGTCCATCGCGGTGGGTAGGGAATAGGGTGGATTGTGAAAGGCCAAAGGAGTTAATGAGTGAAAGAAGTTTAGAGGCAGCAGGGGCAGATGGGTTGTCGATGGGGATGTTGAAGTCCCCTAGGATTAGAGCAGGTGTATTTGTAGAGAGAAAGTAAGGAAGCCAGGCAAAAAAGTTGTCAAGGAATTGGGAGGTTGGTCCAGGGGGGCGATAGATGCTGCAAGAGAAAGTATATTACATAATAAAAGTGAATTAGAAACTTTATTAAAATTGTATACCCTTTTTAAATCAAACAATATTATTGCTCCACATTTCGTGCACTAGTAGATATAGGGATAAAAATGAAAAATACATTACTACTTATGGATTATGCTACAACTTTGTCTCTCATTACAAAGCAAGGGGACAATATTATTTCTACATATTTGGTGCAAAGTTTTGCCCCAAACTTGTCGCACTAATAGATATAGAGATAAAAATGAAATAAATACACAACATAATATAGAAACTTCCTTTTTATTTTTTGGAAAAATCTATGTGCACCATGTTTAGGCCATGTAATACAAGTCCCACTCTCCACTTCACGCCATATTTGATGCAACACTTTTCGCACCAATTATGACGCAAACTCCTAAACAACCCACACACTAGTGAATTTTTCCACCACTTTTGATTGGAATATGCATAATCACATAATTTATGACATCAGCCAATCTGATTCAAATACACATTATAAACTATCACTAACTAATCAAATTGCTCGATACTTGTGTCATTGATCACTCATCAGAACTTGCAAGAGCCATTTGTTACATTGTGTATTATACTTTGAAAGCATGTATATGTGAAGTTAGTATTAAAGATAAACATTGATGCTGACATTAGGACACACAGTGTAATATTTTAGACAAGGATTTTAAAATTTGAATTGATGTTTGATTCAATAGAATCTTAAGCTGATAGCTCAAAGGGATAGCCCACCTAACATTAAACTGTCATGAATCAGATACAGTAGAAATTAAAATCACGTCTTTACTGGCAAGCTATTTTCAGTGTATTTCTTCCTTCTCTTGAATTTCTTTTTCAGTAAGAAATGTCATTTTATATGCCAGCCCATTTTATAACACCTGTGAAGGGGTGTTTTTTAAAAATAGATTGCAATCAGGAGGGGTTAGACAGGTGGAGAGAGAAACCTGGCCCAGCTTTTAAAGGAACAGGAAACCCCAACATATTATTTAATGATTGAATAGAACATACAATTTTTTTTAACAAATTTTTTTATTGAGGTTTGCAACATATACAAAAATAAACCAAAGGCTTTATAAACATTAGAGTTCCGTAGACAGGTTACTTTTAGGGAACTAAAATAAAAAATAAGACTTCAATCTTTAAATAGACTAACAATACATGTTGGTTTAGCTGTGTACCCAGGAAAGTCATAGTCCTTCTCAGAGATATAGTAACTACAGTTAGTAATGTGTGGTTTGCGTAGTAGAGTTAGCGATAGTGTTATAGGTAACAATCTATACTAATGGTGCATCTTTACAATTAAATCCTCATTTTCTAAAGTTAATATTGCACTGGGGTTACTACTATTTAGGTCTCTTATGGGCCGATTGAGTATTAGCAGGTATTATGAATGGGATTTACCAGAATGATCTCTTTTGGCCTATTTGTACAAATGTTTTATTGGTAGTTACAGATAGGGTCACTCTTGGACCAATTGAGGGTATGAGGTAAGTACAGCGGGCGAGAGCCACTCTAGTATACGTTTCTAAAATCTAGGATTGGAAAAAAACATAGAAAACATTAGAACCTACCAAACATAGATGAAGGAAGCTCCGTAGAAGTCGCTGGACTTTAATAGAGTGCCTATTCACTAACCTATCTCCCTCAGCTCTCAATATATGTTTTGCTACATCGGCCACCAGTAGCGTGTATATGTGTAAGTGCTATATAGGCATGAGGGTAAGGAGTGTTAGTGCGTCCTGTCCCATATAAGGCTAAATGGTCCTTTACATTTATTAAAGGTTGTATAATGAATATATAGGCTACATTCATAAAGAGAAGTTAGGGTTCTAAGGATTAATACTGTTTCAGTTGACTCTTCTTTTTTTTTTTAAATATGTAATTTCTTAATGTAAATGTGTGATGTCACTGATACTAAAAGAGCTCTATGGATCAAAAGTATAACACCTAGACAACATACTCCAATATTAACCCCTTAAGGACAAGGCCATTTTTCAGTTTCTTTCCCTTAAGGACCAGGGCTATTTTTACATTTCTGCGGTGTTTGTGTTTAGCTGTAATTCTCCTCTTACACATTTACTGTACCCACACATATTATATACCGTTTTTCTTGCCATTAAATGGACTTTCAAAAGTTACCATTATTTTCATCATATTTTATAATTTACCATAATTTTTTTTATAAAATATAAGGAAAAAATGGAAAAAAACACACTTTTTCTAAATTTGACTCCCAAAATCTGTTACACATCTACAACCACCAAAAAACAACCATGCTAAATAGTTTCTAAATTTTGTCCTGAGTTTAGAAATACCAAATGTTTACATGTTCTTTACTTTTTTTGCAAGTTATAGGGCAATAAATACAAGTAGCACTTTGCTATTTCCAAACCATTTTTTTTTTCAAAATTAGCGCTAGTTACACTGTAACACTGATATCTGTCAGGAATCCCTGAATATCCCTTGACATGTATATATTTTTTTAGTAGACAACTTAAAGTATTGATCTAGGCCCATTTAGGTATATTTCATGCCACCATTTCACCGCCAAATGTGATCAAATAAAAAAAAATCGTTCACTTTTTCACAAACTGTTTCACAAACTTTGGGTTTCTTACTGAAATTATTTACAAACAGCTTGTGCAATTATGGCACAAATGGTTGTAAATGCTTCTCTGGGATCGCCTTTGTTCAGAAATAGCAGACATATATGGCTTTAGCATTGATTTTTGGTAATTAGAAGGCTGCTAAATGCCGCTGCGCACCACACTTGTATTATGCCTAGCAGTGAAGGGGTTAATTAGGTAGCTTGTAGGGAGCTTGCAGGGTTAATTTTAGCTTTAGTGTAGAGATCAGCCTCCCACCTGACGCATCCCACCCCCTGATTCCTCCCAAACATCTCTCTTCCCTCCCCCACCCCATAATTGTCCCCGCCATCTTAAGTACTGGCAGAAAGTCTGCCAGTACTAAAACAAAAGGCTTTTTTTTTTTTTTTACTATTTTTTTTTTAAATCTGTTTAGCTGTGATGGACCTCCCTTAGCCCCCAACCTCTCTGATCCTCCCCAAACAGCTCTATAACCCTCGCCCACTACCTATTATCTGCCAGTACCCAATTTGCCTCCCAAAAAAGTTTATTTTTTATTTTTTTAATGTAATTTACATTTTTCTGTAGTGTAGCTGCCCCCCCTCAATACCCCCTCCCTCTCCCCCTCCCAGATTCCTTTGATCATTAATTCCCCCCCCCTCCATCTCCCTCTCTCCCACTCTGCACTCATTGATGGCAGTGGTTGTTGCGCAATTGCGCACACACATGCGCACGCACGTGCTCCCTGCAGGCCCCCCGCACGCTCCCGGCACCCGATGTGCACATTGCACATTCAGGAACCAGATGCCGGGTAGTGATGGGCCGCCCACCCGCCTCCCTGCAGCTGCTCCCACCCACAAATGATCGAGCCCATCGCTACTGGTGCAGAGAGGGCCACAGAGTTGCTCTGGTAATGTGAAGGCGGCCGCTCCAAACTTTCAGGTCGGCGTTATCCGTGGCTCAAATTGATGACGTCATTGGCGCTGCCGTAACTTCATATGAAATGGGCAAAAAAACACACACTCGCAGTGGCTGGGTGCTTGGCCTGGAAGGCGAAGAATCAGGTAGCCAAAAACAGCAATCAAAAAAATAGGAAAGGCTGCACTAGCATTAAAATTAAAAAAAATCCTTTATTTTTTCATTGAGGCAAACAAAGTGTGTGACAAGGAGTGAACGTCTGACGCGTTTCACGCCCCCTAGTGGCGTTTCATCAGAGACAACAGGTGTTCTTGACCATGGCCCTCTTATACTGGGTCATGGTAAATGCATATTTAACCCCTTAATGTCAAATAACTAAACATTAAAAGTGTATGTAAATTAACATAAAATATGCTACAGTACATATTGTCATTGACCATTGTTTTACAGAATCAAAATTTTGATTTAAATGTAATTAATCTAAACCTGATAACATAGACTAGGCAGCATCCAAAAATGAATTATTGTTATTGCACCCTTAGGCAATCATTTCTACAGGGAGTGCAGAATAATTAGGCAAATTAGTATTTTGACCACATCATCCTCTTTATGCATGTTGTCTTACTCCAAGCTGTATAGGCTTGAAAGCCTACAACCAATTAAGCATATTAGGTGATGTGCATCTCTGTAATGAGAAGGGGTGTGGTCTAATGACATCAACACCCTATATCAGGTGTGCATAATTATTAGGCAACTTCCTTTCCTTTGGCAAAATGGGTCAAAAGAAGGACTTGACAGGCTCAGAAAAGTCAAAAATAGTGAGATATCTTGCAGAGGGATGCAGCACTCTTAAAATTGCAAAGCTTCTGAAGCGTGATCATCGAACAATCAAGCGTTTCATTCAAAATAGTCAACAGGGTCGCAAGAAGCGTGTGGAAAAACCAAGGCGCAAAATAACTGCCCATGAACTGAGAAAAGTCAAGCGTGCAGCTGCCAAGATGCCACTTGCCACCAGTTTGGCCATATTTCAGAGCTGCAACATCACTGGAGTGCCCAAAAGCACAAGGTGTGCAATACTCAGAGACATGGCCAAGGTAAGAAAGGCTGAAAGACGACCACCACTGAACAAGACACACAAGCTGAAACGTCAAGACTGGGCCAAGAAATATCTCAAGACTGATTTTTCTAAGGTTTTATGGACTGATGAAATGAGAGTGAGTCTTGATGGGCCAGATGGATGGGCCCGTGGCTGAATTGGTAAAGGGCAGAGAGCTCCAGTCCGACTCAGACACCAGCAAGGTGGAGGTGGAGTACTGGTTTGGGCTGGTATCATCAAAGATGAGCTTGTGGGGCCTTTTCGGGTTGAAGATGGAGTCAAGCTCAACTCCCAGTCCTACTGCCAGTTTCTGGAAGACACCTTCTTCAAGCAGTGGTACAGGAAGAAGTCTGCATCCTTCAAGAAAAACATGATTTTCATGCAGGACAATGCTCCATCACACGCGTCCAAGTACTCCACAGCGTGGCTGGCAAGAAAGGGTATAAAAGAAGAAAATCTAATGACATGGCCTCCTTGTTCACCTGATCTGAACCCCATTGAGAACCTGTGGTCCATCATCAAATGTGAGATTTACAAGGAGGGAAAACAGTACACCTCTCTGAACAGTGTCTGGGAGGCTGTGGTTGCTGCTGCACGCAATGTTGATGGTGAACAGATCAAAACACTGACAGAATCCATGGATGGCAGGCTTTTGAGTGTCCTTGCAAAGAAAGGTGGCTATATTGGTCACTGATTTGTTTTTGTTTTGTTTTTGAATGTCAGAAATGTATATTTGTGAATGTTGAGATGTTATATTGGTTTCACTGGTAAAAATAAATAATTGAAATGGGTATATATTTGTTTTTTGTTAAGTTGCCTAATAATTATGCACAGTAATAGTCACCTGCACACACAGATATCCCCCTAAAATAGCTATAACTAAAAACAAACTAAAAACTACTTCCAAAACTATTCAGCTTTGATATTAATGAGTTTTTTGGGTTCATTGAGAACATGGTTGTTGTTCAATAATAAAATTAATCCTCAAAAATACAACTTGCCTAATAATTCTGCACTCCCTGTATGTGTGACTAGACATTTTATACAAAATAGCTAATGTCCCATTCAAGATTAAGTCCATCAGGAATTCTAGTTTTAAGTTTAAATCCAATACAATTATTTCCTGTCTAGGATCTTATACCTATTTCCACCTCTTAAAGGGACATTAGCTATATCAATGATTTTAACCTTAAAGTTTCCTCCATTAGTAAAATGTACTAAATTAAAATGTCTGGCCACCGTAGAATCTTTGCAGTAGTTTTTTTATATCATTTACATGTTCTCTCACTCTTACATTGACCTCCCTGGTCGTTTTCCCTACATATTGGATTTTGCAAAACCTGCATTCCAATAGGTATACTGCAAACTTAGTTTTGCAGTTAGCGTAAAAAGTTATATTATACTCTTGCTCATCCACAGTAGATTTAAAGCTAGTGGAAATGTCAATCAAATTACATGTCAGACATGTTCTCGCTCCACATCTGAAACATCCTTGTTTCCTTAGCCAATTATCTCTCCTATTGGTCTCCCCACTTGTGACCATACTGGGAGCTAGCTTGGCAGCCAAAGTTTCTGGCTTCTTTGACACAAATTTGCAATTCGCAATGTACTTCTGCAGTATTTGATCACCACCTAATATTGGTAAATTCTTCTTTAATATTCTCACATTATCAAAATATTGGTTGGTGTATTCTGTTGTGAAAACAATACTATTGTCGAATTGCAGAGAAGTGTCTTCTTTGCTCTTAAACTTGTTTTTATTCTTAATCTTCCCAATTTCCACTTTTGTTTTCTCCAATTTAACAGGATCATAACCTCTTGGAGCTAATCTCTCAGTGAGATCATTGGCTTGCTGGAAGTATGTTTGATCATTATCTGTGTTCCTTCGCAGCCGAATGTATTGACCTCTTGGAATCACTTTTATCAGATGAGGGGGGTGACATGAACTAGCATGTAGGATAGTGTTGCCTGCAGTTAATTTGCTAAAGGTTTTTGACACTATCAATCCCGTATCTACCACCCCCTCCAATGATATGTCCAAGAAGTCAACACATTTATGACTGTATACTCCTACAAACCTTAGACTCATTTCATTATTATCAAGAAATGCCAGGAAATTCTAAAATTTACTGTCATCCCAAGGCTCATCATTGATCATTTGCAGTATACCTATTGGAATGCAGGTTTTGCAAAATCCAATACATAGGGAAAACGACCAGGGAGGTTAATGTAAGAGTGAGAGAACATGTAAATGATATCAAAAACTACTGCAAAGATTCCACAGTGGCCAGACATTTTAATTTAATACATTTTACTAATGAAGGAAACTTTAAGGTTAAAATTATTGATATAGCTAATGTCCCTTTAAGAGGTGGAGATAGGTATAAGATCCTAGACAGGAAATAATTATATTGGATTTATAAACTTAAAACTAGAATTCCTGATGGACTTAATCTTGAATGGGACATTAGCTATTTTGTATAATATGTCTAGTCACACATATAAATGATTGCCTAAGGGTGCAATAACAATAATTAATTTTTGGATGCTGACTAGTCTATGATGTTATCAGGTTTAGATCAATTACATTTAAATCAAAATTTTGATTCTGTAAAACAATGGTCAATGACAATTTGTACTGTAGCATATTTTATGTTAATTTACATACACTTTTAATGTTTAGTTATTTGACATTAAGGGGTTAAATATGCATTTACCATGACCCAGTATAAGAGGGCCATGGTCAAGAACACCTGTTGTCTCTGATGAAACGCCACTAGGGGGCGTGAAACGCATCAGATGTTCACTCCTTGTCACACACTTTGTTTGCCTCAATGAAAAAATAAAGGATTTTTTTAAATTTTAATGCTAGTGCGGCCTTTCCTATTTTTTTGATCACGGAGTGGCTCTCTCTGCATCGGTCTTGGGAAAAAAGGTATTGCAGTGATGCCTCAATATCGAGGCATCACGGCAATACCTTGAAAGCGGCTGGAAGCGATCAGGATCGCTTCCAGCTGCTTTAAACCCTAATGTCGTACAGGGTACGTCTCTGGTCTTTAAAGACCAGTTTGTGTGTGACGTACCCTGTACGACATGCGTCGTTAAGGGGTTAACAAGAGACAAATGCAAGGAACAATGGTAAAGTATCATGTCTTAACTGCAAACAGTATACCGCATAGAAGAAAAGAAAAGAAAAGAGAAGAAAAAAAAATTCACACTGTCGGCTAGATTTAGAGTTTGGCGGCCAAAGGGGTGCGTTAGCTACGCATGCTTTTTTTCTCCCGCACCTTTTAAATACCGCTGGTATTTAGAGTTCACAGAATGGCTGGGTTTTCAGTGCGTTAGGCTCCAAAAAGGGAGCGTAGAGCATAATTTAACGCCACTGCAACTCTAGATACCAGCGGTGCTTACGGACGCGGCCAGCTTCAAAAACGTGCTCGTGCACGATATCCCCATAGAAAACAATGGGGCTGTTTGAGCTGAAAAAAAACCTAACACCTGCAAAAAAGCAGCGTTCAGCTCTTAACGCAGCCCCATTGTTTTCTATGGGGAAACACTTCCTACGTCTGCACCTAACACTCTAACATGTACCCCGAGTCTAAACACCCCTAACCTTACACTTATTAACCCCTAATCTGCCGCCCCCGCTATCGCTGACCCCTGCATATTATTATTAACCCCTAATCTGCCGCTCCGTATACCGCCGCTACCTACATTATCCCTATGTACCCCTAATCTGCTGCACCTAACACCGCCGACCCCTATATTATATTTATTAACCCCTAATCTGCCCCCCACAACGTCGCCGCCAGCTACCTACAATAATTAACCCCTAATCTGCCGATCGGAGCTCACCGCTACTATAATAAATGTATTAACCCCTAAAGCTATCTATTTATCTAACGAAATAAATTAACTCTTATTAAATAAATTATTCCTATTTAAAGCTAAATACAGGTGGCCCTCGGTTTACAACGGTTCAATTTACACCGTTTCAGAATAACAACCTTTTTTTCCAGTCATGTGACTGCTATTGAAAAGCATTGAGAAGCTGTGCATTTATTAAAATAGCCTGTAGGTGGAGCTGCCCGCTTGTGTTGCAGCAAAGCCAAGCAAGCTGATATTAATCAGTTTAACCAGACCTGAGCTATCGAGCAGATTTTAAAGGAACAAGATCTTCCTGTCTGTACATCAGTCCAGATTGGAATGCATAGAAAGAACTGTTTGCAGAAAAATGCAAGTGAAGTCTGTGTTGTGTGATTATTTTATTATGTTTATAATGCTGCTTAGCAAATGTTTTTGTTCATTTAACTTAGTTTAATTATATATTCTGTGTTGTGTGATTATTTTATTAGGTTTATAATGCTGTTTAGCATTTAAAGTCTTCATTTCAAAGCTTTAAAAATAATGTATTAGGTGTTACTTATGCCAATTTTGAGAGGGGTCAGGAACCTAACTCCCTCACTTTCCATTGACTTACATTATAAACTGGGTTTCAATTTACAACGGTTTCAATTTACAACCATAAAAAGGGAAATTGTATGAAAAACAATGCGCTAGATAAGATCTGAGCTACACATAAAAAACAGGCAATCCCTAAGCCTGAAAATGATCGAATGTGCAAAAAGATATAGGTATATATGTGTGCGCCAAATTTGTGTGAGACACAAATGGCAATAGATCTTTTTTAAAAATGGCTTCTATATTATTAGGCTGCTAAATCACTTATACATTTTTAAAAGGAACACCACTATTTATTTATTTATTTAGCTCTTAGATTGGTACCAATAGGGAGAAATAACAGTATTACACTGCTTCTGTATAATTTTTTTGTGTATTTTACATATTTTTTTCTGAATTAATAATCGATGTTTTAAACAAATAAAATGTATTGATTATTCAACATTTTAGTACAATAATAGTCCTTTTTTATATTTTTTTATATATTTATTGTGATTTTCATATTATCAGCACTTTATGGACCATTTACTCTATAAATAAGAAAAATTATCAATTTACAACCATTCCTTCTGGAACCTAACCCCGGCGTAAACTGAGGGCTACCTGTACTTACCTGTAAAATAAACCCTAATATAAATTATAATTATATTGTAGCTATTTTAGGATTAATATTTATTTTACAGGCAACTTTGTATTTATTTTAACCAGGTACAATAGCTATTAAATAGTTAAGAACTATTTAATAGCTACCTAGTTAAAATAATTACAAAATTACCTGTAAAATAAATCCTAACCTAAGTTACAATTAAACCTAAAACTACACTATCAATAAATTAATTAAATAAACTGCCTACAATTATCTACAATTAAACCTAACACTACACTATCAATAAATAAATTAAATACAATTCCTACAAATAAATACAATTAAATAAACTAACTAAAGTACAAAAAATAAAAAAGAACTAAGTTACAAAAAAATTAAAATATATTTACAAACATTAGAAAAAAATTACAACAATTTTAAACTAATTACACCTACTCTAAGCCCCCTAATAAAATAACAAAGACCCCCAAAATAAAAAAATGCCCTACCCTATTCTAAATTACAAAAGTTCAAAGCTCTTTTACCTTACCAGCCCTTAAAAGGGCCCTTTGCGGGGCATGCCCCAAAGAATTCAGCTTTTTTGCCTGTAAAAAAAAAAACATACAATACCCCCCCAACATTACAACCCACAACCCACATACCCCTAATCTAACCCAAACCCCCCTTAAATAAACCTAACACTAAGCCCCTGAAGATCTTCCTACCTTGTCTTCACCATGCCAGGTATCACCGATCGTTCCAGGCTCCGAAATCTTCATCCAAGCCCAAGCGGGGGCTGGCGATCCATAATCCGGTGGCTGAAGAGGTCCAGAAGAGGCTCCAAAGTCTTCATCCTATCCGGGAAGAAGAGGCGATCCGGACCGGCAACCATCTTGATCCAAGCGGCATCTTCTATCTTCATCCGATGACGACCGGCTCCATCTTGAAGACCTCCACCGCGGACCCATCTTCTCCTTCCGACGACTTCCCGACGAATGACGGTTCCTTTAAGGGACGTCATCCAAGATGGCATCCTTCGAATTCCGATTAGCTGATAGGATTCTATCAGCCAATCGGAATTAAGGTAGGAAAATTCTGATTGGCTGATGGAATCAGCCAATCAGAATCAAGTTCAATCCGATTGGCTGATTCAATCAGCCAATCAGATTGAGCTCGCATTCTATTGGCTGTTCCGATCAGCCAATAGAATGCGAGCTCAATCTGATTGGCTGATCGGATCAGCCAATCGGATTGAACTTGATTCTGATTGGCTGATTCCATCAGCCAATCAGAAGTTTCCTACCTTAATTCCGATTGGCTGATAGAATCCTATCAGCCAATCGGAATTCGAGGGACGCCATCTTGGATGACGTCCCTTAAAGGAACCGTCATTCGTCGGGAAGTCGTCGGAAGAAGATGGGTCCGCGGTGGAGGTCTTCAAGATGGAGCCGGTTGTCATCGGATGAAGATAGAAGATGCCGCTTTGATCAAGATGGTTGCCGGTCCGGATCGCCTCTTCTTCCCGGATAGGATGAAGACTTTGGAGCCTCTTCTGGACCTCTTCAGCCGCCGGATTATGGATCGCCAGCCCACGCTTGGGCTTGGATGAAGATTTCGGAGCCTGGAACGATCGGTGATACCTGGCATGGTGAAGACAAGGTAGGAAGATCTTCAGGGGCTTAGTGTTAGGTTTATTTAAGGGGGGGTTTGGGTTAGATTAGGGGTATGTGGGTGGTGGGTTGTAATGTTGGGGGGGGTATTGTATGTTTTTTTTTACAAGCAAAAGAGCTGAATTCTTTGGGGCATGCCCCGCAAAGGGCCCTTTTAAGGGCTGGTAAGGTAAAAGAGCTTTGAACTTTTGTAATTTAGAATAGGGTAGGGCATTTTTTTATTTTGAGGGGCTTAGAGTAGGTGTAATTAGTTTAAAATTGTTGTAATATTTTTCTTATGTTTGTAAATATTTTTATTTATTTTTTGTAACTTTGTTCTTTTTTATTTTTTGTACTTTAGTTAGTTTATTTAATGTATTTATTTGTAGGTATTGTATTTAATTAATTTATTGATAGTGTAGTGTTAGGTTTAATTGTAGGTAATTGGAGGTATTTTATTTAATTAATTTATTGATAGTGTAGTGTTAGGTTTAATTGTAACTTAGGTTAGGATTTATTTTACAGGTAATTTTGTAATTATTTTAACTAGGTAACTATTAAATAGTTATTAACTATTTAATAGCTATTGTACCTGTTTAAAATAATTACAAAGTTACCTGTAAAATAAATATAAATCCTAAAATAGCTACAATATAATTATAATTTATATTGTTGCTATATTAGGGTTTATTTTACAGGTAAGTATTTAGCTTTAAATAGGAATAATTTATTTAATAATAGTTAATTTATTTCATTAGATTTAAATTATATTTAACTTAGGGGGTTGTTAGGGTTAGGGATAGACTTAGCTTTAGGGGTTAAAAAATTTATTAGAATAGCGGTGAGCTCTGGTCGGCAGATTAGGGGTTAATATTTGAAGTTAGGTGTCGGCGATGTTAGGGAGGGCAGATTAGGGGTTAATACTATTTATTATAGGGTTATTGAGGCGGGAGTGAGGCGGATTAGGGGTTAATAACTTTATTATAATAGCGGCGCGGTTCGGTCGGCAGATTAGGGGTTAATAAGTGTTGGCAGGTGGAGGCGACGTTGAGTGGGGCAGATTAGGGGTTAATAAATATAATATAGGGGTCAGCGGTGTTAGGGGCAGCAGATTAGGGGTACATAAGTATAACGTACCTTGCGGCGCGTGCGGACGGCAGATTAGGGGTTAAAAATTTTAAATAGAGTGGCGGCGATGTGGGGGGTCCTCGGTTTAGGGGTACATAGGTAGTTTATGGGTGTTAGTGTACTTTAGAGCACAGTAGTTAAGAGCTTTATAAACCAGCGTTAGCCCAGAAAGCTCTTAACTACTGTTTTTTTTCTGCGGCTGGAGTTTTGTCGTTAGATTTCTAACGCTCACTTCAGCCACGACTCTAAATACCAGCGTTAGAAATATACCATTGAAAAAATAGGATACGCAATTGACGTAAGGGGATCTGCGGTATGGAAAAGTCGCGGCTGGAAAGTGACCCTTTAATGACTGGCTCCAAATACCAGAGGGCGGTAAAAAACAGCGTTAGGAGCCTCTAACGCTGGTTTTGACGGCTACCGCCCAACTCTAAATCTAGGCCTGTATTTCTTAACTGAACTTCTGCTCGAAAAGCAAGAGTAATAAAAAGGAAAACTAGCAATGTAAAAATTGGGGGAGAGAAGATCATGCAAACTGAGAAGGGGCTAGTGGAATCCAGAGTAAAACTTAGAGGCATATGTGAATATGCAAGGTGTTTAACCAACTCCGGATTTTGCACAGTTAAGGCAGAATAGGGTGAGAATGCATATGTGTCCCATAAGCTGTCTTAAGTCACATATTCTTGCTGATAGGAGAATTGTTGTGCCCTGATTGATGTAGTGATGTGACCTACGTTCTTCCCTAGGCAGGGTTAAGTCCCACAACAGCGTTTTCTCTCCCCTGCGACTGGATGCTGCCTGGATTAGAAGGAAGGGAGTATTAGACATAGTGGTGATTGTGTCTGTGGATAGGATGTTGTCAGTCCGGTTATGAGAAAATGTCCCGCTATCGAGCATGTCATATATCGCCCCTGAGGCATTTTGATCAAGAGGTGTTTCGCTATTTCTTGTAGGACGAATTCCATCCGGTATTAAGGGGGCCTCTACACTTCCATGATGCGTTGTTGTTTGTGCATCCTGTGGTAGCTGTGTGGTGAGTTCCTATACCGCAAGTAAGCTCCGCTTCAGGTCGGCAAAATGTTCCTCCAAGTGTCTTATCATTATGTCCTCCTCTCCGACATCGGTCTCCATGTCTTTGGGGGTTTAGGATGAGCATAGTATGTAAGCAGCCACAAGAGTGTGTTGTGGGCCCCAGTCTCCGATATTCTCTAGCAGGGAGGCTTTGACCTAGATATCAGAGGGAGAGAGGGGGTTCAGCCACCCTGAATGTAAATAGAGCGATATTGTTACTGAGCGAAATTCCAGTAATAAAAATCAAAGTAGACAGATTTCAGGTCCAATTCAATTCTCACCAGCTTGCCTGCAGCCTGCAATGAGGTGTTGTGTTGCGATATCTTACTTCACCAGGTTACAAGGGGAAGTTTATAATGGCGGCTCAAATTTTCAGAAAATCAGGGTTGCTTCATATAGGAGCTTTGCATTGGAGCTTCCACTATTTAATCTCAATCAAAGGCATTGGCACAAATACCGTAAGATGAGACGTATGAAAGTAATTATCTTCCTAGAAATCGTTATGTAGTTATGTAGAGATAGTATATTTAATCAGGAGCTTCCAAAAAACATGTCTGCTCTCTCCATCAACTGGCTCCGCCCTCCCAGAACATACAATTTTAAACAACGTTCCAATTTACTTCTATTATCAAATTTGCTTAATTCTCTTGTTATCCTTTGCTGAATGAACAGCATTGCACTACTGGTAGCTAGCTGAACACATCTATTTAGCCAATCACAAGAGACAAATGTGTGCAGGCACCAATTAGCAGCTAGCTCCCACTAGTGCAGCTTAAATTTTTACTTTCTTATCCCTTTAAAATATCCATAGATTACAAATAAATACATATGATACTCTGATTACATGCTATATTTGCAATTATTCCTGCTCAGAATAATAATAATACATTTACAATATATACATATAGTGGTATAAATAAACACAGAGATATGACAGACAACATTGTTTCGAACAAAAAAAATAACTTTGTAAATATGTTTGCAAAAGATTTCTGACATAACACACACACTCATATATATATATATATATATATATATATATATATATATATATATATATATATATATATATATATATATATATATATATATATATATTGTGACCTGGGATCTTGGAAACACACAGTCCTCAAAGCTGGAAACACCACACAAGGTTGTAGCTTTATAAAATACAGTCTGTTTATTATCAGGTCTGGCAAAAACAGGCAAAATAAACATAAACAAAAACAAAAGAGGCTTGCTCCACTGAGCACTTACTAACAAGTACAACTGTCTGCACTAAGTAGCTTTTCACAAAAGTAATATTGCACAGACCTTTCAAACTTTGTCCTTTAGAGAGAATTCCTCTCAGTCTCTCAGGAGAGTGTTTGCAGTTTTCCTTTACTGCTGGCAAATCTAAATCTCAACCCCTGACTGGGGATTTTATTAGCACCTGCTGTTAATTACCACATGCAGGTGAGTAGCTAGCTGAGTCAGACAGAATTCCTGGACTGGACTTTTTGACATAATGTGCTACTTGCAAACTGCGGGGTGGAGCACTGCAACACTTTTGAGGGAATATAGACACCTTCCATTACTATGCCTTGGGTTCTGTCACACATCCTCCCTGCCAGCTCAGACCTAGTGGGGTGAGCGACCATGGCCAAAAGCGTATGCATACGTGAAAGGCCATCAGCATTACCCTGTTTACTTCCTGCCCTGTGTTCTACTGAGAAGAGATAGGGTTGCAAACTAAGGAACCAGCGTGTAACTCTACTATTATTATCCTTATTTTGACTCATCCATTTGAGAGGTGCATGATCAGTAACTAGTCTAAATTTTCTGCCCAACAAATAATATTTGAGAGTTTCAACAGCCCATTTAATTGCTAGACACTCCTTTTCAACAATTGAATAGTTATTTTCTCTAGGTTGAAGTTTCCGGCTCAGGTATAGTATTGGGTGCTCTTCACTTTGAGTTTCCTGGGAAAGCACTGCTCCAAGCCCAACATCAGAGGCATCCATCTGTAAAACAAACTCCTTTGAAAAATCAGGGGTGACTAACACTGGTTGTCTACAGATGGCTTCCTTGAGATTTTGAAATGCCTGTTCAGCTTCAGAGGACCATTTCACTATTACTGGAGCTTTTGCTTTAGTGAGGTCAGTTAAAGGACCCGCTATAGTAGCAATGTTGGAGATAAACCTTCTGTAGTAGCCAACAAGCCCAAGAAATGTTCTGACCTGTTTCTTCATCATAGGTCGTGGCCAATTCCTTATGGCTTCAACTTTAGCAAGTTGTGGCTTTACTATTCCTCTTCCAATGGAATAGCCCAGATACTTGGCCTCCTCCAAGCCAATGGTACATTTACTCGGATTTGCTGTCAGACCGGCATTTCTTATGGAATTAAGGACAGCTTGCACTTTTGGCAAGTGAGACTCCCAATCTTCGCTATGTATGACCACGTCATCTAAGTAAACTGCAGCATAATGAGCATGTGGCCTTAAGATCCGGTCCATCATTCTTTGAAATGTTGCTGGAGCACCATGTAGGCCAAAAGGTAACACCTTGTATTGGAAGAGCCCATCTGGAGTAGAGAAGGCAGTCTTTTCCTTTGCCCGTCCTGTAAGCGGCACTTGCCAATAACCCTTGGTCAAATCCAATGTGGTAAGGTACCTGGCTCTCCTGAGTCTCTCCACAAGTTCATCAACCCTTGGCATGGGGTATGCATCAAACTTAGATATTGCATTCAGCTTCCGGTAATCATTACAAAACCTGATTGTGCCATCAGGCTTTGGTACAAGCACAATTGGGCTACTCCAGTCACTTTGGGATTCTTCAATTACCCCAAGGTCCAGCATTTTCTTTACTTCCAATTTGATTGCTTCCCTCCGGGCTTCAGGTATTCTATATGGCTTTAGATTTATCCTTTTTCCCGGTTCAGTGACAATGTCATGCTCTATTATCGTAGTTCTTCCTGGGACTGAGGAGAAAACATCTTTATTTAATCTGATGAAGTCTTTTACCTCCCTCTTCTGGTGGATAGTCAGGGTTTCTGAGATATTGACTACGGGTTCATTCTCCTCCATTGTAGGGAGGTCTGCTGTTTTTATAGCCACAAGTGTTTCTCTCTCTTTCCACGGTTTAAGTAAATTCACATGGTAAATCTGTACCTCCTTTCGCCTCCCAGGCTGTCTTACTTTGTAATTTACTTCCCCCACTCTGTTAATGACTTCATATGGCCCATGCCATGTTGCCAAAAATTTGTTCTCTACAGTGGGAACCAGGACTAGTACTCTGTCTCCTGGATTAAACACACGAACCCTGGCATTTCTATTATAGCTGTTCTGCTGGTGTTGTTGGGCATTTTCCATGTGTTCTATAACTATGGGCATAATGGCTGTCATCCGATCCTGCATCTGAGTTATATGTTCAATCACACTTCTGTGAGGGGTTGACTCCTGTTCCCAAGTCTCCTTAGCTATGTCTAGCAACCCTCTGGGGTGTCTTCCATACAAAAGTTCAAAGGGCGAAAACCCAGTAGAAGCTTGAGGGACCTCTCGGATGGAAAACATTAAATAAGGCAAAAGGAAATCCCAGTTTTTCCCATCTTTATCAATTACTTTTTTGAGCATAGCCTTTAGTGTTTTATTAAATCGTTCTACCAGACCATCAGTTTGTGGGTGATATACGGATGTTTTCAGATGCTTTATATGAAGAAGATTACACAACTCCATTGTAATTCTCGACATAAATGGAGTGCCTTGGTCTGTTAATATTTCTTTGGGAATCCCAACACGGCTGAACATTAACATTAACTCCTTAGCAATTGCTTTTGCTGAAGTAGTACGCATGGGTATTGCCTCAGGGTAACGTGTAGCATAGTCTACTATTACCAATATATACTGGTGCCCCCTTGCAGACTTTACAAGAGGACCCACAAAATCCATACCAATGCGTTCAAATGGGACCTCAATTATGGGTAAGGGTACCAAGGGGCTACGGTATGCTGTAAGAGGGGCAGTTAATTGGCATTCAGGACAAGAAGAGCAATAGTTTGTGATAGATGCCATTACACCTGGCCAATAAAACCTCCTAAGAATTCTCTCTCTGGTTTTTTCAATCCCCAAGTGCCCCCCAAGTATGTGGCTATGTGCCAGATTTAATACAGTGTGTCGATATGCCTGGGGTACTAACAGCTGTTTGACAGACTCCTTTTTCCCAACTCTGTACAGTAAATCATTTTCCACTTCAAAGTATGGATAGGTGAGCGCTTTATCAGTATTAATGGGGGTGCCATTTCTTATGGAAATATAGTTTCTAGCCACAGCTAAAGTTGGATCCTCCCATTGTGCAGCCCTAAAGTTACTTGGGCTAACCTCTAGGTCAGTTATTTCTACATCAGGTTCAGATATATTAGATTGACCTGTATTATTCTGTTCAGTATTACCTCCAACTAGGGTTTCCATAGCGGTTGAGTGTTTCCCTCTAGCAGGAGTTATTTTGTCTAAGTCATCCCCCAATAAATCAGAAAAGGGAAAGTCACAAACAGCGCCCTCTACTGAATCCGGTGAATTTTCCTCAGCAGCATCCCATAGATTCAAAAAATGGGGAAAATCTCTGCCTATTATCATTTCATGGACTAATTTATCCACTAAACCAACTCTATGATTTATAGGGCCATTTTGAGTTTCAATAAGTACTTTAGCAGTTGGATACTTGTGTATGTCCCCATGGACACAAGCAATATCTAGGTTCTGGTAATTATCAATAGGAGTATTTCTCAACAGACCCCTGTCTATGAGCGTAACCATGCTACCAGAATCCAGCAAAACTTTAATTTAATTTCCCTCCACCCTTACAGTGCACCAAGGGTGGCCATTTAAACAATCATTTTTGGTAATTGCATATACTGAGCGAGTGTACAATGAATAATTGTCTCTCATATTGCCAACATTCCATTCCATTGCAACATCATTCTCAGGGCAGTCCTTTGCAAAATGTCCATACTCTTTACATTGAAAACATTTAATATTAGCATTAGACAACATCTTTGAGGCTATTGTGGACCCTTCCTGCCTCACAAAACTCTTGTCCCTTGCAGTAATGTCCCTCGGGTTGTAAAAACCCATCTGCTCCTCCCGATACCCCCTTTTCCCCGGAACAGTCTTACCCAATTTACTGGGACTCTGGATCTTTGGGGTTCTAGGTCTTTCCTGGTTGGGGATTTGTAGAAACTCTCCAGCAGTCAAATAGCGTTCCACCAGGGCAACTAGACCGTCAGCAGTTTTAGGTTCACTCTGGCTGACCCACCGCCGCAGGGAAACAGGCAATCCTCGCAGGAACCGGTCCATCACGAGCTGTTCCACAATGTGACTAGCTGAGTTGACCTCTGGCTGTAGCCATTTCCTGGCAAGATGTATCAAGTCAAACATCTGTGACCGCACGGCTTTGTCTTGACTGTAAGTCCAGGAGTGAAATCGCTGAGCCCTTACTGCTGTCGTTACTCCCAGGCGGGCCAAGATTTCTGTTTTTAGCTTTTTATAGTCACTGGCCTGCTCAGGCTCCAAATCATAATATGCCTTCTGAGGTTCTCCACTCAGAAATGGCGCAAGGAGACTTGCCCATTCAGACGCAGGCCACCCTTCTCTTTCAGCTGTCCTTTCAAAAGCCATCAGGTAAGCCTCCACATCATCTGTAGCCACCATCTTTTGCAAATAGTTACTCACTCTCAGAGTCTTAGAACTGTGTGGAATTTCTGCAGCACACCTGCCCAGTCTTTCAGCTAGGCCTCGAATCTCCTGCTGCATGGTACGTGTGATATTCTGCTGTTCCTCTCTTTGTGTTAATACCAGTTTTTGTAGCACTGCAATATTTTCTTGCTGGCTGGCAGTAGCTTGCTGCTGTGTGGCAGTGGCCTGTTGCTGTGAGGCCGTAGCCTGTAGTAAAGCCTTTACAACTTCCTCCATTTTAAGTGTGGTATTGTTTCCTTAACAGACTATTAGTTTGTTGCCCGCATTCTCCACCATATGTGACCTGGGATCTTGGAAACACACAGTCCTCAAAGCTGGAAACACCACACAAGGTTGTAGCTTTATAAAATACAGTCTGTTTATTATCAGGTCTGGCAAAAACAGGCAAAATAAACATAAACAAAACAAAAGAGGCTTGCTCCACTGAGCACTTACTAACAAGTACAACTGTCTGCACTAAGTAGCTTTTCACAAAAGTAATATTGCACAGACCTTTCAAACTTTGTCCTTTAGAGAGAATTCCTCTCAGTCTCTCAGGCGAGTGTTTGCAGTTTTCCTTTACTGCTGGCAAATCTAAATCTCAACCCCTGACTGGGGATTTTATTAGCACCTGCTGTTAATTACCACATGCAGGTGAGTAGCTAGCTGAGTCAGACAGAATTCCTGGACTGGACTTTTTGACATAATGTGCTACTTGCAAACTGCGGGGTGGAGCACTGCAACACTTTTGAGGGAATATAGACACCTTCCATTACTATGCCTTGGGTTCTGTCACAATATATATATATATATATATATATATATATATATATATATATATATATATATATATATATAAAATCCTGCAGAAGAAAGCGCACTCCAAAGGACTTGCACAATAATTCACCTTTATTCTGTTAGAATAAAGGTGAATTATTGTACAAGTCCTTTGGAGTGCACTTTCCTCTGCAGGATTGGATATTACTTTTGCTGCACCCAAGGCTGGATTACAGAGGTTTGGAGTGCACTTTGTCTACTATTTTATATATATATATATATATATATATATATATATAGATATGTGTGTGTGTGTGTGTATATACATACTAAAATATGTATGTCCAATATTAAAAAGATTTCTAATAACTCACTCTCCACTTTGCAGCAAATATGTCGCTACTTGTTATATTTGCAATTAGTCCTGCTCAGAAAAAGAATACATTTACACTATATACAATAATGTGCCAAAGAGAAATCTGCTTTTTCGTGGACAGTAATGGAATGGTATAAATAAAGTTGGGAAAAACCCGAATAGCCATGACATCAATGACTGTTAGTTAACACCAGTCCAATGCTCTTCGCACCGTACTTGACGCGCGTGTTTTTGACGGCTTTTTTTATAAATAAGGAAATCGTATTCAGATCTGCAGTGGCGATGTTTGGCGAGCCTATTGAAGCCCGCAATTTCAACATAGTTGACGCTTTGATAAATATCCCCCTTTATAACTTACATTTTCTATAAGGAAAAAATCTACTGCAAGTTGATCATGAGTTTCCTTATTTAACCCCTTCGTGACTAGAGCACTTTTCCATTTGTTGACCGTCTGGGACCAAGGCTATTTTTGCATTTCTGCTGTGTTTGTATTTAGCTGTAATTTTCCTCTTACTTATTTACTGCACCCACACATATTATATACCGTTTTTCTCGCCATTAAATGAAATTTCTAAAGAGACCATTATTTTCATCATATCTTATAATTTACTTTAAAAATGTTTATAAAATATGAGGAAAAAATGGAAAAAAAACTAACTTTTTCGAACTTTGACCCCCAAAATCTATTCCACATCTACAACCACCAAAAAAACTCCTATGCCAAATAGTTTCTAAATGTTGTCTTGAGTTTAGAAATACCCAATGTTTACATGTTCTTTGCTTTTTTTGTAAGTTATAGGGCAATAAATACAAGTAGCACTTTGCTATTTCCAAACTATTTTGTTTTTCAAAATTAGCAATAGTTACATTGGAACACTGATATCTGTCAGGAATCCCTGAATATCCCTTGACATGTGTATATATATATATATATATATATATATATATATATATATATATATATATATATATATATATATATATATATATATATATTTTAGTAGACAACCCAAAGTATTAATCTTGGCCCATTTTGGTATATTTCATGCCACCATTTCACCGTCAAATGCGATCAAATTTAAAAATAAAATAAAAAGTCAATTTTTCACAAACTTTTTCACAAACTTTAGGTTTCTCACTGAAATTATTTACAAACAGCTTGTGCAATTATGACATAAATGGTTGTAAATGCTTCTCTGGGATCTGCTTTGTTCAGAAATAGCAGACATATATGGCTTTGGTATTGCTTTATAATAATTAGAAGGCCACTAAATGCCGCTGCTCACCACACCTGTATTATGCCCAGCAGTGAAGGGGTTAATTAGGGAGCTTGTAGGGATCATGTAGGGTTAATTTTAGCTTTAGTGTAGTGTAGTAGACAACCCAAAGTATTGATCTAGGCCCATTTTCATATATTTCATGCCACCATTTCACCGCCAAATTCGATCAAATAAAAAAATGTGTTCACTTTTTCACAAACTTTAGGTTTCTCACAGAAATTATTTACAAACAGCTTGTGCAATTATGGCACAAATGCTTGTAAATGCTTCTCTGGGATCCCCTTTGTTCAGACAGAAGTAGCAGATATATATGACTTTGGCATTGCTTTTTGGCAATTAAAAGGCCGCTAAATGCCGCTGCGCACCACACTTGTATTATGCCCAGCAGTGAAGGGGTTAATTAGGTAGCTTGTAGGGAGCTTGCAGGGTTATTTTTCGCTTTATTGTAGAGATCAGCCTCCCACCTGACACATCCCACCCCTGATCCCTCCCAAACAGCTCTCTAATCCTCCTCCCCGCTACCTATGTGCCGCCATCTTGGGTACTGGCAGCTGTATGCCAGTACCCATTTTGCTCCAAAAAAAGTTTTTTAAATTTTTTTGTAGTGTAGCAGCCCCCCTCAAAACCCCCCTCCCTCTCCCCTCCCAGATCCTCCGATCCTTATTTTTCCCCCCTCCCTCCCCGTCCTTCCCATTCACTTTTGTTGACAGCAGTAGATGGTGCGTGTGCGCACACACACTCGCATGCACCCCACGCAGGTCCCCCCACACGCTCCCAGAACCCGGTGTGCACATTGCATATAGAGAAACCGGATGCCGGGTAGCAATGGGCCACCCACCCGCCAATGCTCCCACCCACCAACGATCGTTCGCCACCATCGCTACCGGTGCAGAGAGGGCCACAGAGTGTCTCTCTCTGCATCAGTTTGTAAAAAATTGGTATTGCAGGATGCCTCAATATCGAGGCATCACTGCAATACCATAAAAGCGGCTGGAAAGACCAGAGGATGTGCCAGGAGCGTCCTTGGTTGTTAAGGGTGTTTTTTTTGTAGGACGTTCCTGGCACGTCCTCGGTCGTTAAGGGGTTAATTAGTGCCCGGAGGATTGCACAGTATCCAATACATGTTGAATCAACTGAATTTGCCTACTTTCATCTTTGAGGATTCCTTTGAAATTATTATGCACACATTTCCTTGTGGTGCATGTTCTCAAAAAGTCTTTCTTGCATATCTGTAAAATTTGGTTGAGTTTCAGTACATGCATCAGATTTTGTAGGCTCAGTTTGAACGGCCAGGATCTCATCCTTTTCCACATCTGTAAATATAAAAAAATGGGTTAATGTCATATACTGTATGTATCAATTTTAAAGACTTTTAATTGCAATTGGTTAAAAAGTGTGGCGCAAGTAAAATTGCAAATGAATTGTATCACATTTTGCATATGTCATATACCTGTAGACAAACAATATACTTTATAAGTGAAGACAACAAAAGACTCCATACAAACAGGGGCGTATTAAGGCATAGGCCAACGAGCCGGTGCCTAGGGCAGCAGATTTTTAAGGGGCAGCAGAATTTTGAGTCCCTAGGGCCACGCTACTGAATTCAGGGCCGGGTGGCTAAATCAACCAGGGCCCGGCTATTGCTATCCTATGGGATTGTATGTGGGTGTGCATGACATGGTGACAGTGGAGGCAGAGCTCACTTGCGCAGCCTGGCCTGGATTGAGAGGGAATGCGGTATTCTTCCTGGCTCCACCGCGTGATTGAGACTCACACAGACTACACAGTGCAGTGTGCACTACACCATGACCACTGTGAAACAGCATATTCTCCCTTCAATACTTCTTCATTAGGCATTAAAATACTTAAACGGATTAGTCACTAAATACTTGTACATTTACTGTTTGTCTATCTGTCATACATGCAAAGAATAAGTATTTATTGCTGAATCTATACAACCATGTGACTTAAATCACAACTAAAAATATGTTGTATGCATTTAATACATTCAGAAACAATACAAGTATATACTTTATTATGATTGTATCATGTGACTTTATCCCCTAGGATACAATTCCTAAACCTATCATAACTACTGTTGTATTTTTTAAGTACTTTTAAACGCCAGTTTGTATTTTCATTACATATTTATCCAAGCAGATATTTTGTTTAAATAACTGTCAATCACCAAAGAAGATGTTTAAGGTTAAACAACTACCTACTGACAAACTATCAAACAGTGAAGAATATTTTTTTGTGATATAAACACTTCAATCATCTGACTTGCAAAATAATGTCTTAATATAAATATATATATATATATATATATATATATATATATATATATATATATATATATATATATGTGTGTGTGTGTGTGTGATCAGAGTGAATGCAAGCCCTGGTGAACATCTACTTAAAAAGACATTATTTTTTAAATTTTTTACACCCTGCCCCAAAAATATTATGTCTAAAAAAAAGGCCTTAAACCTGGGGTGGGGTGGGGTGGGGGTGGGCAGCAGAATTGTGAGTGCCTAGGGCAGCACAAAACCTAAATACGCCCCTGTATACAAATGTCGCTTGTGGATTATAAAACCAGAATTTAAGAACTACAGACGATTACTAAGTACATCAAAAAATTATTATGCTTAATTAAATCATGATCACTAGCATTATTGGGACTGTCTTGAGATATTCTTCCAATGATTCTAGCAGAGGCCTAGTTGGTGTTAACTGTAAGGCTTAAGGGAGGACGTATGGCATATGGCAGAACTGAATGGACATAGCATTTTCCCCATGGTTTTAGTGGTATTGGAACTCACAACTATCCCTTTAGACTCCTAAGTGAACACTGCTGTGTAACCTTATTTTCTTGTTTATTAATTAAAATATTCCAGTGCTACAAATATTTAAATAAATGTTAAAAATGTTAACACATCTGGGTCTTTATTTGTTTTGATTATAATAACTGACATTTTTAAAGACAACATTTGTTTTAAAGCAGCTGCAGTGTTTATCTATTTTTTTTTATAAAAGATAAATATGTGGCTATATCTTGCAATTTGAATAAAATATTTTTAGTATATCATAACACTATAATAATGTTTAAATATTTAAAATAATCCAATTCAATGTAATAGTAGTAAGTTAAAATGTATAGTAGGATTTGTGCAATTATTCTAGTACACTGTCTCTTTAAGCACATCCGTCCCAAATAGTGGCCTATGTATTTACATAGAGGTCACTTATTTGTGATACAAAGCAAATGTTATAGCAAAAACTTATTTTTTTGTGTGCGCAATGTGAAATTGTTTGGATCATTGTTTACATGCTCGAAAGAAATCTCTATAAATGTGTTGTAATATTTATTTTCATGTGTGCTTGAAGCTATTTCTGCATTTTATTAATGTTACTTTTGTAATATTCTTGTCCACAATATAATCAAATTATTCTAAAGTATTGTACATGTAATTGCTGTCTAAACAGTTGTTTGTTTGCAAACTACATAATTCCTTTGCCATTTTTAACATATAATCATAATGCGCGCATACATTTATGTAGTACTTTGCAACATGACGTTTGCTCAGTGTACAGGTTTCAGATGCAGTGTTCAGAGTTACCCATGTTTCAGGGGGTGCATATGGTAACATGCATTGCGCCAAAGACAGCACACGTATATTGAGGCTGGAGATCACTATTCCTGTTCCCCTCTGCACACCCTGCAGCAAATATAAGTCATGTGTCCAAAAAATATGGCGAGGTGTCAACCCTAGGCACACTCCAGCAATCTTTGCAAACTGTGCTAAAGATATAAATCTAATTAAAGTGACTGTTGTGCTTTCTTGTGATGACCCTGTAATTACATTTTGTAGATGCATATGTACATGGTAGATGTGTTAATGTGCAGTTGTCAAAACACCATGCGCAAGGTTCACGATAGAACGATCTCATCAGTACAATTTATGTCTCTGTCTTCTAGTCCTCATTGTGCAATAGGTATGGGATAATTCCATATATATATATATATAATTAATGCCATGGATTATGTATACAGAGAACAGAAGTAAATAACTTTTACATTTATAAGATGTGAATAGAGCTCCTATTGGGCAGCAGTGGGGATTGGACCTCATTATTTATGGCTACCTATATGTTTCTTTATATACATGTTATTGTACAAACTTGTTATTGTTACCTCGTAATGGACACTTTCTTAATCGATAAAACAAGACACACCTATGTACAAGTTTTGTTTGTATACATATCTTTATTTGAAAATTTCGATACATTTATTTCAGCAAAACATTTTCATTGGCACTACCAATTCTTATTTTGGAGTTGAATACAAGATTTTTGAGTGTTCATGGAGAAGGTTTAGAAAGTGGTCAAGCCTATATTTATATGTAATGTATTTCACTTTCATAATTAATTCAGGTTCTGATATCAGTGTTTGCTATCCTGGCCAAAAAAATGTTTTTTTAAAAACATTAATTATTTAAAAACTGGAAAAAACTTGGTGTGCCAATTATATAAACTTTATGACATCCAGAAATAATTGTACATGATGGCTTGAAGGGGCTAGTATCAATACTATTGTGACGCTATATAATTGAGTATGGTATTTATCAAATGCCATTTGTCACAAGTATTTCCTTTTAAAGCTGTGTTGTTGTGAAATTCACTTGCTTGATATTGGAAATGTCTCACAGTCTCTAATGTATATTTCTTCTGCTGCACTGTACTATTTTTCAGCCTACAAGAATTTCTCTGATTTATTCATTGCCTATCATAAAGTTATTTGTTTACACCTGCTAACTCCTTAGTCTCACAATATCTCTACTCTTTTTTTTTGCTAGTTCTACTCTGTCAATCTATTTTTCAGCCAACACTGAGCTCTAACTTAAAAATAAATTGCTATACTCACAGCATCAGATTCATTATCTATATTCACTTATAGCGTCATTATTTTTGAATATGCCGCTTATAAAAATAGCACTATTTACGACCAAGGGATTTTAGGGAAGTATTGTTTAAATTTCTTTTGCATTGATTTTAATTCAATAAAATCCTCTCTGTCTTTAAGCTATTCGACTCAGCTCTCAGACCTCCCAGCAAATCCAGAGTAATTCAGAAGAGTTACTAAATCTCGTTTTTTTTTTAGCTAAAAGGGGATTGTTTAACAGGGAGTCTCATGTTCAGTAATATTAAAAAAACAAGATTTTCCATTTTATGCAAACCCAACTTTAAAAGCAATGTTTTAAGTGCAGTGTAAGCTATATTTTTTCTACTTTGCTTTTTGTAATACATTGAACAACCTGGTAAAACTGGCATTTGTGATACAAATGAACAAGAAAAAAACATATAGGGCTAGATTACGAGTGGAGCGCTATTTATCCTAACTTTTCTAGAAGTAAGCTTTTTGTGAGCGTTGGTTAGCGCTCGTATTACAAGTTGTAAGTAAAAAGTTACTAATCCGACCCACGCAAAAAGCAAAAGTTGGAAAATCTACAATGCATTAATTTATTCCCCAATAGACTTCAATAGAGCACAAAAAGTGGACAAACTAACACCCAACAAGTCATGCTAAACTAATCGCGTTTCACCAAGTGCGCTAACCCGACATGACAATATTAATATTTCACATGCCAATGTTCTTTACGTAGAAGAACATGTTATATTTATTCATAAATAAAAATTTTTAATATACATCTGATTTTTTGGGGTAAAATATAGATCTATACCTATATATATATATAAATAAATAAATAATGTATAGAGAGCACTCTCACTTTCAAAATTCTTTAGTGCCAGGGTGCCAGCAGGTAGATATAGAAGGTAAAGGAAGGCACTCACTGGTCTTTTCATCAAATATTTATTGTCAAGCATGACGTTTCGGGGACACACTCCCCTTCCTCTGACAAGCACAAACCAAAAGTGACTGAAAATATAAAGCCAAACAAGCCCCTCCCCCAGTGAAAATTGCGCCAAATATATATATATATATATATATATATATATATATATATACAACAAAAGATACAATCATAGTACTAGCAACCCACCTTAAGCAACCCAAACAACTGGAACCGGAAGCGACATCAGGGCGCTTCTGGTTGTGATGTGATGCTCATATATAAAAATAAACAAAAGCGATCCATTAAATATTCAAAAACAAAAAATTCCAAATAAAACTACAAAAACAAGGTTAATCCATTATGCTGGCAGTAAAAAAAAGAAAGAAAAAAGAAACCAGAGTCACGTATGCGCAACTAAAACTACATCTGGTTACCATAGCAACCATCACATAACAACCTGTCGGCAAGGTTACAGACAACATATGATTACAGCATGAGAACCGTAAACAATAACTGATGCCACAATCCAGGAAATCAACAAAAAACTTATATATGCATGGTTCAATAATTATATCGCTATTCATTTTACATATTATGTAACATTTTATATTTAGCTAGCTAATTCTACTGAATTATAAGGGACTAGATGGATGAGTATGGAAACCAAGAGGTAGTACATATATATTCACGCCCTCAACATACTATACAATTTTTCTTTCATCTATCTGACAGAAAACAGGATAATATAACTTTTTTATTTAATCCCCATCGTGCATTGGCTGAAATCTGTAGATTCACTCTGTCTCCCTTTGCAAGAGTAATTTGTTGATGTTGCCACTCTTGGGGGTCTCTTGACTTGATCAATTGGCATGCAATGTAAATTTACCACTGTATGTTTTGCATTCACAAAATGAAGTGCCACAGGATGCTCACTGGTTCCATTATTTAATGCTTGTCAGATAGTGGTTCTATGATTGGCCATCCTCTCTTTCAAAGGATGTTCAGTCTTGCCAACATAGGTCAGTCCACATGGGCATTTTATGATGTAGACCACTAAACTCGAGGTGCATGCCAATCTTTGTCTCAACAAAAACACAATTTATGCTTACCTGATAAATTTATTTCTCTTGTGGTGTATCCAGTCCACGGATCATCCATTACTTGTGGGATATTCTCATTCCCAACAGGAAGTTGCAAGAGGACACCCACAGCAGAGCTGTAATATAACTCCTCCCCTAACTGTCATAGCCAGTCATTCGACCGAAAACAAGCCGAGAAAGGAGGAACCATAGGGTGCAGTGGTTACTGTAGTTTAAATTTAATAATTACCTGCCTTAAAATGACAGGGCGGGCCGTGGACTGGATACACCACAAGAGAAATAAATTTATCAGGTAAGCATAAATTGTGTTTTCTCTTGTAAGGTGTATCCAGTCCACGGATCATCCATTACTTGTGGGATACCAATACCAAAGATAAAGTACACGGATGAAGGGAGGGACAAGGCAGGAACTTAAATGGAAGGAACCACTGCCCGTAAAACCTTTCTCCCAAATATAGCCTCAGAAGAATCAAAAGTATCAAATTTGTAAAATTTTGAAAAAATATGAAGCGAAGACCAAGTCGTCGCCTTGCAAATCTGATCAAAAGAAGCCTCATTTTTAAAGGCCCAAGTGGAAGCCACAGCTCTAGTGGAATGAGCTGTAATCCTTTCAGGAGGTTGCTGTCCAGCAGTCTCATAGGCTAAGCGGATTAAGCTTCTTAGTCAAAAAGAAAAAGAGGTTGCCGAAGCCTTTTGACCTCTCCTCTGTCCAGAATAGACAACAAACAAAGCAGATGTTTGACAAAAATCTTTAGTAGCTTGTAAGTAAAACTTGAAAGCACGGACCACGTCCAAATTGTGTAACACAAGGATGGAACAACAATCTCTTGATTGATATTCTTGTTAGATACCACCTTAGGTAAGAACCCAGGTTTGGTACGCAGGACTACCTTATCCGTATGAAAAATCAGATAAGGAGAATCACATTGTAAGGCAGATAGCTCAGAGACTCTACGAGCCGAGGAAATAGCTACCAAAAAAAAGAATTTTCCAAGATAAAAGCTTGATATCTATGGAATGAAGAGGTTCAAACGGAACTCCTTGAAGAACCTTAAGAACCAAGTTTAAGCTCCATGGTGGAGCAACAGGTTTAAACACAGGCTTGATTCTAACTAAAGCCTGACAAAATGCCTGAAAGTCTGGAACATCTGCCAGACGCTTAACTAGCTGACAATCCTTTTTCCAAACCTTCTTGGAGAAAAGATAATATCTTAGCAATCCTGACCTTACTCCATGAGTAACCCTTGGATTCACACCAATAAAGATATCTACGCCATACCTTATGGTAAATTTTCCTGGTGACAGGCTTTCGTGCCTGTCTTAAGGTATCAATAACTGACTCGGAGAAGCCACGCTTTGATAAAATCAAGCGTTCAATCTCCAGGCAGTCAGCCTCAGAGAAATTAGATTTGGATGGTTGAAAGGACCCTGAAGTAGAAAGTCCTGTTTCAGAGGCAGAGACCATGGTGGAAAGGATGACATGTCCACTAGATCTGCATACCAGGTCCTGCGTGGCCACGCAGGTGCTATCAGAATCACCGATGCTCTCTCCTACTTGATCTTAGGAAAAAAGTCTTGATCTTGGCAATCAGTCGAGGGAGCAGAGGAAACGGTGGAAACACATAAGCCAGGTTGAAAGACCAGGGCGTTGCTAGAGCATCTATCAGTGTCGCCTTGGGATCCCTGGACCTGGATCCGTAACACGGAAGCTTGGCGTTCTGGCGAGATGCCATGAGATCCAGTTCTGGTTTGCCCCAACGATGAATCAGTTGTGCAAATGCCTCCGGATGGAGTTCCCACTCTCCCGGATGAAAAGTCTGACGACTTAGAAAATCCGCCTCCCAGTGCTCTACACCTGGGATATGGATAGCCGATAGGTGACAAGAGTGAATCTCTGCCCAGCGAATAATTTTTTAAACTTCTAACATCTCTATGGAACTTCTTGTTCCCCCTTGATGGTTGATGTAAGCTACAGTCGTGATGTTGTCCGACTGAAATCTGATGTACCTCAGAGTTGCTAACTGAGGCCAAGCCTGAAGAGCCTTGAATATCGCTCTTAGTTCCAGAATATTTAATGGAAGGAGAGACTCCTCCTGAGTCCACGATCCCTGAGCCTTCAGGGAGTTCCAGACTGCACCCCAACCTAGAAGGCTGGCATCTGTTGTAACAATTGTCCAATCTGGCCTGCGAAAGGTCATACCTTTGGACAGATGGACCCGAGATAGCCACCAGAGAAGAGAATCCCTGGTCTCTTGGTCCAGATTCAGTTGAGGGGACAAATCTGTGTAATCCCCGCTCCACTGACTGAGCATGCATAGTTGCAGTGGTCTGAGATGTAAGCGTGCAAACGGCACTATGTCCATTGCCGCTACCATTAAGCCGATTACTTCCATACACTGAACCACCGAAGGGCGCGGAATGGAATGAAGAACCCGGCAGGAATTTAGAAGCTTTGATAACCTGGACTCCGTCAGGTGAATTTTCATTTCTACAGAATCTATCAGAGTCCCTAGAAAGGAAACTCTTGTGAGTGGGGATAGAGAACTCTTTTCCTCGTTCACTTTCCACCCATGTGACCACAGAAATGCCAGTACTACGTCCGTATGAGACTTGGCAATTTGGAAGTTTGACGCCTGTATCAGGATGTCGTCTAAATAAGGGGCTACTGCTATGCCCCGCGGCCTTAGGACCGCCATAAGTGACCCTAGAACCTTTGTAAAGATTCTTGGGGCTGTAGCTAATCCCAAGGGAAGAGCTACAACTGGTAATGCCTAAAAGGCAAACCTGAGAAACCGATGATGATCTTTGTGTATCGGAATGTGAAGATAAGCATCCTTTAGATCCACTGTAGTCATATATTGACCCTCCTGGATCAGTGGAAGGATGGTACGAATAGTTTCCATCTTGAACGACGGAACTTTGAGGAATTTGTTTAAGATCTTTAGATCCAAAATTGGTCTGAAGGTTCCCTCTTTTTTGGGAACCACAAACAGATTTGAGTAAAAACCCTGTCCCTGTTCCTCCTTTGGAACTGGATGGATCACTCCCATAACTAGGAGGACTCGTACACAGTGTAAGAATGCCTCTCTCTTTATCTGGTGTACAGATAATTGTGAAAGGTGAAATCTCCCTTTTGGGGGGGAAGCTTTGAAGTCCAGAAGATATCCCTGGGATATAATTTCCAACGCCCAGGGATCCTGAACATCTCTTGCCCACGCCTGGGCAAAGAGTGAAAGTCTGCCCCCTACAAGATCCGTTCCCGGATAGGGGGCCGTTCCTTCATGCTGTCTTAGAGGCAGCAGCAGGCTTTTTTACCTGCTTACCTTTTTTCCATGTCAGGTTTGGTCTCCAGACCGTCTTGGATTGAGCAAAATTTCCCTCTTGTTTATTATTAGAGGAAGTTGATGCCGCACCTGCCTTGAAGTTTTGAAAGGCACGAAAATTAGACTGTTTGGCCCTAGATTTGGACCTGTCCTGAGGAAGGGCATGACCTTTCCTCCAGTGATATCAGCAATAATCTCCTTCAACCAGGCCCGAATAGGGTCTGCCCCTTGAAGGGAATGTTAAGTAGCTTAGATTTTGAAGTCACGTCAGCTGACCATGATCTAAGCCATAGCGCTCTGCGCGCCTGTATAGCAAAACCAGAATTCTTAGCCGTTAGTTTAGTCAAATGAACAATGGCATCAGAATAAAAGAATTGGCTAGCTTAAGTGCTCTAAGTTTGCCAAGTATGTCATCCAATGGAGTCGCTACCTGTAAAGCCTCTTCCAGAGACTCAAACCAGTACGCCGCAGCAGCAGTGACAGGAGCAATGCATGCAAGGGGCTGTAGGATAAAACCTTGTTGAATAAATATTTTCTTAAGGTAACCTCTAATTTTTTATCCATTGGATCTAAAAAAAAAAAAGCACAACTGTCCTCGACAGGGATAGTAGTACGCTTTACTAGAGTAGAAACTGCTCCCTCCACCTTAGGGACTGTCTGCCATAAGTCCCATGTGGTGGCGTCTATTGGAAACATTTTTCTAAAAATAGGAGGGGAAGAGAACGGCACACCTGGTCTATCCCATTCCTTATTAATAATTTCTGTAAACCTTTTAGGTATTTGGAAAAACATCAGTACACACCGGCACTGCAAAGTATATATCCAGTCTACACAATTTCTCTGTCACTGAAATGGTATCACAGTCATTCAGAGCAGCTAAAACCTCCCTAAGCAACACGCGAAGGTGTTCAAGCTTAAATTTAAATGTAGAAATATTAGAATCAGGTATCTTTCCTGAGTCATTAACATCACCCACTGACTGAAGCTCTCTTTCCTCAGCTTCTGTATATTGTGAGGCAGTATCAGACATGGTTCTTAAAGCGTCAGTATGCTCTGCATTTTGTCTCACCCCAGAGCTATCTCGCTTACCTCTAAGTTCAGGTAGTCTGGCTAATACCGCTGACAGTGTATTATCCATGACTGCCGCCATGTCTTGTAAAGTAAACGCTATGGGCGCCCTAGATGTACTTGGCGCCATTTGAGCGTGAGTCCCTTAAGCGGGAGTCAAAGGGTCTGACACTTGGGGAAAGTTAGTCGGCATAACTTCTCCCTCATCAGATTCCTCTGGTGATACATTTTTTAAAGACAGAAAATGATCTTTATTGCATAAAATGAAATCAGTACATTTGGTACACATTCTAAGAGGGGGTTCCACCATGGCTTTTAAACATAATAAACAAGGAGTTTCTTCTATGTCAGACATGTTTATACAGAATAGCAATGAGACTAGCAAGCTTGGAAAACACTTTAAATCAAGTTAACAAGCAAATATAAAAAACGGTACTGTGCCTTTAAGAGAAACAAATTTTGTCAGAATTTGAAAAACAGTGAAAAAAAGCAGTAAATCAAACGAAATTTTTACAGTGTGTATAATAGGCTAACAAAGCATTGCACCCACTTGCAAATGGATGATTAACCCCTTAGTTCAAAAAACAGATAAAAAAAACGAAATAGACGTTTTTTAACAGTCACAACCAACTGCCACAGCAAGCTGTGGCCCTACCTTCCCCAATAAATGACTTTGGAAAGCCTTTGGGCCCTTTAGAGATGTCGTATAGCATTCAAAGGGCCTTTGAGGGAAGCTGGATGTCACAGTTTGTAATTTTAACTGCACCAACTGTAACTTTTATACTACAACAGTGGAAATTGTTTCTAGTCAAAATTTAAGCCAGCCATGTGGAAAAAACTAGGCCCCAATAAAGTTTTATCACCAAAGCATATATAAAAACGATTAAACATGCCAGCAAACGTTTTATATTGTAAATATCATAAGGGTATTACCCCTGGGAGTAAGCATGATACCAGTCCTTATTAAATCACTGTATTCAGGCTTAACTTACATTAATCCGGTATCAGCAGCATTTTCTAGTGTTTTCCATCTCTAGAAAAAATTATAACTGCACATACCTGATAGCAGAATAAACTGCACGCCATTCTCTCGCTGAAGTTACCTCATCTGTGTAATCCCCTCAGACATATGTGAGAATAGCAATGGATCTTAGTTACAACCTGCTAAGATCATAGAAACCTCAGGCAGATTCTTCTTCTATTTACTGCCTGAGATAAAATAGCACAACTCCGGTACTATTTAAAAATAACAAACTTTTGATTGAAGAAAATAAACTAGCTATATTTAACCACTCTCTCCTACAACGTCCTAGCTTGTTGAGAGTTGCAAGAGAATGACTGGGTATGACAGTTAGGGGAGGAGCTATATTACAGCTCTGCTGTGGGTGTCCTCTTGCAACTTCCTGTTGGGAATGAGAATATCCCACAAGTAATGGATGATCCGTGGACTGGATACACCTTACAAGAGAAATCCTCATTCCAGTTCTGGGATGTCCAAAAGAATTGCCAATAATCATACTGTTACAAATATTACAACCATCAGACCTGACACCCTGGGGTAATTTCCCAACTCTTCAAATCATAGTTTCCATGAGCAGCATTTCCTTGAGACTTCTATCTTTCTTAAAGCCCACTATGGAGCGAGTGCCAACCTTAACTTTCAGATGGCTATCCATTGCCAAAATGTCCCAATGTCTATACATAGCTTTTTTCATTTCCAAGGTATGCAGGTTATACGTAGTAGTGAAAATACAAGAAGGTAGGTAATTGGGAAACATGGTTTTCTATACTCTACTTTCCCTCGCTCTTCTCAATACAGTGTACTAAATACCCTTTATTTAGAAATTTTGAATCGATCTGTCATTTTCTATATTTCAAACATTCTTTATTAGATACTATTCTTCTGACTCTTGAAAACTGGCTAACTGACAGGCTGTTTAATAGGGCCCTGGGGTGTAAGCTAGAAGCTAACAGCAAGGAGTTCCTAAATGTCTCCTTCATTGACAAATCTGTCATCAAGGTACCATTATTTTTAATTACCATGACATCCAAATATGTGTATAGCTTTTTTTCAAAGTGAACCTAATGCTGGACGTGATCTGGTTCAATTTATTTATTTATTTATTTTTATTTTTTTTAATTTTTTTAATAAACAGCTTTATTGAAGATATAGTAAAGCAGTACAAAAATTAGGGAGACACAGCTCCATTACAGTGTAACTTCAACAGCTGTCACGTTTTACTGAGTTACAAACAAGGATTATAAAGTATGTCATATCTATACAAAATAACTCAATTTTTCTCGGGACCTTCTCAAAGGTCAGAAACAATGTCAAATATGCATTAAGAAAATAAAATAGCTTGTGTAACCAACAGAATAGCCAGAAGGGCTTTTAGAAACAAAAATTGGAGGGAAGAGAGAAGAAAGAGAAAAAAAAGGGGGGAAAATATTAAGTCTAAAAGTCTAAGAATGGGGTCCTGTCCCGCCTGCATCTCTTTGTAAGACCTAAGTCTCAATTGTGTACTATATTAAATTTTACCCAATGTTGAACTAGTGTAACCAGGGAGTGATCTGGTTCAATTTATTAATAAAATAATTCAAAATATAAATCATCTATATTACAGCAGTATCCATTAATATATCCACCAAATTCCTGATCACCTAAGATTAATTTTTTTCTCATACTCAGACATGAACATATTAGCAAGAGATGGGACACATTAGACCCCATCACTGTTTCAACTTGCTGCACATAAAAATCTTTTTCAGATATGAAATAATTGTTTACTAATACAAATTCCAATAACTCCAATAACTATCATATTTGGGAACCGTCGTATAGATTATAGTTTGTAATTACATTCTTTACATTTATTATATCCTCTTGTATTGGTATGTTATTTTATAAACTTGAAACATCAAGAGTTACCAATAATAATTGGCCATCAATGTCATTAATCTCACTCAATCTCTGTAAAAACTCTGTGTATCCTTTATTACTGTAACCAATCCCCATACACAAGGTTGTAAAAATGAGTCAATGTATTGAGCTATAGGCTGCATAATAGGCCCCCAAGCTAAAACTGTAGGACATCCCGCAGGATGAACCAGATCTTAGATCTTTATAGAATTGGTCTAATAATGTGATCCTGTTTTAAGAATTGTCCCATGGAATCATCAATCAAACCTTCAGCTATACCTGAGTCAATTAACTTATTAGCTCTTCTTTTAGTCAAATGTGGGGGGTCATAAAGATAACTGTTTATAAACCATAGTGTCAGATAACTGCCTAAAAATGTAATTCCTATATTGTTTGTAATCCAACATTACTATTCTTCCACCCTTATCTGCTCCCCTTATTAAAATGTCCTTGTTGGGGGCGGAGCCAGCAGTGCACAGGAGAGGTCGCAGAACTTTAGAGCTCCTGCATAAATTCAATTAAAAATGTTCTAAAACCAGTTTGCTCAATACATAGGGAACCTCAAATACAGTGAGTCGCTTTCAACAATCTTTCTATGCTGTTTGGAGGTCACTAAACTCTACTATCCTACTGCCTGTTGTGGGTGAAGCTTGAAGAACCTGCGCAGCTTTTATAAAGACATCGGCCATCTTGCCACTCTCGCAAGTAAGCAGCTACTATGGCCGACACCTGCCAGTTACTTGTTGAGATCAACAAACTCCTAATACGCCATCACAACAAGCTTGCTGCCGCTTTAGTCGGAGATGTTGGTCCGACGGAGAAGTGCGAAATCCCGACAGCGACGTTACCGAGCCTAGACGAGGTGAGCACTGCCTGGGGGGATGCTCCGGGGTCCCGGCATTCCCCGCATGTCACTAGTTCTACATCAGCTGAGCCCGGGTTCTACCGTGGGGATGAGGGGGTCAATACTGAGCTCCCAGTTAATGGCGCGGCCCTACAGTACCTCCTATCAGAAGATCTTACTCGCATGGCTGTCTTGAAAGTGAAGGACAGTCAGGGATTCCAAGCGAACACAAAGGGCCTTGACACCATCAGCATGGATTACCACCCTGTCAATCTTAGTGCTTCTCTAACGAGTCTAAATATAAAGACAGCAACACAACAGTTTACCCTCACAAGGAGACAGTGTTACCTGCTTCACTCCTTCTGGTTGCAGAGAGATGCATGGTGCCACAGACATTTCACAACCTGGGCACAGGGAGGCCTTAAAATGGGCATTGGCTAAGTTTGTTACCGGTTAGCAGGTGATCGCTGGGCAGGCTGCTAGGTTCTTACACACACAATTGTTTCCACAACTTTTTACAGAGGGGCATATCTAGGAACTTGGACTTTACAATATCCCACTATCTTATGGCTCCGGAGTGGGTCCTCACTTATCATTGAGTTTGCCCTCAGATATGGAGCTCCCTTTGATCCTGCTTAGAGCCCTTGTTCCACAATGTGTGTGGAATTTGTTTCCAGCCTCAACACCTACCTTTACACTGCCTAGTGGGACTGATTACTGCAGCAATGCATATTTCGAGCTAAAATGATAGAACTTTACACAGCTACCTTAATTGGTATTGAAGCCATTTGAACTCTTCAGTTCTAGCCTATGCTTATATACTGCCCATATGTCTGGACACCTTCCACATGAATGAATATGTATATTTAATACCTATATAAATACCGTCCCTCTGCCTTTACATCTTCACTGTTTATTATACCAATGTTTTGGGGTCTCTTAGCATACTATTTAGAGCCGAAATGTTATTGACATATGTGCATCTTGTATCCTGGACTGCCTCAAAATAACGCTATCATGGCTGACTGTATTATCTTATATTTGTATTATGTTTCTACAATCCTAGTTAAATAATGGAGTTCAATCTAACATAGTATACCATTCTACTTTGCAGCCTATGTTATCATATGTTTATAAATGTTCTTGTTAGACATTATTGAGGTAGAAGTTTCTTCATGTCATTTGCTTAAGGTTTTGCCACGTCATAGATAGGTACATAATAATGCTAACACCAACTATCAAGGTATACTTGTTGTATTAAATGTATTTCATGTAGATATACCTGTATTTTACTCATACTACTATTACTACACTTAATATTGGATACCATTATGTATGGGCAAAAGTTTTCCTATGCAGTTTTGTCTCCCTTGGTCTGAGGCCTAGCCTCTTCTAGTATTTACACAATTATATATCTTTTATTCCCACAATACTACTAGCACCTACCAGGCCTTGATTAGAGGCTTAATGATTTGAATATAGAGCTTCATTTTTCTACAGCACAAGCATGGCCAGCGGCCGAGGCTACACCCGTATATTTATTAAGCCCCACCACATAGCTGTTATGTAATGCTCACTTGCTCTATCCTTCTTTTTTTTGGTGCTACAGCTCCATTATTGTCATATAGTTTATGCAGAGCGTACCGTCCGTTCCCACACCAAACCCAACTAAAGGTCCCATATTATCCTAGGGGCAGTCTAGGATAGGCGAGCACATCTTATACTGCAATGGTCCCATTCTAACCCCTATAATCTATTTTCGCATGCCTAGAGTTTTCACCACATCTTAGCCAAATCAGGTCATATGGTTCGCTTGTGTTGCACTTATAGTATAGTGTAGTGAATTTAACTTAAATTAATCTCCCAACTATTTGGAGCCTTGCTGATCTGAAATGAGATTAGAAGTTATAATCTCTTTATCATTGGGTTTGGCGGCTTAGACCACATGTGTTTTACTAAGTGCTCCTCTGGTCTAGTTCATAGCTTAGAGCGCAAATTTTCAGCTTGCTGAGGTGCATATAGATATATTGAGATAAATAGTTCCAGCTAGGAGTCTACCACAACGTCTCTAATGCAGGCAGGCCCTGCATTAATATTATCATTTATACCTTTGTTATGCACCCTATTTTGACTAAGCTCTACATACTATATCAGCCCTGCTAACATGGAATTTGTGGCTTTCTTGAGTCCGTTATAACACTAACCTAATACATAATGAGAATATGAGTTACCCACTATTCTTCAAGAACCACCTCCCCCACTCCAACATCATTACAATGAGCATATCTCGGACCTGAGGTGGCTCTTAACATAACTTTTACAAATTGTATGTAACTTCCCCCCCCCCACCCCCCCTTAATATATCTCCTATCTCTAGGAGAGTGAATTATGTGGTTTCTCTTGTTAATACCACACCTTATTTCCCCCCTTTTTTTTTGCAATTACATCTTGTACTACAAAATTATATTAGCACTACTTTTCCCCCCTGACTGTGTAGGATTGTTTAGTACTATCGTTTGCAGAGTCTTACTTACAGCTTTCTAATATTATACCACCCTGTTAAATTTACTTAATTAATCGTGTTTCATACCAACCCTACAGCTCAATTATACAAAAATCTGAGGTCTTCATGATTGGGTCCAAAAGGGGCCTCTTATCCTTGGAGTAACCTTCCGTTATATCTGTTTAATACTGTTTGTTATGAGGCCCAAGAGCGGCCGCTTAGATAAATATGAAGGTTCTATACTTTTATTGGCATTTCTGTGAAACACTGTATTTGGCTTAGAATGATTGAGACAACATGTAATGTTTATCAAACTAGAATTCACACATTGTACCCTGTTATAAGCCATTCTAGATTTCTACTGTATACTGCTGCAATCTTTTTTTTTTGTTTGTATGCCAACTTTTCACCTCAATAAATATTATTAAAAAAAAAAAAAATGTCCTTGTTATTTTTCAGAGAGTTAAGAGCTATCACCTCTGCTTCTGTCAGAATATTATAGCATCTCTTAGTATTCAATAGCATATCATATTTAACTCTTCTGCAGAAGGTTACAATACTAGCATTTGTACTTGAAGGCTTTCTTAAAGGAATCTATCTGTATAGTAATTTTATCAACCCAATTCACAGATATATCCTCATCTAATATAGGATATATTAGGACTGAAATTTCGGATTGGTATGTTTTGACCATGTTTTGGTGATGGATTAAAACTTTGAATTGGATGGACTACCGAGTGCGAGATATTTTGTTCTTTACTATTTGGATGACTCAGCACCGGCATTGAGAATTACAATGGAGTGCAGGGGTAAGCCTTGTTATTGTTTGAACGTTCCTGTTGCACCCCTATACTGTGCATATTTTCTGTTTGAAGAACATACCCTGGTATAGAAGATTTTATGATGAAGACTGGGGCTAATGTTGATTATGCTGAAACTTTAACTCTCACGGATAAAGAGGTGGAACAAATTTGTGTCTCTGTATCTTTCAGTGATACTTTGGGTTAGAATTGCCCTAATGATATATACAATGAGCTTGTGTTGTTAAACAAAAAAAAAGTTGAATTTTATCTACATGGGATAAGGTTATCTGAGTATCTTGGGGTTTCAGGATTAAGAACATTTCGACTATTGGAAGAAATAACCCTGAATTTTGTCACAAATGGTGCGCTATTCTTAACAAATGCTCATTGGACTTGATGCTGATTGTTATACAAGAGGTTGGGAGGGAACTCATGGTGATCAAGGAAAGAATTCAGAAATTTGAACAAATGAATGTGCCTATATTAGATGAGGATAAATCTGTGTAAATCTGTGAATTGGATTGATAAAATTATTACTCAGATTCCTTTAAGGAAGACCTGAAAGCCTTCTAGAAAAATAATGTTACCAAAGTTAATAGGGATTATACTGAACATAGGGTGTACAGGTGGTTGATTGGACAACTAGAAGGGAATCCTAATTGGGGAGAAACAGGAGAGACAGAAGGGATAATAAGACTACAATTATTAACTCTAGCAGTAGTGGTAGTTGCAGTGGGGAGGAGCAGGGACCTGGGATTTCCATACAGAAACAATTTTTTCAAGATCCTATGACAAACCCAGACACAGGAGGATCAGGAGAGGGGGCACTAGGAGTAAAGTTAAGGAGCTCCCAGAAATGAGGGAGCAAATAGTGATTTATAATCGGAGTACATATGATTTATCTGAAGCGGGGAGGTTGCTATTATCTAAAGGTTTGAATTTTGTTCCATCTTTCAACCCTATTGAGCTTGATATTGATTTGGAATTATACAGATTGCATAGGCTATTGGCCATTAAAGAGAAATTTAATAAACCTGATAAGATTTTGAGTGGGTTTAGACTTAAGAGTACAAGGGATTTTCAAGTACAAATCCTAGTATTGTAACCTTTTGCAGAAGAATTAAAGATGATATGCTATTGAATACAAATAGATGCTATAATATTCTGACGGAAGCAAAGGTAATAGCTCTTAACTCTTTGAAAAATAACAAGGGCATTGTGAAAAGGGGAACAGATAAGAGTGGAGAATTAGTATTGTTGTATTACAAACAATATTGGAATCAAATTTTGAGGCAGTTATCTGACACCGTGGCTTATAAAAAGTAATCTTGTGACCCCACATTTGACATACAAAGAAGAGCTAATAAGTTAATTGACTCAGGTATAGCTGAAGGTTAGATTGATGAGTCCACGGGACAATTCTTGAAACAGAATCAACCCATTAGACCAATCCTATATAGTATACCTAAAATTCATAAGGATCCAGTTTATCCACCGGGATGCCCTCGCTTTTCAGTTAGGGGTTCTATCATGCAGCCTATAGCTCAATAGATTGACTCATATTTGCAACCTTGTGTATAAGGATTGGATACAGTAATAAAGGATACACCGAGTTTTTACAGAGATTGAGTGAGATTAATTACATTGATGACCAATTATTATTGGTAACTCTTGATGTTTCAAGTTTATACACTAACATCCCAATACAAGAGGGTATAATGAGTGTAAAGAATGTAATTGCAAACAATAATCTATATGGGGTCCCTAAATGCAATATTTATTGGAGTTATTGGAAATTGTATTAGTGAAAAATTATTTCAAATTTGAAAAATATTTTTATGTGCAGCAAGTTGGAAATGTGATGGGGGTCTAATGTAGCCCCATCTCTTGCTAATATGTTCATGTTTGAGTATGAGAAACAATTCTCAGGTGATCAGGAATTTGGAGGATATATTGATGGATACTGCCGTTACATAGATGATTAATTTTTTGTATGGAGGGGCTCGACGGAATTATTAAATAATTTTTTAATAAATTGAACCAGATCACATCCAGCATTAGATTCATGATGAATGTAAGCTATGCACATATTAGCTATTTGGATGTCATGGTAATTAAAAATAATGATACCTTGGTGTAATGACCCAAATAACACTTATGATTGAGTGAACATAAGTTATAATAAAGTCTCCTTATTTCTTGAATTTCTGTAAATATAGTTTGAACATTTAGCATTGCTGATATATATATTGGTTGTGTTCCTTATGAATTACCCCTTATATTATGACTTAATATAAGGGGTTGTGAGTAAGGGTTTAATATTGATACAAAGCTTATAAATTGCCATTCCTTTAAGCAACAAAATAAACTTTAGTACTCAGTACAAGTATGACAAGATATATATAAACTAGTTAACATAGATTTATATGACATTGGTGATTCGTGTGTTAATTGTGCAGTAAATGTATATACAAGTAAGACTCTCTGCAGATTATAGCAAAAATATATCACAAAGCAGTGTCAGTACAAACGCTGTACTCACGAGGAGAATGGAGGATGCGGTCTGAGATTGGAAGAGACCGAAAGCAGCTGACGGTGAAGTCACCCGGTGTTCTGTGAGGCTGTCAGGTCCGGAGATAGAGCGAAGTAGCAGAGGTAACCGCACAGGAGGCAGGGAGAGTGTTGTCAGAAACACTGAGCAACAAGGAAGGCAGATGCTGCAGGAGATATCCAACTGAGGATAATCGCTTAGTAGAAGGGGGAAGGTAACAGCTGAGATCAGAAGCAGTGTAAGTCAGGCTGATACAAGGGTGTGACCAGAATACCAAGCAATGTATTCTGGGAGCACCTAGACTTTATAGGATTATGGGATAAATGTCTTAAAGGTACAGTACACATTACAGATCACCCCTCAAAAGATGAACACCACTGGGGTTCATGGATGAGGACGTTCAGGATTCCGCCGATGAAATAAGGAAACCAAACGTGGAGCAGATAAATTCGAAGCCGGCCCCCAAGAATCGTCGTCAGAGGTGTATCCCTTCCAACGAATTAGATATTGTAATCTCCCAGACACCTTTCGGGAATCCAGGATACTCTGCACTTCAAATTCACATTCTGGCTCAATGGGAGGTACCACAGGCAACTGATCCACCACTGTTCGTAATGATTTGTACGGTTTCAAGAGGGACACATGGAAAGTGGGGTGTATTTTATAGTGACTAGGTAGCTCCAAAGTTACAGCATTTTGATTGATCACTTTTTGCACAGGGAAAGGTCCTATGAAGAACCTATTAAATTTTTTCGAGGGAGCAGTCAAACGTAAGTGCTTTGTGGACAACCATACCAGATCTCCTGGTTTGTACTCGGGTGACGGTTGGCGCCGTAAATCATAAAACTTTTTCTGTCTGTCTTTTGAAGCCTTTATGGGATTTGCAGTTATAGTGAAGGTTTCAGCAATAGTATTAACCAAGTCATTAACGACTGGAGAACTATTTTCTCTTTGCTCCAGATAATTGAAAGTGGGATGAAACCCAAAGTTGGTAAAAAAAAGGGGTACTTTTGGTTGAAGAGTTAAAGGAATTATTGTGAGCAAATTATGCCAATGGCAGTAGATCTGCCCAATTATCTTGTTGTTGAGTTGAAAAACATCTTAGATACTCTTCTAACCATTGATTTGTGCGCTCAGATTGGCCATTTGTCTGTGGATGGAAGGAGGTACTCAAGCGTCTAGTAATGTTTAATGTTCTACAAAGATCCTTCCATAAGTTTGAGGTAAATTTGGTTCCTCTGTCAGTTGTAACCCATGTAATTTGAAAACATTCTGAATGAATAAAGACGCAGTTTCCAATTCCAAAGAAGTTAGTAACTTGTGGTACGGAATAAAATGGCACATCTTGGAAAAAAGATCTACCACTACTACGATGGTATTGAAAGATTTAGATGGTGGTAGATCCACAATAAAATCAGCTGCTATATGCATCCATGGCCTTTCTGGGATGGGCAAAGAAAGTAGCTGTCCATAAGGTTTTTGCCTATTAATTTTACATGTGGAACACGTTTCACAATGAGTGACATATTCTTGCACATCATTCCTCATTTTAGGCCACCAATAATTGCGTTTAATCAAATCATAAGTATGTTGTATACCCGGGTGACCTGATAACTGTGAGTCATGAAAGGTTTGTAGGATAGTTTGTCTTTTCTGTGGAGGAACGTATATGTTATCTCCATTGTAGTATAAACCATCTGTTTTTCTAATTAAACTATCCTTTGGATAAGTTACATCAAGAAGCTGTTCGCTTTTGAGTTGTAATTCTGCTGGAATGGTTACTCCAAGGCAAGGGGTAAAACATTCTCTTGGTATCACGGAACCAAATGAAGGTTTAATCTGAGGTTTTTCCATAAGTCTGTATAGAATGTCAGCTTTTTTATTTTTACTTGCAGGTCTATACGTGAGTATATACGAAAAGTGAGAGAAAAAAAAACTCCAACGCACCTGCCGTGCTGTCAATGTCTTATGTGTCTTCAAGTTTTGGAGGTTTCTGTGGTCTGTAAAAATTTGTATAGGATGTTCTGTGCCCTCCAAAAGATGTCTCCATTGTTCTAGAGCTGACTTCATGGCTAACAATTCTTTTTCTCCTATATGATAGTTAAGTTCTGATGAAGTGAACACCCTAGAATAATATGCCACAGGGTGTATAGGAGCTGAGCTAGTTTCTTGTTGAGATAAAATTGCACCAATTGCATATTCAGAAGCATCTATTTCTAGAATATAGTGATATTTTGGATTAGGGTATTGCAGTATAGGTGCTGTGGTGAAACTGTTTTTTAATATTTGAAAATCTAGATCAGCTTTTTGTGTCCAAAGGAAAGGTATAGTACTCTTAGTTAACAATGTTAGAGGTTTGGATATTGAAGCAAAGTTTTTAATAAATTTCCTATAGAAATTTGAGAAACCGAGACATTTTTGAACATCTTTCTTGGTTTTAGGTGTTGGCCAGTCTTGGATAACCTGTACTTTTCCATTTCCATGGATATACCATCTGGTGTTATATGGTAACCTAGGAAGGTTATATCTTGGCTATGGAAGATACATTTTTCTAGTTTGACATAGAGATGGTAATCTTGTAATCTGGAAAGAACTTTCCTTACATGCATTGCATGTTCCTGTAGGTTTGATGAATAAATTAAAATATCATCTAAATAGATCACAATGCAGATATCCAAAAGATCTCTAAAAATATAATTGATAAATCTCTGAAAGGTTGCGGGAGCATTATATAGCCCAAAGGGCATCACAGTATATTCATACAACTCATATTGCGTTCTAAAAGCAGTGAGCCACTCATCTCCTCTTAAGTAAGAAATAATTGTTAGAACCTTGGTTCTTTCATTTTGAAATGTTTTAGGTTTCAAGGAAAAAAAAAGTGTGCAAGAGTTATAAAACTGTCTGTTTTGCTGTCTATTCCCTGAGAATATATCAGGAGGACTGACAGGAGGCTCTGGAATTGTTTCAGAGTGAGGTTGCATTTTATTCAAACCTTCAGTAATTATTCCCTTAAGTGTTTGATTCTCAACTTGCAATTCTCTCAGCCCTTGACTAAGCTGATCTACTCTTTGTCCTAAATTAAGTACTTGGTTATATAGCTCCTGGGGATCCATCATTCTTTTTTAAGGCTTGGTATTTCCTGTAATGACCCAAATAACACTTATGATTGAGTGAACAAAAGTTATAATAAAGTCTCCTTATTTCTTGAATTTCTGTAAATATAGTTTGAACATTTAGCATTGCTGATATATATATTGGTTGTGTTCCTTACGAATTACCCCTTATATTATGACTTAATATAAGGGGATGTGAGTAAGGGTTTAATATTGATACAAAGCTTATAAATTGCCATTCCTTTAAGCAACAAAATAAACTTTAGTACTCAGTACAAGTATGACAAGATATATATAAACTAGTTAACATAGATTTATATGACATTGGTGATTCGTGTGTTAATTGTGCAGTAAATGTATATACAAGTAAGACTCTCTGCAGATTATAGCAAAAATATATCACAATGCAGTCTCAGTACAAACGCTGTACTCACGAGGAGAATGGAGGATGCGGTCTGAGATTGGAAGAGACCGAAAGCAGCTGACGGTGAAGTCACCCGGTGTTCTGTGAGGCTGTCAGGTCCGGAGATAGAGCGAAGTAGCAGAGGTAACCGCACAGGAGGCAGGGAGAGTGTTGTCAGAAACACTGAGCAACAAGGAAGGCAGATGCTGCAGGAGATATCCAACTGAGGATAATCGCTTAGTAGAAGGGGGAAGGTAACAGCTGAGATCAGAAGCAGTGTAACTCAGGCTGATACAAGGGTGTGACCAGAATACCAAGCAATGTATTCTGGGAGCACCTAGACTTTATAGGATTATGGGATAAATGTCTTAAAGGTACAGTACACATTACACTTGGTGACAGATTTGTTCATGAAGGAGACAGATAGGAACTCCTTGTTGTTAGCTTCTAGCTTTCACCCCAGGGCCCTATTAAACAGCCTGCCAGTTAGCCAGTTTGTAAGAGTCAGAATAATAGTATCTATAAAAAGAATGTTTAAAAGATTGAGAATGACAGATTGAATCAAAATTTCTAAATAGAGGGTATTCGGTACATTGTATTAAGAAAGCGAGGGAAAGGAGTATGGAAACCAAGAGGACCACAGTTCCTAATGACCTACCTTATTTTAGTTTTCCTCCTATGTATAACCTGTATACCTTGGAATTAAAAAAAAGCTATGCATAGACATTGGGGCATTTTGTCGATGGATAGCAATCTGAAAGATGAGGTTGACACTCATACCATGGTGGGCTTTAACTAAGGTAGTAGTCTCAAGGACTTGCTGGTTCATACCAACCAGGTTGGAAGCTATTATTTGAAGAGTTGGGAAATTACCCCTGGGTGTGTCAGGTCTGATGGTTGTACCACGTGTAATAGTGTGATTATTGGGAAATCTTTTGGACATCTCAGAACTGGAAAGAGGATTTTGTTGAGACAAACATTTGATGTGCACCTTGAGTTTGGTGGTCTACATCATAAAATTCCCATATGGACTGACCTATGTTTGCAAGACTGAATGTCCTTTGAAAGAGAGGATGGCCAATCACAGAACCACTATCTGACAAGCATTAAAGAAGGGCAGCAGTGAACATCCGGTGGTCCTTCATTTTGTGAGTGCAAAACACACAGTGGCAGATATATGTTGCATGCCAATTGATCAAGACAAGAGATCCCCAAGATTGACAATGTCAACGAATTACTCTTGCAAAGGGAGACAGAGTGTATCTATAGACTTCAGATAATGGCACCATTGGGACTTAAAGGGACACTTAACCTAATTTTTTTCTTTTGTGATTCAGATAGAGGATGACCTTTTTAGCAACTTTCTAATTTACTCCTAGTAAAGAGGCATCAGCGCAAATACTAGTAGGTAATATCCAGCTGCTTTGGCTGTGATACAAATAGATTGGCTTTTTGGCTGTACTCAAACCTAATTTCCCTTAACGGTTTGAGACTTATAGAACTAGTTACCTAGAATCCATCACGGTATTAAAAGGTATTTTCTTAGCCGCTTTGGCTGTGATACTATAGGCTTATAGTCTAGTAAGTGTGTAGGGTATTTAAAGGTATAACCCAGCCTATCTTGGTTGCGATATTAGGATTTTTTCAGTTTGGCTATTCATATATCAATATCCTCCAGCTCGAGATATATGTAACCTAGTGTTACTTTCTTTTTCAGCCGCTGTAATTGATATGCAGCACATTTTCAATTTATTACTTACACTTAGTCTGACTGTCTAACAATAGATAACCATTAGTAATGGTTGGCTGTGATACCAATTGATACTTATGAGTTCAGCTCCGAAATTATGTTATTAATTATGACAATAAAGGGTTAAATATTCAGGCCTTTTTAGGCTATATATGTCTATTTCTAACTGTGGCTACCAGGTAGCCTTATTCTTAGTGATAGGCAGTGCCTAATAGCACCCACGACAACCATTGAGAATTTAATTCTAAATGTGAGGACATATGATATGACGTTATTGTCCCTTTCAGTTACACCAATCATTACACTTCTTATCCTTTCTATACCTTCCAATGAGATTGTACCTTTCCTTTTATAAGTGTTTACATATGCAGGCTAAGTTATCCCCACAATAGGTGGTGAGTTCTGGTAGTAGCTATAGAACTCACGATTATCTAAAGTTTGCAATTGCACTTACCCTTATTACCTGTCCAGGAATCACCATCTTCTTATTTCGATTATATGTATCTCTTACTATTTAAGCCGTTTGGAGATTTAATAAGTGCTTGGTGACAAACTCAGGGAGCAGTCATACTTACTTGTTGTTTTTTAAGTTGCTTGTAAATGTTTGTGTTTTTTCACCCCCTATTTTATATGATAATTATAGTAAAAGTTAAGTTTTAACTAATAACTCCTGTCTTCCCTTCCTCTTATTTAGACTGAACTCATTATCCACTTATAGTATTAGTGTGCCGTAATAGTGTTTCCTTTTTTCCTTTGTTCCTTTACTGTCAGAATAAATACCTGATGGCAAGTTACCAAGCAACCCTTCACCATCAGAGAACTTAAATGTGCATAATGTCCAGTACAATAAAATTAATAAGCTATTTACAAGTCTTCAAAAAACTGTATCCCGCTCATGCAGCTCCTTCTCAATGGGTGGTCAGCCTCTCTGGAGGGGTTAGGTTGCATTTAATGTTATGGTGTTCAAGGGGTTAATAGAGTAGAAGGGTTAGGTCACTTAATATGTTAATAGTGTAGAGGGGTTAGGTTGCATTGGGGTTATGGTGCTTTGTATGTAGAAAAAATTATATGTAACAAACAGACAAGAAAACAAAAAGCACTAAAGTCCGATATTAAAATTGAAACAGTGCATCAGTCCACAAGAAACACTGTGAACAAGTGACAGTATTACTTTATATAGTTGATATAGTTGTTAATTCAAATAATTTTCGTTATCAGTGTTCCTATACACACTTATACCCCCGGCAAACTTGAAACTGCTGCTCAGACGAATTGGCTACTTGTCCTGTAGCCCAAAGGAAACACATCAAAGAGAGGATCTAGAGCGTAAGATCAAAGAAAGCCAAAGATAAACGCCTTCAAAACAAATGCATAAAACTGATAAATGTGCTTGTATGTTGATCCGACAGGATCCTTTGGCATTGAGGCTCTGAGAACACTGATCCACTGTGTACCTGTCAAGGGAGGGGGAGTTTGTGCAGCACACAGTCAAGCCGGGTGGTGACATCACATGCCGATACTTTCAACATCGCTGTATCTACCCAAAAACTTGGTTCAACATGCACTCTCGTAAAACCAGTCGGAATAGAAGTAGATACTTCTGAAACACTTTTTATACTCCGAGGTTGTTGAGTAGTTTTATGCATTTGTATTAAAGGTGTTTGTTTGATTTCACACTATCTGCGGCTTTCTTTGATCTTGTGCTCTAGATCCCCTCCTTGATTTATTTATATGTATTTTATTGTATTATGCAATAATATGTATTTTAAGTATTGTCGTTATTTTAATAAGGTTTTATTTTTATTTTTGCATGTTTTTTTAGGAGGAAAATGTATTTTTTGTGATATTCATTTGTCATAGAAAACAGTATCCATGACTTTACAGTTTAACATAACTGCATTTCTTTAACTTTGCAATGCAAAAAATAATGCAGTTATGTAATACTATAAACTCCTGGCTGCTGCCTTCTATGACATTAATATAATGAAAAATAAATCTTATTCCTAAAAAAATAAAAATGCTATTTTTTTTTAAATCACTACAATACTTAAAATACATAATATCACATTATAATATAAGATACATATAAATAAAATGGGCCTATTTATCAAGCTCCGAATGGAGCTTGATGTCCCGTGTTTCTGGCGAGCCTGCAGGCTCGCCAGAAACAGCAGTTATGAAGCAGCGGTCACAAAGACCGCTGCTCCATAACCTGTCCGCATGCTCTCAGCAGGCGGACAGACATCAGCGGAATTCAACCCGATCGAGTACGATCAGGTTGATTGACACCTCCCTGCTGGCGGCCCATTGGCCGCGAGTCTGCAGGGGGCGGCGTTGCACCAGCAGCTCTTGTGAGCTGCTGGTGCAATGCTGAATACAGAGAGCGTATTGCTCTCCGTATTCAGCGAGGTCTGGCGGACCTGATCCGCACTGTTGGATCAGGTCAGTCAGATTTTGGTAAATAGAGGCCATTGTATCTACAGGTATACCTCACTTTACAATGCTTCACTTTACAGCGATTCGCTAATACAGTGCTTTGTGGAGCTGAAGTTCAACCTCCAAGTATTTTGAAACAGTGCTGTAATCATCGTGAGATTGTGAGAAAAGTGACTGGCACCATTTTGTTATGCTTAGTTCACTCTGTTTATAGCATTACAGTGCAATCTCTGTCTCAGTGTTATAGTCTAGCAAATTTTACTACAGTAATTGTCACTATTTTACAGGTACAGTATTTATTAAAGGGCTATTAAACCCAAAAAAATGATTTATTGATTCAGATAGAGAATACAATTTTAAACAACTTTCTAATTGACTTCTATTATCTAATTTTCTGCGATCTTTAGATATCCTTTGTTAAAGAAATAGCAATGCACATTGGTGAGCCAATCACATGAGGCATCTATGTGCAACCACCAATCAGAAGCTACTGAGCCTATCTATATAGGCTTTTCAGGAAAGAATATAAAAAGATTTAAGCAAATTAGACAATAGAAGTAAATTAGAAAGTTGTTTAAAATGGTATTCTCTATCTGAATCATAAAAGAAAAAAATGTGGGTTGAATGTCCCTTTAAATACTAATTGAATACTTGCTGTGCCAGTGTTAAACTAAACGTAGCACTGTTGCACCCATAATATAAGTTAGTTCAAACATGTTTTCAAGATTTTAAACATTGAAAAGAAAACTAAAACTGCCTTGTTTCACTTTAAGGCGGTTTTCACTTTCCAGCGGGGCTCTGGTCCCTAACCTGCTGTATGAGTGGGGTATACCTGTATATATATACCCACAGCTCCTATAGCAGGTGTCTGCAACCTTGGCACCCCAGGTGTTTTGGGACTATATTTCCCTTGATGTTCAGAAAGCCTAAAGAGTGTCTCAAAATTGTGGTAAATGTAGTTCCAAAACATCTGGGGTGCCAAGGTTGTTGACCCCTGTCCTATATGTTTAATAGGAAGGTTGTTTTTTTTTCTTTATTAGCATGCTAGATCACAGACATAGCAAATATATAGGAGTTCCGTGGCAGTGTGATGGGAGTTTCATGGAAGTAACCTGTATTTTAATGGAGAAACATTGCTGTGAGCTTGGAATTTTTAAAGCACTGCCCTGTTAGATATGCATTTTCAGGCATATAAGTCTCGCCAGCTTTTCAGTGGCGAGAACTTCCAGTGTGTAAAATCTAATGACTGTACAGTGAAAATAAATTTACACAGGCATTATTTGAAGTGTTCCTACACAAAAACCTTTTTTTGTTTCAGCAAACGCAGTGTATGTTGTGTAAGAACACTTCAAATACAGTCCCCCCCTGCCGAGATCGCAGATGATTAGTGATGTGGGTGGCTTCTGCTGCAATTCCTATTATTTATTATGGGAGAAACATTGCCACTCATCGGATCAGAGAGGTTCAGGCCACTTTTTTGCAATATATCACCATACCCACGGATTGCGAGACTTAAAAGGCAATTTCTCGTAGGTCTGACAATGTCTTGATCATCAGGGCCTGGAAGTGGTACTAGGTCAATTTCTTTGTATTACCTTTAATGATATCATCTCTATCGCCTAGATTTAGAGTTCTGCGGTAGCCATCAAAAGCAGCGTTAAGGGCTCCTAATGCTGCTTTTGGCCGCCCGCTGGTATTTAGAGTCGTGTAGGTAAAGGTCAAACACTCACTTTCAAGCCGCGACTTTTCCATACCGCAGATCCTCTTACGCCAATTACGTATCCTATCTTTTCAATGGGATCTTCCTAATGATAGTATTTAGAGTCTTGGCTGACTCCAGCCGTAAAAATAAAAAGTCAGTAGTTAAGAGCTTTCTGGGCTAACGCCGGTTTATAAAGCTCTTAACTACTGTGCTATAAAGTACACTAACACCCATAAACTACCTATGTACCCCTAAACCGAGGTCCCCCCACATCGCTGCCACTATAATACATTTTTTTAACCCCTAATCTGCCGACCGCACATCGCCGCCACCTACATTATCCCTATGAACCCCTAATCTGCTGCCCCTAACATCGCCGACACCTACATAATATTTATCAACCCCTAATCTGCCCCCCCAACGTCGCCGCTACCTAACTACACTTATTAACCCCTAATCTGCCGACCGGACCTCGCCGCTACTCTAATAAATGTATTAACCCCTAAACCGCTGCACTCCCGCCTCACAAACACTATAATAAATTGTATTAACCCCTAATCTGCCCTCCCTAACATCGCCGCCACCTAACTTCAAGTATTAACCCCTAATCTGCTGACCGGACCTCGCTGCTACTCTAATAAATGTATTAACCCCTAAAGCTAAATCTAACCCCTAAGTTAAATATAATTTTAATCTAACGAAATAAATTAAATCTTATTAACTAAAGTATTCCTATTTAAAACTAAATACTTACCTGTAAAATAAACCCTAACATAGCTACAATATAACGAATAATTATATTGTAGCTATTTTAGGATTTATATTTATTTTACAGGCAACTTTGTATTTATTTTATCTAGGTACAATAGCTATTAAATAGTTATTTACTATTTAATAGCTACCTAGTTAAAATAATTACAAAATTACCTGTAAAATAAATCCTAACCTAAGTTACAATTAAACCTAACACTACACTATCAATAAATGAATTAAATAAATTACCTACAATTACATACAATTAAATAAACTAAACTAAATTACAAAAAAACCCCCACTAAATTAGAAAAAATAAAAAAAGATTACAAGAATATTAGGCTAATTACACCTACTCTAAGCTCCCTAATAAAATAAAAAAGCCCCCCAAAATAATAAAGGTCCCTACCCTATTCTAAATTAAAAAGTAACCATCTCTTTTACCAGCCTTTAAAAGGGCTTTTTGTGGGGCATGCCCCAAAGTAATCAGCTCTTTTGCCTTTTTAAAAAAATACAACCCCCTCAACATTAAAACCCACCACCTACATACCCCTACTCTAACCCAAACCCCCCTTAAATAAACCTAACACTACCCCCCTGAAGATCACCCTACCTTGAGCCATGTTCACCCAGACAGGCACCGATGGACCAAAAGAGGTCATCCAGAGCGGCAGAAGTCTTCATCCTATCCGGGCAAAAGAGGACATCCGGACCAGCAGACATCTTCATCCAAGCGGCATCTTCTATCTTCATCCATCCGACGAGGTACGGCTCCATCTTCAAGACCTCCGGTGCGGAACATCCTTCTTCCCCAACGACTAGACTATGAATGACGGTTCCTTTAAATGACGTCATTCAAGATGGCATCCCTCGAATTCCAATTGGCTGATAGGATTCTATCAGCCAATCGGAATTAAGGTAGAAAAATCTGATTGGCTGATTGAATCAGTCAATCAGATTCAAGTCCAATCCGATTGGCTGATCCAATCAGCCAATCAGATTGAGCTCACATTCTATTGGCTGTTCCGCAGCAGATTCAGCAGATTAGGGGTACATAGGGATAATGTAGGTTGCGGCGGTGTCCGGAGCGGCAGATTAGGGGTTAATTGTGTAATGCAGGTGTCAGCGATAGGGGGGGGGCGGCAGATTAGGGGTTAAGTGTAAGGTTAGGGGTGTTTAGACTCGGGGTTCATGTTAGGGTGTTAGGTGCAAACTTAGAAACTGTTTTCCCATATGAAACAATGGGGCTGCGTTAGGAGCTTAACGCTGCTTTTTTGCAGGTGTTCGGTTTTTTTTCAGCCCCATTGCCCCATTGTTTCCTATGGGGGAATCGTGCACAAGCACGTTTTTCCAGCTAGCCGCTACCGAAAACAACGCTGGTATTGAGAGTTGAAGTGGCGGTAAATATGCCTTTACACTGCCTTTTTGGAGCCTAACGCAGCCCTTCAGACAACTCTAAATACCAGCGTTGTTTAGAAGCAGCGCTAGAAAAAAAGACGCGTAGCTAACGCACCCCTACAGCCGCAAAACTCTAAATCTAGGAGTATGTTTCTTTATCCTTTTGCACAATTATCTATAATTTTTACCCATGTACTGACTAGAACATGAACACAATGCTATGCATGTGACATCCAGACTCCTGCATTTAATTAGCCCCTAAGTTCTATGTATCACACTTTCAGATATATGAACACATCTTACACTTGCCACAGGGAAAGCAGCTTTTTGTAATAACAGTTTTTTTTCAAATTCTTTAGTAAAATAGCTATGCACCAATTTATCTTTCAGCATGAATATCAACCTAGCTGCCAACAATGTTTTGTTTGCTCACAATAAAAAAAAAGTATGTGTTCTCCTTATGAATTCAAGTAGAACCCATACCTGTATTTGGACTGTTAAATATAAAATAAGGTTTCTAATAAATGATTTTATGTTTTATCCCAAATATATGTTGCCAAATATTAAAAAAAATCTTTAAAATGTTCCTGGAAGATCTATTGCATTAGCATGAGGGTCTCTCTTACAGCTAATAATTATTTCAATATAATATTTTAAAACAATTCTTAGGGCAACATTCCTCTTATGCGTTTTCCCCCATATCAATGCTTTAATTGTTTTTATTTAGGTCATCAGAGATACTAATCTCTTTTACTTTTTTTAGAAAATCATTATCTTCAAAAATCCCAATAGACTTTAATGGTATTTTTTGTGGTAAAAATCATTTGCTAAATTTTTCTAAATAAATTAGACTAACACCTATGTTAGAAGAGAGACGGTAATCTAAGATAAACTATTGGAAAGAAAGAGGAAAAACAGTCTTCTTAGCTAAAATGCTGGTTCCTTACATCAATGCCTCAATATTATCCAAGTAAACAAAAGTGACTTATACACATTTTTGGGTTTAATTTACCATGTAATAACAATGCTTTCTTGTTTCTTATGAAAAGCTTTTTTCTTCCTGAATTTGGGATATGAAACCCAAAACTTTCCACGTGTGATTAAGACAGAGCTGTCATATAGTGCTCCAGAAATGGGCAGTGTAGCGGAGAGGCAGTAGGCTCCGCGATATCTTTTAGCTAGGTAGAGACATCCTCATCTTAAAAATGTTGTCTAAATAATTCAGTCAAAGTTTAAGTCTAAATCAGCTATTTATTTTGCTTCTAGCCACTGCTTAAAACTGGTGCAACAACAACAACTGCTAACAACACCTAGATTTAGAGTTGGGCGGTAGCCATGAAAACCAGCGTTAGAGGGTCCTAACGCTGGTTTTTACCGCCCTCTGGTATTTAGAGTCAGTCAGGAAAGTGTCTAACGCTCACTTTCCAGCCGCGACTTTTCCATACCGCAGATCCCCTTACGTCAATTGCGTATCCTATCTTTTCAATGGGATCTTTCTAACGCCGGTATTTAGAGTCGTGGCTGAAGTGAGCGTTAGAAATCTAACGACAAAACTCCAGCCGCAGAAAAAAGTCAGTAGTTAAGAGCTTTCTGGGCTAACGCCGGTTTATAAAGCTCTTAACTACTGTGCTCTAAAGTACACTAACACCCATAAACTACCTATGTACCCCTAAACCGAGGTCCCCCCACATCGCCGCCACTCTATTAAAATTTTTTAACCCCTAATCTGCCGACCGCACGCCGCTGCCACCTACGTTATCCCTATGAACCCCTAATCTGCTGCCCCTAACACTGCCGACCCCTATATTATATTTATTAACCCCTAATCTGCCCCCCTCAATGTCGCCTCCACCTGCCTACTCTTATTAACCCCTAATCTGCCGACCGGACCGCGCCGCTATTATAATAAAGTTATTAACCCCTAATCCGCCTCACTCCCGCCTCAATAACCCTATAATAAATAGTATTAACCCCTAATCTGCCCTCCCTAACATCGCCGACACCTAACTTCAAACATTAACCCCTAATCTGCCGACTGGAGCTCACCGCTATTCTAATAAATGTATTAACCCCTAAAGCTAATTCTAACCCTAACCCTAACACCCCCCTAAGTTAAATATAATTTTTATCTAACGAAATAAATTAACTCTTATTAAATAACTTATTCCTATTTAAAGCTAAATACTTACCGATAAAATAAACCCTAATATAGCTACAATATAAATTATAATTATATTGTAGCTATTTTAGGATTAATATTTATTTTACAGGCAACTTTGTAATTATATTAACCAGGTAAAATAGCTATTAAATAGTTAATAACTATTTAATAGTTACCTAGTTAAAATAATTACAAAATTACATGTAAAATAAATCCTAACCTAAGTTACAATTAAACCTAACACTACACTATCAATAAATAAATTAAATAAAATACCTACAATTATCTACAATTAAACCTAACACTACACTATCAATAAATAAGTTAAATACAATTCCTACAAATAAATACAATTAAATAAACTAACTAAAGTACAAAAAATAAAAAAATATTTACAAACATTAGAAAAAAAATTACAACAATTTTAAACTAATTACACCTACTCTAAGCCCCCTAATAAAATAACAAAGCCCCCCAAAATAAAAAAATGCCCTACCCTATTCTAAATTAAAAAAGTTCAAAGCTCTTTTACCTTACCAGCCCTTAAAAGGGCCCTTTGCGGGGCATGCCCCAAAGAATTCAGCTCTTTTGCCTGTAAAAAAAAACCATACAATACCCCCCCCCCACATTACAACCCACCACCCACATACCCCTAATCTAACCCAACCCCCCTTAAATAAACCTAACACTAAGCCCCTGAAGATCTCCCTACCTTGTCTTCACCTCACCAGGTTCACCGATCAGTCCAGAAGAGGGTCCGAAGTCTTGATCCAAGTGGCGGCTGAAGAACTCCATCATCGGGCTGATGTCGGAAGTCCATCATCGGGATGAAGTCTTCTATCAAGCCGCATCTTCAATCTTCTTTCTTCCGGAGCGGAGCGGAGCCATCTTCTTCCCAGCCAACGCGGATCCAACCTCTTTAAGCGACGCCTACTAGCCGAATGACGGTTCCTTTAAATGACGTCATCCAAGATGGTGTCCCTCGAATTCCGATTCGCTGATAGGATTCTATCAGCCAATCGGAATTAAGGTAGAAAAATTCTGATTGGCTGATGGAATCAGCCAATCAGAATCAAGTTCAATCCGATTGGCTGATCCAATCAGCCAATCAGATTGAGCTCACATTCTATTGGCTGTTCCGTTCCGTTAGACTCGGGGTACATGTTAGAGTGTTAGGTGCAGACGTCGGAAGTGTTTCCCCATAGGAAACAATGGGGCTGCGTTAGGAGCTGAACGCGGCTTTTTTGCAGGTGTTAGGTTTTTTTCAGCTCAAACAGCCCCATGGTTTTCTATGGGGAATTGTGCACGAGCACGTTTTTGAAGCTGGCTGCGTCCGTAAGCACCGCTGGTATCGAGAGTTGCAGTGGCGTTAAATTATGCTCTATGCTCCTTTTTTGGAGCCTAACGCAGCCATTCTGTGAACTCTAAATACCAGCGGTATTTAAAAGGTGCGGCCAGAAAAAAGCATGCATAGCTTACGCACCCCTTTGGCCGCAAAACTCTAAATCTAGGCGTGAAAAAGACAATACAGTTACTCAAAACTAACAGTTACTCAAAACTGAAGTTAACCCCTCCAGTACTGTTGGATTTGCACCCTGTACCTATAATGGGCACAGGGTGACTTAACATAATGCCTGAATCCATAATCCGTAGGGAGGTTGACAGAGGGGTCTGTCACAGGCAGGCTCCTAAGCATACATCCCTGCTTTATTAAAAAAAAAGATACCAAGAGAATGATGAAAAATTGATAATAGAAGTAAATTAGAAAGTTGTTTAAAATTGCTTGTTCTATCTGAATAATAAGTAAAGATTTTAGGTTTCATACCCCTTTAACTAAAATTATTATTTTTTTCAATCTCTGAGACAAATATTAGTGAGGTGATACCAAAATTTGAACAGGTGCAGATACATAAAGTATATTAGGCCACACACTAGATAAATGAGGAATTAAAATAGAAAAAAAGACACAAACTTGTAGATTCACAAATGAGCATGGCCAATATACAGATTTTCAACAGCACTTTGTTAATCCAAGTAGAAACATTCCTTAATTCCATAAAGCAATAAAAACTACAGTCCCAAAGTATTAAACCTAATTGACTCGTCTGATACATTTTTGTCTTAAGGCTTAATCATAGGGTAGACCTTTACCACTACCAATTTCTTAAATACATCATAAAACTTCCTGATTGGATAATAAACAATAATCAATTAACGATTCCAGGGAAGTAGTCAACTTACATATTTCAGCAGTACTGTCACCTAGTACAGCATCATTATGATGATATTTGACATGACTTCATTACAGCATGTATTACTTCAAAGTACACAAGGAACAACCTACATACATATGTGTAATAACAAATACTGATGTTTTTTTCAATAACTGCCACATTTGTACATAGCTAAGTAGGTTAACCACAAAGAAATATATGTTGTTGTTGAATTTAATTGAGGATAAAGTATGTTACTTATTGTTACATATATTATATATGAGAATCTGCAACCCAGTTCTACTATATTAACTAACTTATCGTCCACCAAACAGACTGGAAAATGATTTTTAATATTCTTGCATTTAACTTCATATTGAGAACTTTATGTAGTTGCAAAGGTGATTCCTTGATAATAAGTATTATTTTTCTTTCTGTTAGCACTATGTGCAGACAGAAGATCAGTCACATTGTTGTAACAGCTCAGACTCTGTGCTTGTTCATAAGATGTGGAAGTTTGTGAACAATTTCTTTTCAGCCTAATTCTGATGAGGTTAGGATGTGTGGAACTCAGAATGCAGAAACAGATACACTGAACAATAAAAGTATTTTTTAAAGATTTACTGAAAGAAAAGCAAAAGAACAGTTGATAATTGAAATTGAAGATCACAGAAATAGCAAGTTTGAAAATAGAAACATAGATATTGTTGGCAGATAAGAGCCGTAGGCCCAGCAAGCCTGCCAGATATTACCTAAAAATATAAACTTATATAGTTTGTAGGATAGCCTTATGCTTGTCCCAGGTATTTTTGAAGTCCCCCACAGTGTTTGTCATTACTACCTCTTGAGGAAGTTTATTCCTTAAATCAATCACTCTTTCTGTAAAGTGCTTCCGCAAATTACTTCTGAATCTACTACCCTTCAGCTTGAGATCATGGGGGGTAGTTATCAAGCCATCTACTTTTCTGGCTTTGCCGGCCCAATACGCCCTCCTAAGCTCGCCTCACATCGCCGCCGCGGACCTGAAAAAATATGCCTAAGTTATCAAATAAAGCTGTCAAAAAGCCGCGGGGCGATGAGCAGCGGACTGTGACAGTTATCACTCATCCGATCTCGCTGCCCTTCGGCTTTTTCCCAGCTTTATTGCTAGCCTGTCACTAAGCACCCACACTAAACTACACTGTTCTACCCCCTATACCGGCGCCCCCGGAGCCTCCCGCAACTCAATAAAGTTACTAACCCCTAAACCGCCGCTCCTAGACCCCGCCGCAACTCTTATAAATGTATTAACCCCTAAACCGCCGCTCCTAGACCCCGCCGCAACTCTTATAAATGTATTAACCCCTAAACCGCCGCTCCTAGACCCTGCCGCAACTCTTATAAATGTATTAACCCCTAAACCGCCGCTCCCGGACACCGCTGCCACCTACAGTATACCTAATAACCCCTATCCTGCCCCCCCTACACCGTCGCCCTCTATTATAAAATTATTAACCCCTATCCTGCTGATCCCGCACCTCTCCGCAACTAAATAAATAGTTTAACCCCTAAACCGCCGCTCCCTGAACCCGCCGCAACCTATATTAAACCTATTAACCGCTATCCTGCCCCCCCTACACCGTCGCCACCTATAATAAATTTATTAACCCCTATCCTGCCCCCCACTACACCGCCGCCACTGTAATAAAATGATTAACCCCTAAACCTAAGTCTAACCCTAACCCTAACGCCCCCCTAACTTAAATATTAATTAAATAAATCTAAATAAATTAACTCTTATTAACTAAATGAATCCTATTTAAAACTGAATACTTACCTTTAAAATAAACCCTAATAGAGCTACAATATAAATAATAATTATATTCTAGCTATCTTAGGATTTATTTTTATTTTACAGGTACCTTTCAATTTATTTTAACCAGGTACAATAGCTATTAAATAGTTATTAACTATTTAATAGCTACCTAGCTAAAATAAAGAGAAATTTACCTGTAAAATAAATCCTAACCTAAGTTATAATTACACCTAACACTACACTATACTTTAATAAATTATTCCTATTTAAAAATAAATACTTACCTGTAAAATAAACCCTAATATAGCTACAATATAATTAATAATTATATTGTAGCTATCTTAGGATTTATATTTATCTTACAGGTAACTTTGTATTTATTTTAGCTAGTTAGAATAGTTATTAAATAGTTATTAACTATTTAATAACTACCTAGCTAAAAAAAATACAAAATTACCTGTAAAATAAATCCTAACCTAAGTTACAATTAAACCTAATACTACACTATCATTAAATTAATTAAATAAACTACCTACAAATAACTACAATTAAATACAATTACATAAACTAACTAAAGTACAAAAAATAAAAAAAGCTAAGTTACAAAAAAAAAGAAAAAGTTACAAACATGTTAAAAATATTACAACAATTTTAAGCTACTTACACCTAATCTAAGCCCCCTAATAAAATAACAAACCCCCCCAAAATAAAAAAATGCCCTACCCTATTCTAAATTAAATAAATTTCAAAGCTCTTTTACCTTACCAGCCCTTAAAAGGGCCATTTGTGGGGGCATGCCACAAAGAAAACAGCTCTTTTGCCTGTAAAAGAAAAATACAACCCCCCCCCAACATTAAAACCCACCACCCACATACCCCTAATCTAACCCAAACCCCCCTTACAAAAACCTAACACTAATCCCCTGAAGATCATCCTACCTTTAGTTGTCTTCACTCAGCCGAGCCACCGATGGAACTGAAGAGGACATCCGGAGTGGAAGAAGTTAATCCTCCAAGCGGCGCTGAAGAAATCTTCCATCCGATGAAGTCATCATCCAGGCGGCGCTGAAGAAAAGTCTTCGATCCGGCCCATGTCATCTTCAAAGAGGCGCTGAAGAGGTCTTCTATCCGGGCGAAGTCATCTTCCAAGCTGGGTCTTGAATCTTCCTTCCGCCGACGCGGAACCACCTTCTTCACCGACGGACTACGACGAATGACGGCTCCTTTAAGGGACGTCATCCAAGATGGCGTCCCCTCAATTCCGATTGGCTGATAGGATTCTATCAGCCAATCGGAATTAAGGTAGGAAAATTCTGATTGGCTGATGGAATCAGCCAATCAGATTCAAGTTCAATCCGATTGGCTGATCCAATCAGCCAATCAGATTGAGCTCGCATTCTATTGGCTGATCGGAACAGCCAATAGAATGCGAGCTCAATCTGATTGGCTGATTGGATCAGCCAATCGGATTGAACTTGATTCTGATTGGCTGATTCCATCAGCCAATCAGAAAATTCCTACCTTAATTCCGATTGGCTGATAGAATCCTATCAGCCAATCGGAATTCGAGGGACGCCATCTTGGATGACGTCCCTTAAAGGAACAGTCATTCGTCGTTCAGTCGTCGGGCCGGATGGATGTTCCGCGCTGGAGGTCTTCAGGATCCTGCCGCTTCGCTCCGGATAGAAGACCATAGAAGATGCCGCCTGGATGAAGACTTCAATCGGATGGAAGATCCTCTTCTGCCCCGCTTGGATGAAGACTTTGACCAGATCATGGACCTCTTCAGCCCCCCGCTTGGGCTTGGATCAGGACATCGGAGGAGCTCTTCAGGATGGATCGGTGAACCTGGATGGTGAAGACAAGGTAGGAAGATCTTCAGGGGCTTAGTGTTAGGTTTATTTAAGGGGGGTTTGGGTTAGATTAGGGGTATGTGGGTGGTGGGTTGTAATGTTGGGGGGGGGTATTGTATGTTTTTTTTACAGGCAAAAGAGCTGAAATTCTTGGGGCATGCCCCGCAAAGGGCCCTGTTCAGGGCTGGTAAGGTAAAAGAGCTTTTACCTTTTTTAATTTAGAATAGGGTAGGGAATTTTTTATTTTGGGGGGCTTTGTTATTTTATTAGGGGGCTTAGAGTAGGTGTAATTAGTTTAAAATTGTTGTAATATTTTTCTTATGTTTGTAAATATTTTTTTATTTTTTGTAACTTAGTTCTTTTTTATTTTTTGTACTTTAGCTAGTTTATTTAATTGTATTTATTTGTAGGAATTGTGTTTAATTAATTTATTGATAGTGTAGTGTTAGGTTAATTGTAGGTAATTGTAGGTAGTTTATTTAATTAATTTATTGATAGGGTAGTGTTAGGTTTAATTATATCTTAGGTTAGGATTTATTTTACAGGTAAATTTGTTATTATTTTAACTAGGTAACTATTAAATAGCTATTGTACCTGGTTAAAATAATTACCAAGTTGCCTGTAAAATAAATATAAATCCTAAAATAGCTATAATATAATTATAATTTATATTGTAGCTATATTAGGATGTATTTTACAGGTAAGTATTTAGCTTTAAATAGGAATAATTTATTTAATAAGAGTTAATTTATTTCGTTAGATTTAAATTATATTTAAGTTAGGGGGGTGTTAGTGTTAGGGTTAGACTTAGCTTTAGGGGTTAATCCATTTATTATAGTAGCGGTGAGCTCCGGTCGTCAGATTAGGGGTTAATAATTGAAGTTAGGTGTCGGCGATGTTAGGGAGGGCAGATTAGGGGTTAATACTATTTATGATAGGGTTAGTGAGGCGGATTAGGGGTTAATAACTTTATTATAGTAGCGCTCAGGTCCGCTCGGCAGATTAGGGGTTAATAAGTGTAGGCAGGTGTCGGCGACATTGTGGGGGGCAGATTAGGGGTTAATAAATATAATATAGGGGTCGGCGATGTTAGGGCAGCAGATTAGGGGTACATAGGGATAACGTAGGTTGCGGCGGTTTACGGAGCGGCAGATTAGGGGTTAAAAATAATATGCAGGGGTCAGCGATAGCGGGAGCGGCAGATTAGGGGTTAATAAGTGTAAGGTTAGGGGTGTTTAGACTCGGGGTACATGTTAGAGTTTTAGGTGCAGACGTAGGAAGTGTTTCCCCATAGGAAACAATGGGGCTGCGTTAGGAGCTGAACGCTGCTTTTTTGCAGGTGTTAGGTTTTTTTTCAGCTCAAACAGCCCCATTGTTTCCTATGGGGATATCGTGCACGAGCACGTTTTTGAGGCTGGCCGCGTCCGTAAGCAACTCTGGTATCGAGAGTTGCATTTGCGGTAAAAATGCTCTACGCTCCTTTTTTGGAGCCTAACGCAGCATTTGTTTGAACTCTCGATACCAGAGTTACATTTATGGTGCGGCCAGAAAAAAGCCCGCGGAGCGTTAACAGCCCATCTACCGCCAAACTCCAAATCTAGGCCTTAGTATTTATAATCATACCTAGGTAGATTTCATGCACATATCTGGAACACTACATGACAGGAAAAAATGCTGCCACCTAGTGCTCTTTCATGTATAAAATGTTTCCAAAACTGCTGCCATATAGTGCTGCAGGCATGTTTATGCTCCTGAGCTTAAAGGGATAGTAAAGTCCAAATTAAACTTTCATGATTCAGATAGGGCATGCACTTTTCAACAACTTTCTAATGTACTTTTATCATCAAATTTGCTTTGCTCTATTGTTATTCTTAGTTGAAAGATAAACCTAGGTATGCTCAAATGCTAATTTCTAAGCCATTGAAGGCTGCCTATTTATCAAAGGTCTTGCGGACCTGATCCGACAGTGCGGATCAGGTCCGCAAGACCTCGCTGAATGCGGAGAGCAATACGCTCTCCGTATTCAGCATTGCACCAGCAGCTCACAAGAGCTGATGGTGTAACGCCACCCCCTGCAGACTCGCGGCCAATGGGCTGCCAGCAGGGGGGTGTCAATCAACCCGATCATACTCGATTGGGTTGATTTCCGGCAATTCCTGTCCACCTCATCAGAGCAGGCGGACAGGGTTTTTTTTTTTTAAATCTTTATTTATCATATTGCAATACAAATTATTTGCAGAAATCGATAACAACAAAGTCGAGGAACAGACAGGTCCTCTATTACAGGGAAACCACCCCAGAGAAAAAAAAATTCAAAGATAATTTCTATTCAGAGCATAAATACCACCTTATTGCAGTTTGTTATATATCTAATACCCATAAACAAACACACACACAAAAAAAAATGTTTCTTTTTTCCTCTCCCCTCCTCCGCTCCCTCCTCACTCCGCGTCATCCCCCTCCTCATTGATGACAAGACAGGAGTTAGGTAAATGACCAGCCAACACTTGCATTTGGAGATACACCGATCTCCAAGAGATTTAACCATGGAAATTTGCACAGGGGATGGAAGTGATAGAATAAATACTTTCCAATGTTTAAGAAATAATACTATTTGGTCATCGGTTATATTTTGTAAATTATATAATTCAGACAAACATTGAAAAACCAACGCATTCTTTAACTCTTTCAAGGAGGGAGCTACTTTAGCCTTCCAGGTTCTTAAAATCAGATTTCTGCCAAGAAATATAATTGTGTTAATCAGTTTATAGTTCCGTGTCACTCCTTGAAATTTTACGAAAAAAATGATGTCCAAATCTTGCAAAGTCTAGTCCAATTTAAGCGTGGCATTCATCCAATATATTACTTTGGCCCAGAATTGCCCAATTTTTGGACAGGACCAAAAGCAGTGTATAAGATCTGCTGAAAGAGAGCTACATCTAGTGCAAGAATTGATCATCTTATACCATTTAGATATCTTTGCAGGGGTCAAATAAGTTATTAAAAAGATTTTAATCTGGGATTCTCTCCAAGATGTCAAAACCCAGCCCTTTTCTATTAGCTGAAATGTGTTCATTATTGACTGTCTATCTATTTGTGGAAAAAGGGGTGTCCATTTCAGTAGTATATAATCTACTTGTTCTATAGAGGGTCCTTGATTAAGAAGAGAGTAAAGAGAGGAGATAGAGAACATGCCGTTTTGGTAAATATTAATCCTACTTTGTAAATCATGTAGTGACCAATCAGAGCCATATTTTTGCTTTAACTCATAGATATAGTGTCTTAACTGTAGAAATGCATAGAAATCATGGTTTATAAGCCCACATTGCTTATGTAGCTTGTCAAAAGTTAATGGATTTAGGTCTAGATCTACCATTTGTGTAATATATTCCAGGCCTTTAGCGCGCCATTGTCTAAATACCCTATCCGATAATCCTGGCAAAAAATTTGGATTACCTGTAATTGGAAGAAAATGGGAAAAATGAGAGGAGGCTCCCGTCTCCCTGCATATCTCCTGCCACGCTGTAATAATATTTCGAAATGTTAAAAGTTGGAAAGCCATTGAAGGGAGAGAAGTAATTGGACAGTGCAAAATTGCCTTTAATTGAAAAGGAGCCATTAAAGAAGAATCCCAACCTAAAGAAGAGACTTGTTCTCATTCTGTTAGGCAATCTATTGCGATATTACCACATGCCGCTAGGCTATATAGCTGAATATTCGGAAGTTCAAGACCTCCTGCTATCTTCTTACACATCATTCGGGTCACCGCTATACGTGATTTACCTCCTTTCCAGAGAAATTTAGAACATGCCTTATTATATTCTTTTATATCCGCTCTGTGTATTGAAATCGGTATATTTTGTATAAAGTAAAATAATTTAGGAAAGAGAATTGTTTTTATTAACATGACCCGGGCTGTTAATGAAATGGGAAGATTCAACCAATCCTCCATATTTTTTTTTTTACAGGCCACAAAGCAGTTACGAAAATTCCTATTATACCATTCCTCCGGATTCGGGCATAACCTAATACTAAGATAAGATATTGACCGTGTTTCACTAAATGGATGCACAATATTATGATTTTCCTTTTTATTCAGCCACATCAGTTTGGATTTTGACAAATTAATTTTATAGCCTGATATTTTCCCAAAAATTTTAATCACGTCCAGCAGAATAGGGAGATTTTTCTTGATGTTACTTAGAAATAGGAGTAAATCATCTGCATACATTAATAAGACCAACTTCTGATCAGCAATATGAATCCCCTCCAACTGCTGGCGAAGAAAAATCGCTAATGGTTCTAGTGATATATTAAATAATAATGGTGAAAGAGGACAACCTTGACGGGTACCTCTATACAATACAAAACGTTGTGTAATCTCACCATTAATAATTAAAGCTGACATTGGGGCTGAATACTGTATATTAACTGAATAAATTTATTCAGATGCCCAGTTAAACCAAACTGATCTAGTGAAAAAAAAAAGATGATTCCATGAAATACGGTCAAATGCCTTTTCCGCGTCGACTGTTAATAGCGCTAAGTCAGTGGTATCTCTATATTTGGCTGCTCTAAATTTATTAAAAAAAAAAATCCAATAGTGTCATTACCTTTCGCATATTCTTGGCTGGATTCCTACCTGGCATAAAGCCTGACTGATTTTCGTGAATAATTATACCAAGATGTGGTTTTAACCTATTTGCCAGGATAGACATTAATACTGTAGTTTATAATCTATATTTTATACCGATATGGGCCTATATGAAGCTACTGATTCTAAATCTTTATTTTTCTTAGGGATTAAGGAAATATTAGCAGCCGCAAAGTTAGGAGAGCATTTGTTCCCTTCTATAAAGTAGAAATTAAACAGTTTCTCAAGAGATGGTACAATTTGTTCTTGCAAGATCCTATAAAATTCAATAGGTAAGAAATCAGGTCCCGCAGCCTTATTCGTCTTAGCTCTTTTAATTGCTCCCAGGATCTCCTCTTCTGATATATGTGTATTAATCTCTGATAGGATTTCTACAGGGATTCTAAGCAGTTTAATTTTTTCCCAAAAGACTTCCTGCTTATCTATGTCACATTCTTCAAGCTTGTATAGATCTCGGACAGGGTTATAGAGGAGCGGTCTTTGTGACCACTGCTTCATAACTGCTGTTTCTGGCGAGTCTGAAGACTCGCCAGAAACACGGGCCCACAAGCTCCATTCGGAAGTTGAAAAATGGGCCCCATTGTCTGAAATGCAAGTCTGTCAAAATATCTGAGATAAGGAGGCAGTCTGCAGAGGCTTAGTTACAAGGTAATTACAGAGGTAAAAGGTATATTTCTATAACAGAGTTGGCTATGCAAAACTGGGGAATGGTAAATAAAGGGATTATCTATCTTTTTAAACAATAACATTTTTGGTGTTTACTATCCCTTTAATGTCCAGCTTTTCAACAAATCTTGTCTGGAGAACAAAGAAAATTTCATAATAGAAGTAAATTACAAAGTTGTTAAAAATGTAATTCTCTATCTGAGTCATGAAAGAAAAAAAATATTAATTAATTAAATATAATTGAAAAATATATATAGCTAGCTACTTTAATATACCATTAAGACAGTTTATAACAAGAAACAATAAGGGTAAGGTATGTGATTTGTCAGTCAATTGTTATACCAGATTTTCTACTAAAGTCAAACGCAATTTTTAAAAAATAAATTGCAACAATTTTACAAAACAAGCAATTATTGAATCAAGAAAAGAAAGTAACCATTGTTTTTCTTGTGAGCAACAGACGAATATAGTGCCTAGAATCTAGTCAGCTAATGGCAATAATAGAATTTGATGATGTATCACTATATTTTTAGTTTTTCTTAAATGTGTTGTATAATGCACATGGGATGCTGCTTTGGACTGAAAAATGAATATTCTTATTAACTGAATAATTAGCCCAATTGCCCAGTTGTACTTTTTGGCATAATTATTGTTAATGCAGTATTTTGTATAATAATTTTGATTCACAATTTTTTTAGGTATGTTTAAATGTTTTTTTTTTTATTTAAATATCTGAATAATCTTTTTCATATTTTTAAAGATATGGTATGTAAATGAGCACTGTTACTTCTAGTTGTGATTAAACACTTTGGGCCAGTTTACAAGTGGAGCACTAAACAAGCTTTTGGTCAGGTTAGTGCAAGTTGAAAGTAACAATCTGGCGAGCAAGAGAAAGACCAATGCACACTAACTTCAGGATCTGCAACTGTTCTAACTTCTTCTCCCCATAGACCTCTCTGGGGATTGCTGTAAAAAAAAAAAACGTTATCGTTTGCGCACTTTATTTCAGGATGGAAGTTGCACAGTTTCAGTTATAACTTTCAACTTGTAGTAACAGCACAAATGAGTGCGGTCACGATATCTATTGAAAGTATAGGCAGTACTTTAGCGAAGTTGACCATGCTAACCCTTCTTTGGTTAACATGCTTTACCATGGACTTGTAATATCAAAGTTGCACGCTAGTGGTAGCGTAGTCGAGCTATATTGGTTATCACACCCACACTATCATTAGCGCACCACTTGTAATCTGGACTTTTAATTTAGTTTCTCGACAGAAAAATGCGCAGACTGTCATAGTTAGTGCTGTTAGTGCACCCAGGTGCCATGCTCATTACCTTCAGGATATCTCTGTTCGGGTCTGCTTCCCTGTGCTCCAGCAGGTCTTGCCTTTATCATGGCATCTCACATGCTAACTCTATGCTGACTTTTATTTAAACTTTGCTATTCCTGGGGCACTAATTCCTTGTCATTCTGATGCTCGCTAATCTCGGTTTTAGGCTCACTATTTATAGCCTTTTCTGCAGTTTACCTGCACCCATGTATTAATATTATTCTGGGTGTGCTATTTTTCTAGTTCTTCATTGTTGCTGACCTTGCTTCTTGTTTTCACCACATTTTTGGATTGATTAGCCCAAGTATCTCTTTTACCAGCAACCTTTGGATCTCTGGCTTGCTTTTGTCTCATATTCTACCAAACTGGTTCTAACTAATTGGCATGGAGTTAACTACTCTTGTGCTTTGTGATTTTGACCTACACTTTCCCGAAAGTTGCTGAACTTGTTTTGCCTGGCTGTGCCTTGGTCGCTGGATTGGTGATGTCCTGGGTCTTAACCTTTGTGTTTCTGAATCTAAGGGTCCTTTCCTGGACAGACAGGTATATAAACTGTCAGACAGATAGACAGACATTTACATAACATGCATGTACTATATATGTATGTATGATTAGATAGATAGATTGATTGATTGAATAAACGGACAGGCAGACAGGCAGACAGACATTTATAAACCTGAGAAAAACAAAATATGCTTTGGCCATTATGTTAGGTACATGTATTAAAATTCTTGCTAAAAATAATTCTGCCCACTTATCTACAGACAGATATATAATGCAATTAAGAGTGTACAGTGTAATGCTTAGTTGGCTGTCATGGCTACAAATTGCACTAAATTTGAAACTGGATACTTACATTGATAAGTGGTTATTTATTTTTAGAATAAAGTACTCAGTTCAGGTAATATTACAAATGGAACGCTGCTTACAATATTATATTTTAAAGTAAAACAAATGGAAATGTGGTATAGTATAATATTGATTGTATTTTGTATCTTCTAGGTTATGAGATCTTTGAAAATGTTGCATCTTGTGAATTAACTTAATGCGCACATATTGTTTATGGATTAGAGATTAGGAACAAAGAATCATTAACACAATTTAAGATCTTTGATGAAAAATGCAAGATAATGTCTTTAAAACAATAATAAATCTCAGATAATTGAAGAAGATAACATATTATGGAATGTTTTATCCAAACCTAAAATAGAGAACATTGTGCACAAACATCATTATGTCAGCACCTTAACAATCCTGTCATATTTGTATTGGTGCTAATTAGTGCAATTTCTTTCCTCAACTTGCTGCTGACTTTTCTGGGGGTTTTTTAATTTTATTATTATTATTATTATTATTATACTATTTGCAGTAACACTAACATTGAGGTGTTTTTTATTTGAAATAGCAGTCTCATTATCCCCTAATGCATTAAAGAAGCAGTTAATGTACCTTACATAAATTATACATTATCTGTCATATTTTATTCCATCATTATATCATAGTTTTTGTTTATAGAACATAATTCCATTTTTTTTTTTTTCATAATTGATGCTTATAAGGTATTGCCATCTTCTGGTGGTAACCTGAACTTCAGTATAGTAATCTCTTGCTAGTCCAGTTAGGTCAGATATAGTATCAAATAAACAGTCATTCAGTTTCTAATTAATCTTTAGCATCTATAGCATGTTATTGTGATACACAAGTAAATTAGATTTAATGAAAACTTTTATTCTTTAAAATGACACTTATATGTGATAGAAATAAGGCTAAATAAAGCAATATGTAAAATGGGAAAGCTGATTATGTAGTACTATATATTTATGGAAAAAAAAGAACTCTCATCATCTCATTGCAGTTAAATCATTTTAGGACCTTTGTAAAATGTAAGCATTTGATATTAACAGTTTGCATTCACTGCAATACTTCACTAAACATTATGTTGCAGCTCTCTTTTGCAGCCAATGGGTTAATCAGAAATGAATTATTTTAGATAAACAAACTCAAAAGCGGATTTCTATGGACTTTAATCTGTCACAGGAATGAGCAAGGATCAGCCAGACATGTACAGATATGGATCAATTTATCAAAGAGCATTTTTTTACATCAGAAAAATAAGACTTAGATCTCTGTCGTTGTGTAAGGCAGATTTATCAGGGTATCTAAAATAACTCCAAGCTTTATGAATCATTCCGTAGAATAACAATGCATTGGTTCGTACCTTTTACCCAGATGCACTCCCGTAACAGTTTTTAAACAAAATTCACTAGAGCGATATGTTATAAACTGTAGTATGTTTCACTTTAATGATACCAAACTAAATCAATACAATTGGTCATTGGGTTGACCTACTGTAACATGTGACAACAACAATTTCCTGATATTTGAAGTGAGATTTTACAATTTTATTCTCATTCAAGAGGGGAAAAAAACATATCCATTTTACAACCTAAACTTCCTAATTTATTATTTACTTTAATACCAGGTTTTTTTTTGTATAAGCACAAAATAAATTACTACAGACATTTTTCTGAACATATCAAATTTAATATCATTTCTATTAAAATAGAGTTGTGGTGTATTTTAAATAATTCAAGATGTTCACTCTAGATATAAGAAACTGAAATGGTTTAAAATATCTAACAATACAATTACAGTATAAAATGAATACATTTATTATTAACTGGACAGATATAAACAATAAGCATCTAAAATGTATATAATCCAATGATCTCTGGTGTTGGTGTGAAGGATGGAAACAATTTCTATGTTCAACCCTAAGCATACAAAACGTGCTAGGTTTTGAAGTAGGATAAAATAGTTGAAGGGTCAGTGATTTGTGTCTGCTCATCGATCATTTTTTTTGTCCTCTAAGGGAATATGCACATGGAGTATCTTAGTAACCATGAGCAATATGAGATACTAAACATGCATTACATGTCTTTGTTTTATTAAAACAGATTTCTGAGTATAGATTCTTTGCCAGAAGTAGTTTAAGTCCTCGCTATCTAGAATGATGTGTGTTTCAATAATTATTCAGACAGAAAGCATGTGTTCTCTCTTATTTAAGTCATGTTCAACAAATGATTTAAATGGCCAGGAAATATTGGTTCTTGCTTTATTGAACATAGACCAGTGCAACACTACTAACAAGAGTTTATCTATCTATCTATCTATCTATCTATCTATCTATCTATCTATCTATCTATCTATCTATCTATCTATCATCTATATATCATCTCTCACTATCTATCTATATATACGTACACATTTACAAATACATATACATATATACCTAGATTACAACATAGACCAGTGCAACACTACTAACAAGAGTTTATCTATCTATCTATCTATCTACACATTTACAAATACATATACATATATACCTAGATTACAAGTTTTGCGTTAGAAGCTGTGCGGTGCTAATGAGCAGTTTATGCTCACCGCTCACTTACAGACAGCGCTGGTATTGCGGGTTTTCAGAAACCTGGTGTTAACCGCAAAAAAGTGATCGTAGAGCAAAATTTAGCTCCACATCTAACCTCAATACCAGCGCTGCTTACGTTAGCGGTGAGCTGCTAAAACGTGCTCATGCGCGATTTCCCCATTGGAATCAATGGGGGAGAGCCGGCTGAAAAAAAACCTAACACCTGCAAAAAAGCAACGTAAAGCTCCTAACGCAGCCCCATTGATTCCTATGGGGAAATAAAAGTTATGTCTACACCTAACACACTAACATGAACCTCAAGTCTAAACACCCCTAATCTTACACTTATTAACCCCTAATCTGCCGCCCCCAACATTGCTGACACCTGCATTATATTATTATCCCCTAATCTGCCGCTCTGGACACAGCCGCCACCTACATTATAGTTATGAACCCCTAATCTGCTGCCCCCAACATCGCCGAACCCTACATTATATTTATTAAACCCTAATCTTCTGCCCCCAATGTCGCCGCAACCTAACTACATTTATTAACCCCTAATCTGCCGCCTATGTCGCCACCACTATAATAAAGTTATTAACCCCTAAACCTAAGTCTAACCCTAACCAACCTAACTTAAATATAATTACAATAAATCTAAATAAAATTACTACAATTAACTAAATAATTCTTATTTAAAACTAAATACTTACCTATAAAATAAATCCTAAGCTAGCTACAATATAACTAATAGTTACATTGTATCTAGCTTAGGGTTTATTTTTATTTTACAGGCAACTTTGTATTTATTTTAACTAGGTACAATATTTATTAAATAGTTATTAACTATTTAATAACTACCTAGTTAAAATAAAGACAAATTTACCTGTAAAATAAAACCTAACACCTAACACTACACTATAATTAAATAAATTAACTAAATTAAATACAATTAATTACAATTAAATAAAATTATCTAAAGTACGAAAAAATCCCACTAAATTATAGAAAATAATAAAATAATTACAAGATTTTTAAACTAATTACACCTACTCTAATCCCCCTAACAAAATAAAAAGGCCCCCAAAATAAAAAAAGCCCTACCCTACACTAAATTACAAATAGCCCTTAAAAGGACCTTTTGCGGGGCATTGCCCCTAAGTAATCAGCTCTTTTACCTGTAAAAAAAAAGTACAAATACCCCCCGACATTTAAACCCACCACCCACACAACCAACCCTACTCTAAAACCCACCCAATCCCCCCTTAAAAAAACCTAACACTAACCCCTTGAAGATCACCCTACTGTGAGACGTCTTCACCCAACTGGGCAGAAGTGGTCCTCCAGATGGGCAGAAGTCTTCATTCAACCGAGCAGAAGTGGTCCTCCAGAGGGGCAGAAGTCTTCATCCAGACGGCATCTTCTATCTTCATCCATCCGGCGCAGAGCGGGTCCATCTTCAAGACATCCTTCATCCAGAGTCTTCTTCAACAATGACGGTTCCTTTAAGTGATGTCATCCAAGATGGCGTCCCTTCAATTCCAATTGGCTGATAGAATTCTATCAGCCAATCGGAATTAAGGTAGGAAAAATCCTATTGGCTGATGCAATCAGCCAATAGGATTGAAGTTCAATCCTATTGGCTGATCCAATCAGCCAATAGGATTGAGATCGCATTCTATCGGCTGTTGCAATCAATCAAGCTCAATTATATTGGCTGATTGCATCAGCCAATAGGAGTTTTCCTACCTTAATTCCGATTGGCTGATAGAATTCTATCAGCCAATCGGAATTGAAGGGATGCCATCTTCGATGACGTCACTTAAAGGAACCGTCAAGAAGACTCTGGATGAAGAGGATGCTCCACGTCGGATGTCTTGAAGATGGACCCGCTCCGCGCTGGATGGATGAAGATAGAAGATGCCGTATGGATGAAGACTTCTGCCCATCTGGAGGACCACTTCTGCCCATCTGGAGGACCACTTCTGCCGGCTTCGTTGAGGACTTCGACCCGGTTGGGTGAAGACTTCTCAAGGTAGGGTGATCTTCAAGTGGTTAGTGTAAGGTTTTTTTAAGGGGGGATTGGGTGGGTTTTAGAGTAGGTTTGGTTGTGTGGGTGGTGGGTTTTAATGTTGGGGGGGAATTGTATTTTGTTTTTACAGGTAAAAGAGCTGATTACATTGGTGCAATGCCCCGCAAAAGGCCCTTTTAAGGGCTATTTGTAATTTAGTGTAGGGTAGGGCTTTTTTTTTATTTTGTGGGAGCTTTTTTATTTTGTTAGGGGGATTAGATTAGGTGTAATTAGTTTAAAAATCTTGTAATTTGCTTATTATTTTCTGTAATTTAGTGTGTTTTTTTTCCGTACTTTAGATAATTTTTTTAAATTGTAATTAATTGTATTTAGTTTAGGTAATTAATTTAATTGTAGTGTAATGTTAGGTGCAATGGTAACAGGCTAGGTTTTATTTTACAGGTAAATTTGTTTTTTTTAACTAGGCAGTTATTAAATAGTTAATAACTATTTAATAACTATTGCACCTAGTTAAAATAAATACAAAGTTGCCTGTAAAATAAAAATAAACCCTAAGCTAGATACAATTAAACTATCAGTTATATTGTAGCTAGCTTATGGTTTATTTTATAGGTAAGTATTTAGTTTAGGAATAATTTAGTTAATTATAGTAATTTTATTTAGATTTATTTAAATTATATTTAAGTTAAGGGGTATTAGGATTAGGGTTAGACTTAGGTTTAGGGGTTAATAACTTTATTATAGTGGCGGCGATGTTGGGGCGGCAGATTAGGGGTTAATAAATGTAGGTAGGTGTCGGCGATGTTAGAGCCAGCAGATTAGGGGTTAATAATATTTAAATAGTGTTTGCGATGCAGGAGTGCGGCAGTTTAGGGGTTAATATATTTATTATAGTGGCGGTGATGTCCGGTTCAGCAGATTAGGGGTTAAAAATTTTATTTTAGTGTTTGCGATGTGGGGAGGCCTCGGTTTAGGGGTTAATAGGTAGTTTATGGGTGTTAGTGTACTTTTTAGCACTTTAGTTAAGAGTTTAATGCTATGGCATTGTAGTGTAAAACTCTTAACTACTGACTTTAAAATGCGGTACCAGGCTTGACAGGAGAGGGTCTACCGGTCACTTTTGGTCAGACTCATAATACCGGCAATTTGCAAGTCCCTTTGAAAAAAGAGGATACGCAATTGAAGTAAGTGGATTTGCGGTATTTCCGAGTCTGGCCAAAAAAGTGAGCAGTACACCTGTACCTGCAGACTCGTAATACCAGCGGGCGTTAAAAAGCAGCATTGGGACCAGCCCAATGATTAGCGAAAAATTATGATGGCTAATAAATAAGGATTATCTCTTGAGAGACCCCTCAGATTGTATGAACAAGAGTATGATTCTAAATCTAGCCCGTATGTACATAATGTATCACAGGGGTCTCTCATGAGAGACAGTGGCTCGCACAGTGGCTCCACATCTTTGTTCTTTTCTATTTCACCAGTTACTTGGAGCCACTGTCTATCTACCTCGGTCCGGTCTCAGCAGTTGCCAGGCATTACTATATCCCCTCCCCTGTCACTCGTCATACGTGACGTCACTGACGCGCATCATCCGGATCTACTAGGAGTGTGAAGGAGCCCACGCTGGACGAATATCTTGTGTAGCTACCGAGTAAGTTCTCGGTCCGTTTTGATATACGGATGATACCCGCTTTTGATGAGAGTGCCCCCCATCCACACGGAACCTATCTGGAGACTCCAGTCTAACAGACTCTGAAATCAAGGTAGCCTTTTGAGAAAGGAGTGGGGAGAGGGATTATGTATATATAAGTCCTGGGCAGGATTTGACTTCCGACAAAGACTGTATATATTTCTAGATTGCAGGTTGCACTTCTCTTTCGAATTATTTTGTATACCTACATATATACACATATACATACAACCATGTAATAAAAGTAAAAGGCCAAAATAAAATATTAGACACTTTAAATCCTCTTATATTATATATTTTTATCAAAACAAAACAATCACTAGTGTGTAAAGCTAAAGTACAATGAATACCTTGGAAAAGACTGCATATGGCAGCAACTTTATAAGTCATGACAAGATTAAGTTTGTAACAGTGGTAAAATCTAAATTTAGAGTCCAGTATCATATAATTTCACATATCATGACTTTTTTTAGAGACTATTGGAAGGTAATGGTGTTCAATTCACTCACAATATGGGTATCATATTATATGTATGCAGAAATGTAGCTTTTTCTTTCACTTCTATTTTAAAATAAACCGTGTATGGGCATCAATATTTAATAAGATGGATATTGAAAAATACATCATGTCTTAAGAAATCTCTACTATACTGGGTGTTATCAAAATAAATAGACATACGTTTTGTAGCTTTTAAGGGAAAATGTATTTATTTAAAATGTCATATTAAATTATTATAATAAATGTTGTTATAAAGAACATGCACCTGAGGTATATAACACTTCAATAGGAATTAGGCATTGTGCTTTATAAATACATACAAAAAATGGGAAAGATGCTGAATAGCACAATGATGAATAAATATGCATGCAGAAAGAGAAATAATCTGCCAGGAACAAACATCAGCTCAGTAGCTTGTTCTATGACCTGGTTACCACCAGGGAGTAGCTTCTTTAAGCCCAAAAGTGCTTTTCACAGAGGAGAACTTTCCTGCTGTATATCAGTCTGGTTTTGCCTAACAAGCACAGTCCAGATACAAAATACCAGCCAATTCTCTTCTGAACAAGGGAAATGGCAACCCCAAAAGGTAATTTCAGTTCCTTTGGGCCTTTTCAGTGAGATGCAGCTATATCTTTTTAGGCACAGGCACATAGGGCAAGGAGTTCACGTTTGGTTTCCACCATCACCTTTTAGGAGACTTTCCCAGGGTATAATATAACTCCACTGTAACAGCAGAAGTCCAGCGCACCCGGCAGCAATGAGACACAACAATTGAATATGCCTTAATATATACCTTTTATTTTAGTACATGTTGATCACAGGGCTAGACAAAGCCAAATATGCCGGATGGCCAAATATTCCAACCCGCTAAAAGAAAGGCAGCATATGACAGGCAGCAGTAAGGGAAAAGAAATAATGGCCAGACGCGTTTCTTTATGTTGTTACATAGCAATCCTCAGTGACCATGCCTATTACCCACAATTCTATGCCTTTTATACACACCTGTGGTGCAATCTTTAGCACTATGAAAAACCTAATTAGTGAATAGCCAATAGAAAAGGGGAAATAGGAATGTGGGAAAAGCAGATCACTGTGGTAACAATGCAACAAACATTTACTAATGTATTGTCCAAAATATCTAATAACTAAATAAATATGCAACAAAACAGAGCACTATTTCTATCTACAAAATAAGTCTAATTAATGTAAAAGTGTAATAACTTGTACAGGCGTATAAACCTCTAATTTTACAAAAAAATATATATTAAATAGAACAGTGCCCCATTAGTTTGAAAAGAAAAAATGTTAGAATATGTAAATAAAAAAAGCAAAAAACTGAATTTAGTGAAAGAGGATATTATGAAGATGACAAAAGTAAATGGAAATTAAAAATCAATAGGTACTAAGAACTTATTGATCTACAAATAATCTTACATCCCAATCAAAATTTAACCCTGTCGGCACTCTGGTGCCCAGCTGAAAAATCCAATAAACTTCTCTTTTGCTGAGAATAGTGCCTCTATTCCCACCTCTTGGGTGTCTAGAGATCAATTGGATAGCTTGGAATGTTAACAATGAACTGTCTGAATTATGGTATCGTTTGAAATGTAATGAAATGGGGGTAGTTGACTCTGGATCGTCAATTGAGCGTAAATGCTCAAAAAAACGATCCTTTAGCGCACGTGTCGTTTGTCCCACGTACTGCCTAAGACACCCCCTGCAGGTCAAAAGATATATGACATAGCACGAATTGCATGTCATGTGCTCATGAATTTCAAAAATCTTGCGGCTATTACTTGATGTAAAGCTTGTGCCAAAAGTGGCATAGGCACATGACTTACATCTCGTACTGCCACATTTAAAGAAACCAGGTTTAATAGAAAGCCAATTTCTGTGTGACTGTTGCCTTGGCAACATAGAAGGAGACAATATGCTCCCTAATGTCTGGGCCCTACGAGATTCATTACATTTCAAACGATACCATAATTCAGACAGTTCATTGTTAACATTCCAAGCTATCCAATTGATCTCTAGACACCCAAGAGGTGGGAATAGAGGCACTATTCTCAGCAAAAGAGAAGTTTATTGGATTTTTCAGCTGGGCACCAGAGTGCCGACAGGGTTACATTTTGATTGGGATGTAAGACTATTTGTAGATCAATAAGTTCTTAGTACCTATTGATTTTTAATTTCCATTTACTCTTGTCATCTTCATAATATCCTCTTTCACTAAATTCAGTTTTTTGCTTTTTTTATTTACATATTCTAACATTTTTTCTTTTTAAACTAATGGGGCACTGTTCTATTTAATATATATTTTTTTGTAAAATTAGAGGTTTATTCGCCTGTACAAGTTATTACACTTTTACATTAATTAGACTTATTTTGTAGATAGAAATAGTGCTCTGTTTTGTTGCATATTTATTTAGTTATTAGATATTTTGGACAATACATTAGTAAATGTTTGTTGCATTGTTACCACAGTGATCTGCTTTTCCCACATTCCTATTTCCCCTTTTCTATTGGCTATTCACTAATTAGGTTTTTCATAGTGCTAAAGATTGCACCACAGGTGTGTATAAAAGGCATAGAATTGTGGGTAATAGGCATGGTCACTGAGGATTGCTATGTAACAACATAAGGAAACGCGTCTGACCATTATTTCTTTTCCCTTACTGCTGCCTGTCATATGCTGCCTTTCTTTTAGCGGGTTGGAATATTTGGCCATCCGGCATATTTGGCTTTGTCTAGCCCTGTGATCAACATGTACTAAAATAAAAGGTATATATTAAGGCATATTCAATTGTTGTGTCTCATTGCTGCCGGGTGCGCTGGACTTCTGCTGTTACAGTGTTACTTTGGTGGGCGTGGATGGAGCGCTCCTTTTTCCTTTGCACCGGAGCAGATGAGTGAATGTACATACGTCATCAGGACGTCAAGCAAGAAAGTGGGTGTGTATACTACGTGAAGAGCGTCACGTGACTGGATTCGACACGCTGCTGTGTCTGAGCGCTTCCCTGGCTGTGAGTGTATAATATAACTCCATACACAAAGAGAAGCAATTTTCCAGGAACAAACAACAGTACTTTGGCTTGTTCTATGGCCCGGTTACCACCTGGGAGTAGCTTCTTTTAACCCACACAATAAGGCCTAGAAATGGAACGATAATAACAGTGCAGGGTGCGCTATCTATTTTGCTTGACCACGCAAAGATTAGTGTGCAATCTAGTATTAAAAGTCCATGGTAAAACAGAATAATCAGAGAATGTTTAGCACTAAACAATGCTCATATTACATTTTTTTACTTTAATAAAGTTAGTGTGACTTGAGTGTTAGGGCCAGAATAAAAGTACAATAAAACACATGTAAAACATACTAAAATCAAGTATTACACACACACGTATATATATATTGCTATTCCATGTGAGAAATTGCCAAGAAACTGAAGATCTTCTACAACACTGTGTACTACTGTGTACTACAAAGCAAACTGGCTCTAACCAGAATAGAAAGAGGAGTGGGAGGCCCTGGTGCACAACTGAGCAAGATGACAAATACATTTGATTGTCTAGTTTGAGAAACAAATGCCTTGAAGGTCCTCAACTGGCAACTTCATTACATAGTACTTGTAAAACACCAGTCTCAACTTCAACAGTGAAGAGGCGACTTTGAGATGCTGGTCTTCTAGGCAGAGTTACAAAGAAAAAGCCATACCTCAGACTGGACATATTTATATATTGAAAAATGTATTAATGTATTTATATGTGTATATATGTATTTACAGACATATATACACATAAAAATATGAATATATATGTACTCAAATATAAACATATATATAAGTGCACTTGAGCATTTTTCCCGTTAAGTAGTATGTAAAAGCATATTTATGCAATATTCATATTTAATAAACTTTTTAACTATGTATTTATTGTAAATATTTCACATTCCAATGTTCTGCACATAGCAGAATATGTTCTAAGTATTTATAAATAGATATTTCTTATATACATCTGTATTTATAGAGGGAGATTTATACACGGTAAAAAGGACCTTGAAGAAGGAAGGCTATCACTCTATGTTACAACGCCATGCCATACCCTGTGGATAGCGCTTGATTGGAGCTAATTTCCTCCTACAACAGGAAATTGACCAAAAACAGAGCTCCAAACGATGCAAGAACTATTTAGGGAAGAAGCAGTCACATATATATATATATAGATTATATATTGGCCTATCGCATCTTCAGATTAGAGTTGGAGCATAAGCCACTACATAGTTTTGTTATGCCCCCCATAGAATTCTATGGGAAAAGGAAGTTAGAAAGGCCGCACTATCCAACCTCCAAAAGTGAGAGCTCAAGTTTTTCTCTTGAGTAAAAACTTTTTCCTTTTAGAGTGTAATATAAGATCAAGAATAGAAGTGCTATTGATTTATCTTGCGTGGTGTTAGTACTTATTAGCACTAATATTTTTGCTCTTCACTTGTAATCAATGCCGATATACTGTATGTGTGTGTGTGACTGTGTGTATGTGCTACTGTAGTATAACAAAAACAAATGTAAATGTTTCATGATTGGTTGGTATTTGTTTTGTTTAAAGCAAGATATAAACTGAAAATGATTAGTCTGAACCAAATTATTCACCCTTGCACACCGCTACTATTTGTATTTTACATAATGTTACTTTATATCACTTTTTATTACTGTCATAACAGGGGACCAGATGATGAAACACTGAAATATGAAGATGAGATGAAATAAAGTGGACATTTTTGTTTTTTAGGGGATAATCTAATATTTATGCACTAAGGCAAAATATACCATTTGCTCGCCCTTACCTAGTACCTATAACAATAATTTGTGAATTTAGTATTGGAAATGTAAAAAAAAACTATATCACATCATTGCTTTCCAGTTATTTTTAAAAAATATATATATTAGATGATCCTCTATTTTTAACGAAGGCAGCAAATCTTAACACTGTTGGAGTATAACAAAACGGCTTTTTATAAATGTTTTCTAGGGCATAATAGGAACCATACTGTGTTTGGTAGAAAAAGATTGGGCAACCAGCTCACCAAAAGAAAAAAAGTCAATGAAGCCACAGGATATGCTACACTTGCATCATGGACAAATAATGTTACACTTCTGATATTGATGTATATTGATATATATGGTTTTGTTAATATACAATAGAAATCATGCTGTCTCTCAATGAAAGGAATAGAAAAAACAACTTATTACCTTTGATCTAGCTAGTTATGTCCTAACAGCTATCCTTTGAACATCCTATGTAAAGTCAGACGTGAGCTGCCTTTTAATAAACTGAATATAAAAATGACCAACCAAAGCAGTTAATTAGATATCTTTAAAAACAAGCTATAATTAAATAAGTATTTCAGCAACATAAATAGTTAAAATAATGATTTTAGGATTTCCATAGAATAAACAAAAAGTGTGATGCTATGGCAAAAATACTTTCAGGATTAAATTAATATTTTATAAGTATCTGGTGACATTTAGTTCTAAGGTAAGAGTAGTCAGATCCATGCTGTTATAGTTATTTATACATCTAACCATAAAAACACTGTGGCAATCATTCAAAACATTATTTACATTATATACATGCAAAAGCTCAGATACATAAAATAGTGATTGTTGTATATTTTACAATGTTTTCGGAAAAATATAAATTATTTAATTCATATTATTTTAATAAAAAAATAGAACAAAAATATCTTATACAGAGATAAGGAAGAAAAAAAAAATAAGATCACAATAGCCTATAGCTATATTTCCAATGGAATAATGTAGAAGAAGATACAAAACAAAATTAGGATTGTAAGTATGTATTCCTATATTTAAATAAATCTGTAAAGCAAAGGTGTCTTTAGTGGGGAGCAGCACCAAATGGAGTCCTGAAAAACCCTGCATGTGTGTGAGCCAAAACCAGCTCTGAATGTAAAGAATATTTAAAGTATCAACCTTACAGAAGATTGAAGCTCAGACTCTATGTTCCTACAAAAAAATGTATTTTCTTGTGCTAGTGTTAGAGAAGGCTGCTAAAAGAAAAATGTTAATGGGATAGAAAACAATGTGAAATTATAATATACATTTTTTTTTAAATATATTTTTATTTACATAAACATAATAAGATAATCATTCAATAACAGCTAATTAGTATAATTATACTAAATTCCAATATTTGTGTTTCACAAAACACATAGGGTCGTATTATGAGTGGCGTGCATGAACTGTTGTGCGCTAGCGATATCAAGATCATTACAGCTGTTTGTGCACATTAGAAGTAGCGTGCGTATTGCAAGTTGAAAGTAAATGCGTTCACTCGAGCGCAATTCATTTTAACAAGCCTAGTGTTAGCACAGCCTCAGAGATCTGGTTAACTCTTACGCCTGAATAAAAGTTTTCACAAAATACATTAAAAGTACATTAAAAGTACAGTTACACTCATAATGACACAATCTAATAAAAATTATTGGAAAAAAGGGCATTAAAAAGTTATAATATTACATGATTCAGATAGAACATGCGATTTTATGCAACTTTCTATTTTATTCCAATTATCATTTTTCTTTGTTCTCTTTGTATCTTTTTATGAAAAAGCAGGAATGCAAGCTTAGAAGACTGGACCATTTTTGGTTCAGCACCTCAGGTAGCACTTGGTGATTGATGGCTACATTTAGCAAGCAAGTGAGCAGGAGCAATACATAGCATTCCACTTGTAATCCAGGCCACAAACAGTGGTTGTAAAAGTCCAAAGTTCAGTTGTCTCCACTGTGGGTTGGGGCACATACACACTAGAAAATAATTATTCAGTGACCATAAATTAATAGAATGATGAAGGGGCAAAGTTTCCATATATGTGAGAACACAAAAAGTACAGTCAGAAGCGATGAAGGTCCAAAGTTCCAGAATCTTCATCAACAATTTATATTTTCTTCCAATGCAGTCTCTGCCTGGGCGCAGTCTGGTCACCAGACCTCAAGAAACCTTTATCTCCCCTTTCCTCCCTATAGCATACATTTTTTAATGTGTAGTTAATATACTTTAATTATTAATGGTGTACCGTTTTCCAGTAATTTAGTCTGAAATTGTTGATTTTCCAGTTCTGGGAACAGAAAGTGCACGTTGCAGACTTTATTAGTTGAACCATGCTACATATCTTCCTTAATTGGCTTCAACAGATATAATAAGATTTTGCTGCCAAAATGGCAGTGGTAAGTGGCTATTGAATAATAGTTACAACAAACAAGTTGTTAATGGACTCAAAACTTTTTAAAATAACATATTATGGGCTAGATTACAAGTGGCATACTAAATAACTTTTTTACTAACTGCGCTTAAATTGTGGTTATCGTGCATATTTCAAGTTGATAGTAAAAAAGTTAACGCAAGAGTGAAATTGAGGCATGCTAACTTCACTTCTTACCCCATTGCTGACTCACTAACCCAAGACTTAATTTGACCAACTGCGCTAAACCCAAAGGGAGTTACAAATACTTTACATTCAAATGATCTTTAAATACAAGAAAATGTTCTTTTATTTTAATAAATATATGTATATATCTATATTATTGTTTTTTTAAATATATACTATACCTATACATACCTATAGAAATATATACACATATAAATATACTGTATTTATAGATATACATTATTTAAATATAGATTCTTTATATATATATATATATATATATATATATATATCTGTATATGCAAATTATTGCTAATTAAAACATATTTAAACACATACACTTAGATTACGAGTTGAGCGTTCATGTTTTAACACTGAAAAAATGGCCATTTCATTCTGGAAACAGCACCGCAGCCATTACAAGTCTTGTCAGTATAGCTGTAACGCAAGCCTTTTTTTTTTTTTTTTATACTCAATTTTATTGATAGTCAAAAAGCAAAAAAAAAATTATATATATTGTACATTTTGTTTGGAGACGCAGCTCCAACAGTTCTAGACATCAATACAATAACATTTTTATACTTCTAGACCACCATACATTGACATTTTTATGATTCTATGACCTATATTAACACACAATCCAAACCAGAATAACAACACAAAAAAACAAAAACAAAACTAACATTTCCCCTCTATCATCCTCTACCTTTATGATACATCTATCTTATTAATTATAATTATTATTATCATCATCATGACCCCCAATATTGTGGGATGAAATTTTTCAACATAAGTAATATAAACTCCGGTGCGTTCCTAAGAGGATAGACAAACTGAGTTTGGGCTGAGGGGGCCATTCCAAAATTATATTCATCCATTTAGTAAAATAATTCTTTAATATTTTTTCGGTGAGAGGTTTAATATCATATAACTCAATGGTCATTTGCATTTTCATAGTGTTCACAATCTCAGAAAAATTAGGGGCCTCAGGAGATTTCCATTTTTTAAATATTATATTTTGTGCTGCCATAATGGTCATATTTATTAAATGCCTGTCCCCTTTATGTTCACAATCATCACAAAGAAAAAAAAAACATTCCATGGAGAAAGAGAGATTTTGGTTCGGATACATTTATTTAGCCAGTAATTCACTTTTTTCCAGTATTGTTTAATTCTCGGACAGCTCCACAAACAGTGTAAAATATCAGCCTTTTCTGCCTTGCATTTATAACATCTACATCTTTGTGTTTCTGATGTCCATTTATTTATTCTATCTGGGGTTAAATATTCAGTAACTTAAATTGTGATTCCTTCCAGCTACAAATTACTGTGGTTGCTTTAGCGATGCTAATACTCTTCTTTATATCATGCACCTGAGTCTGGGGGAAGAGCTTGCCTAAATAATCTTTAAGCTTGTCTAAATGGTTGATCCCTACTTTGGACATTAGCAGATTATACCAGACTAAAATTTATCTTATTCCTCCATTGTATAATTTAATGTCCGCTTCTATTTCCTGCATGTCCCAATCAAAACCATATATACAGAGTTTCTGCATGAGATAACTCCTAATCTGTAGATAAGCATAAAAGTTTCTTGCTGGAAGTTTAAATTTAGTCGCTATCTCTGAATACGTTTGGATTAGTCGCAAATTATCTTGTTTAAACTGTACAAAATACGTTTCCATTCTCTGAAAACCCGGTTGTAGATACCCGGTATAAAATCTGCAACGCTTATGATAGGGAGGTATAGGGAAACTTGGAACCTACTATGCATTGTATTGCAATATTTCTGCAATGCCATAATGATGTTACTAAAAGTCAGCATCTTGCTAATATTACTCGCCAGTTTTTTCTGTTCATGGTGCAACGCCACTTTAAGATCTATTGCAAATTTTATCATTGTCACCCAGTTATAATTTTTAATGCTTGGTAGCGCAAACCCCCCTCCTTTTTGCAGATTCTGTAGCAAAAATAAAATCCTGGGGAAAAAGATTGTTTTAATCAACATAATCTTTGCCATTAGTTATAAATTGTAAATCTTCCATCTCTCCAACTCACTTGGTAATTTATTGAATAATTCTTTATAATTAAGTTGATACCATTAGCTGGGATTTTTACTCAGTTTGAGACCTAAATACTTTATATAGTTTACTTCTTGAAACCCATAATCCATGCAGCTTTTATGATTTTTTGAGATCCACAGAATTTCTGATTTTTTCATATTAATTTTATACCCAGAAAATTTACTGTAGCTATTTATAATTTCTAAGCATTAGGGGATGCTTTTGGAGGTATCGTATAGAAAAATAATTATATCATCCGCATATAATGAAATTACCACCTTCTGCCTACCTAGTCTTATGCCCTCTAGTTCTCGTCTTAAATAAATCGCTAGAGGTTTAAGTGACATATTGAATAATAAAGGTGATAACGGGTATCCTTGCCTGGTCCCCTTTTGCAATGTGATATATTGTGAAAGCTCATTATTTACCAAAAGTTGGGATCTCGGTTTGTCATAAATTAGTTTAATCATATTAAGCAAGTTACCTTGAATACCAAACTTAGTGAGTGCTGTAAATAAGTGATCCCAATTAATAGAATCAACTGCTTTCTCTGCATCTATTGCTAGCAAGGCTAGATCTCCTTTACTCTTAATATGCTCTCTCCTGTTTTTATTGTAGTAAAAATCCAAAGTTAACAATACCCGTCTCACATTTCGCACTGAATTTCCCTCTGGCATGAAACCTGCCTGATCTTTGTGTATGATGTCCCCATGACTTTTTTTAACCTCTCTGCTCTGCTGATGATTCATCATCCAATAGAATGAGAGCTGCTTAAATCCTATTGGCTGATTTGAACAGCCAATAGGATTTTAGCAGCTCTAATTCCTATTGGTTGATTCAAATTTTTCAGCCAATAGGGATGCAAGGGACGCCATTTTAAATCGGCTCCCTTGCATTGAAGATTCAGTGTATGGCAGTGACCATATGAAGAGGATGCTATTGGTAGTTTATTCTAGATTAGGTTTTTTATTTGGGGATGGTTTTCTTTTTAAATGGGTATTAGAATAGTAATAATTTTTATTATTTTTGATAATTTGTTTGTTATTTTGTGTAATGTATTTTTTTTAGTTTTGGGGTGGGTTTTTATTTTTAGATTAGGGCTTGGGCAGCAAAAGAGCTAAATGCCCTTTTAAAGGCAATATCCATACAAATGCCCTTTTCAGGGCAATGGGTAGATTAGGTTTTACTTTATTTGTATTTTGTGGGTTTGGGGGTGGGGGTACTGTTATGGGGTGTTTGTTTTGTTTTGTAGCAAAAGAGCTGTTAACTTTAGGGCAATACCCTACAAAAGGCCCTTTTAAGGGCCCTTGGTAGTTTATTATAAATTAGGATTTTTTTTATTTTGGGGTGTTTTTTAAAAAAAGGGTATTAGAATAGGAATAATTTTTATTGTTTTGTATAATTTCGTTTGTTATTTTGTTGTAATGCTAGGTTTTTTATTTTTTTGTAATTTTAGTGTTTTTATTTTTTGTAATGTTAGGTTTTAGTGTAAGGCAACAAATAAAATTTCGAGAACCCTGATGTCAAAAACAAAAATTTTGGTATTAAATATCTCAATGAAAAGGATATAGATTGCAAAAATTATTGCTTGATGCTAGTGATGATCCTTGTTGGAGTCGCTGCTTTCTTAGGGCTCAGCACTGAAGGCTGGAGGACAAAAGACAGAAAAAAGAACAGCGCAGACTCCTCTAAGTTTAGTAGTTAAAAACACTTTATGAACATTTATAGTAGCACACAAAATTCAAACTCACACTAGACAACCTCAAACATGTGAGTTATGTTAAAGCATATCCTGACACACCATTGGAGCTCACAGTACATAGAGTCACTGCTGTCCAAAAACAGGGGTACCTCTCCCTCAGTGTAGATAGGTCATCCACATTGAAATGGTGGCAAATCAAGGTATCTCTTATACCAAGAGGTCCCAGGTGTCTCAGTGAAAACATCTCCTGTATGAACAGCGGAAACAAAAAACCGCCACACTAAAATAGCTTGATCAAAATAAAAAGCCGGCTCATGGATCTGAACAGCTGCATGTGACATAGACGTGGGCATGCCTTACGCATTTCGTAGGGGACTCCCTACTTCATCAGAGGCTATCCACCATACGCCAGCTACCGTCTATTTGTATTAGCTGTGTTTGTCACATTCCTGTTACGCACCCTCCTCCTATCCCATATGGAGCGTGCAAATGCTGTTAAAAAGTCTCAAAGAGTAATAACAGGATTCTGACTTAAAATGTTTTAACGATATATAAAAGGACATAAAAGAACCCTTATTATTTGATAATAATAATCAAAAAATCCTATATTAAAAGGGCCTTTTGTGGGGCATTGCCCCAAAGTAATCAGCACTTTTACCTGAAAAAAAAAATACAAACAACCTCCCCAACAGTAAAACCCACCACCCACACAACCAACAACCAAAAAAAAAATACTACTACTGCTAGCTCAATTCTATTGGCTGTTCCAATCAGCCAATAGGATTGAAGTTCAATCCTATTGGCTGATTGCATCAGCCAATAGGATTTTTTCTACCTTAATTCCGATGGGCTGATAGAATTCTATCAGCCAATCGAAATTTAAGGGACGCCATCTTGGATGACGTCACTTAAAGGAACCTTCATTCGTTGGGTAGTCGTCGGCCGAAGAGGATGCTCCGCGTCAGATGTCTTGAAGATGGACCCGCTCCACGCCGGATGGATGAAAATAGAAGATGCCGTCTGGATGTAGACTTCTGCCGTCTGGAAGACCACTTCTGCCCGGCTTGGATGAAGACTTCTGCCCGTCTGGAGGACCACTTTGCCCGGCTTGGATGAAGACGTCTCCCGGTAAGTCGATCTTCAGGGGGTTAGTGTTAGGTTTTTTTAAGGATGTATTGGGTGGGTTTTATTTTTAGGTTAGGGCTTTGGGCTGCAAAAGAGCTAACTGCCCTTTTAAGGGCAATGTCCATCCAAATGTCCTTTTCAGGGCAATGGGGAGCTTAGGTTTTTTTTAGTTAGTATTTTTTTGGGGGGGTTGGTTGTGTGGGTGGTGGGTTTTACTGTTGGGGGGGTTGTTTGTATTATTATTTTTTCAGGTAAAAGAGCTGATTACTTTGGGGTGATGCCCCACAAAATGCCCTTTTAAGGGCTATTGGTAGCTTAGTTTAAGCTAGGGTTTTTTTATTTTTGGGGGCTTTTTTTATTTTGATAGGGCTATTAGATTAGGTGTAATTAGTATAAATTTCTGTAATTTGTTTATTATTTTCTGTAATTTAGTGTTTGTTTTTTTGTACTTTAGATATTTTAATTTAATTTAGGTTATTGTATTTAATTTAGTTAATTTATTTATTATAGTGTAGTGTTAGGTGTTATTGTAACTTAGGTTAGGTTTTATTTTACAGGTACTTTTGTATTTATTTTAGCTAGGTAGTTATTAAATAGTTAATAACTATTTAGTAACTATTCTACTTAGTTAAAATAAATACAAACTTGCCTGTAAAATAAAAATAAACCCTAAGCTAGCTACAATGTAACTATTAGTTATATTGTAGCTATCTTAGGGTTTATTTTATAGGTAAGTATTTAGTTTTAAAAAGGAATAATGTAGTTAATGATAGTAATTTTATTTATATTTATTTAAATTAGATTTAAATTAGGGGGTGTTAGGGTTAGACTTAGGTTTAGGGGTTAATACATTTAATATAGTGGCAGCGACATTGGGGATGGCAGATTAGGGGTTAATAACATAATGTAGGTGGCGGCGGTGTAGGAGGGGCAGATTAGGGGTAATAAGTATAATGTAGGTAGCGGCAGTGTAGGGGCAGCAGATTAGGGGTTAATAAGTATAATGTAGGTGGCGGCAGTGTCAGGGCAGCAGATTAGGGGTTAATAAGTATAATGTAGGTGGCGGCGGTGTCGGGACAGCAGATTAGGGGTTAATAAGTATAATGTAGGAGGCAGCAGTGTCGGGGCAGCAGATAATGGGTTAATAAGTATAATGTAGGTGGCGGCGGTGTAGGGGGCGGCAGATTAGGGGTGTTTAGACTCAGGGGTTATGTTAGGGTGTTAGGTGTAAACGTAACTTTATTCTCCCATAGGAATCAATGGGATATCGGGCAGCTTTCGCTGCTTTCAGACTCCCATTGATTCCTATGGCATCCGCCGCCTCCAGGGTACGCTGGGAAAACCAGGTACACTGGGCCGGAATAGTGGCGAGCGTACCTGGTAGAAATTTGTTAACTTGCAAAAGTAGTCCGATAGTGTCGAATTTGCATTCGGAACATCTGTAATGACGTAAGTATCGATCTGTGTCAGACTTTGACCGACGGATCGTATGTTACGTCACAAAATTCTACTTTTGCCGGTCTGTAGGGTTTGATAAATAAGGGGAATCAGGCTCACCACAATTACGCTGCAGAATTCCAGCGTTTTTGTGGTTGACAGCTTGATAAATAGTCCCCTTAGAGGAGTCTGCGCTGTTCTTTTTTCTGTCTTTTGTTTAGTATAAGGCAGGTTAGGTTTTATTTCACAGGTAAGTTTGTATTTATTTTAACTAGGTAGTTAGTAAATAGTTCATAACTATTTACTAACTAGTCTACCTAGTTAAAATAAATACAGATGGCCCTCGGTTTACAATGGTTCAATTTCAGAATAACGCCCTTTTTCTTGCTATTGAAAAGCATTGACTGCTATTGAAAGCATTAGCACATGCATACATTAAAATAGCCAGTAGGTGGAGCTGTCCGCTTGTGTTCCAGCAAACACATGCAAAGAAAAGCAAGCCAGACTTGATCAATGGATCAGCTTTCAAAGGAACAAGATCTAGCAGACTCAATGCAGAGAACTGTTTGCAGAAAAAGGCAAGTAAAAAACATTTTTGTTCATTAAACTTAGTTTGATGATGATCCAGTCTGTTGTGTGATTAAACCCAGGCAGGCTAATCAGTGTATAACCAGACCTGAGCAATGGAGCCGTTTTTAAAGGAACAAAATCTAGCAGCCACTTCCCTTAGCTGCAGAAAAATGCAAGTAAAAAAATGTTTTTCTTCATTAAACTTAGTTTGATGATGATACAGTCTGTTGTGTGATTATTTTGTTTTTGTTCATTAAACTTAGAATGATGATGATACAGTCTGTGTTTGTGTGATAATTTTATTAGGTGCGGTTTAGCAAATGTTTTTGTTTATTAAACTTAGTTTGATGATGATACAATCTATTTTATTAGGTTTATAATGCTGTTTCGCATTTAAATTCTTCATTTCAAAGATTTAAAAATAATGTATTAGGTGTTACTTATGTCAATTTTGAGAGGGGCCTGGAACCTAACTCCCTCACTTCCCATTGACTTATATTATAAACTGGGTTTCAATTTACAACGGTTTCGATTTACAACCATTCCTTCTGGAACCTAACCCCAGCGTAAACTGAGGGCTACCTGTACAAAGTTACCTGTGAAATAATAAAAAAAAAGCTATCTACAATATAACTATGTTATATTGTAGCTAGCTTAGATTTTATTTCACAGATACATTTGTATTTAGTTTTAAATAGGCATTATTTAGTTAATAAATGTAACTTTAGTTTAGCTCTATTTTAATTATGTTTAAGTTAGGGTTAGGTTTAGGGTTATGGTTAGTGTTGCGTTAGAGTTAGGTTTAGGGGTTAATATAGTTTAATTTAGGTTGTTGCAATGTGGGGGGCTGGCGGTTTAGGGGTTAATAGGTTTATTTAGTAGTAGTTATGTGGGAGGCCAGAAGTTTAGGGGTTAATACCTTTATTTAGTGGCAGCAACGTTGGTGTGCGGCGGAATAGGGGTTAATAATGTTAATATAGTGGCAGCAATGTTGAGCTTGATAAATATGCCCCATTGCCTCTTTTAATACATACTAGTATCTTATTAGCCGTAGTAGCCACTATGGGGGGTAGTTATCAACGTGTCAACTTTCCTGCCTTCGCTGGCCCAATACGCCGCCTAAGCTCGCCTCAAATCGCCGCCGCGGACCTGAAAAATTTCGCCTAAGTTATCAAATAAAGCTGTCAAAAAGCCGATGGGCGATGAGCAGTGGACTGTGAGAGTTATCACTCATCCGATCTCGCTGCTCTTCGGCTTTTTCCCAGCTTTATTGCTAGCCTGTCACTAAGCACTCACACTAACTATACTGTTCTACCCCCTATACCGGCGCACCCGGAGCCCCCCGCAACTAAATAAAGTTATTAACCCCTAAACCGCCGCTCCTAGACCCTCCCGCAACTCTGATAAATGTATTAACCCCTAAACCGCCGCTCCTAGACGCTGCCGCAACTCTGATAAATGTATTAACCCCTAAACCGCCGCTCCCGGACACCGCTTCCACCTACATTATACCTATTAACCCCTATCCTGCCCCCCTACACCGTCGCCACCTATAATAAATTTATTAACCCCTATCCTGCCCCCCACTACACCGCCGCCACTGTAATAAATTTATTAACCCCTAAACCTAAGTCTAACACTAACCCTAACACCCCCCTAACTTAAATATTAATTAAATAAATCTAAATAATATTTCTATTATGAACTAAATTAATCCTATTTAAAACTAAATACTTACCTTTAAAATAAACCCAAATATAGCTACAATATAAATAATAATCATATTGTAGCTATCTTAGGATTTATTTTTATTTTACAGGCAAATTTCAATTTATTTTAACTAGGTACAATAGCTATTAAATAGTTATTAACTATTTAATACCTACCTAGCTAAAATAAAGAGAAATTTACCTGTAAAATAAAAACTAACCTAAGTTACAATTACACCTAACACTACACTATACTTTAATAAATTATTCCTATTTAAAACTAAATACTTACCTTTAAAATAAACCCTAATATAGCTACAATATAAATAATAATTATATTGTAGCTATCTTAGGATTTATTTTTATTTTACAGGTAACTTTGTATTTATTTTAGCTAGTTAGAATAGTTATTAAATAGTTATTAACTATTTAATAACTACCTAGCCAAAAGAAATACAAAATCACCTGTAAAATAAATCCTAACCTAAGTTACAATTAAACCTAACACTACACTATCATTAAATAAATTAAATAAATTACCTACAAATAACTACAATTAAATACAATTACATAAACTAACTAAAGTACAAAAAATAAAAAAAGCTAAGTTACAAAAAATAAAAAAAATAGGTTACAAACATTTTAAAAATATTACAACAATTTTAAGATACTTACACCTAATCTAAGCCCCCTAATAAAATAACAAACCCCCCCAAAATAAAAAAAATGCCCTACCCTATTCTAAATTAAAAAAGTTCAAAGCTCTTTTACCTAACCAGCCCTTAAAAGGGCCATTTTTGGGGCATGCCCCAAAGAATTCAGCTCTTTTGCCTGTAAAAGAAAAATACAACCCCCCCAACATTAAAACCCACCACCCACATACCCCTAATCTAACCCAAACCCCCCTTAAAAAAACCTAACACTAATCCCCTGAAGATCATTCTACCTTTAATCGTCTTCACTCAGCCTAGCCACCGATGGAACTGAAGAGGAGACCCGGACTGGCAGAAGTGATCCTCCAAGCGGCGCTGAAGAAATCTTCCATCCGATGAAGTGATCCTCCAAGCGGCGCTGAAAAAGTCTTCCATCCGGGCGATGTCATCTTCCAAGAGGCGCTGAAGAAGTCTTCTATCCGGGCGATGTCATCTTCCAAGCCGGGTCTTGAATCTTCATCCCGCCGACGCGGAACATCCTTCTTTACCGACGGACTACCGACGAATGAAGGCTCCTTTAAGGGACGTCATCCAAGATGGCGTCCCTTCAATTCCGATTGGCTGATAGGATTCTATCAGCCAATCGGAATTAAGGTAGGAAAAATCTGATTGGCTGATTGAATCAGCCAATCAGATTCAAGTTCAATCCGATTGGCTGATCCAATCAGCCAATCAGATTGAGCTCGCATTCTATTGGCTGTTTCGATCAGCCAATAGAATGCGAGCTCAATCTGATTGGTTGATTGGTTCTATCCGGGCGATGTCATCTTCCCGGCTTGGAAGATGACATCGCCCGGATAGAAGACTTCTTCAGCGCCTCTTGGAAGATGACATCGCCCGGATGGAAGACTTCTTCAGCGCCTCTTGGAAGATGACATCGCCCGGATGGAAGACTTTTTCAGCGCCGCTTGGAGGATCACCTTATCGGATGGAAGATTTTTTGAGCGCCGCTTGGAGGATCACTTCTGCCGGTCCGGGTCTCCTCTTCAGTTCCATCGGTGGCTCGGCTGAGTGAAGACGACTAAAGGTAGGATGATCTTCAGAGGATTAGTGTTAGGTTATTTTAAGGGGGTTTGGGTTAGATTAGGGGTATGTGGGTGGTGGGTTTTAATGTTGGGGGGGTTGTATTTTTCTTTACAGGCAAAAGAGCTGAATTCTTTGGGGCATGCCCCACAAATGGCCCTTTTAAGGGCTGGTAAGGTAAAAGAGCTTTGAACTTTTTTAATTTAGAATAGGGTAGGGCATTTTTTTATTTTGGGGGGGGGTTGTTATTTTATTAGGGGGCTTAGATTAGGTGTAAGTAGCTTAAAATTGTTGTAATATTTTTAAAATGTTTGTAACCTATTTTTTTATTTTTTGTAACTTAGCTTTTTTTATTTTTTGTACTTTGGTTAGTTTATGTAATTGTATGTAATTGTAGTTATTTGTAGGTAATTTATTTAATTTATTTAATGATAGTGTAGTGTTAGGTTTAATTGTAACTTAGGTTAGGATTTATTTTACAGGTGATTTTGTATTTCTTTTAGCTAGGTAGTTATTAAATAGTTAATAACTATTTAATAACTATTCTAACTAGCTAAAATAAATACAAAGTTACCTGTAAAATAAATATAAATCCTAAGATAGCTACAATATAATTATTATTTATATTGTAGCTATATTAGGGTTTATTTTACAGGTAAGTATTTAGTTTTAAATAGGAATAATTTATTCAAGTATAGTGTAGTGTTAGGTGTAATTGTAACTTAGGTTAGTTTTTATTTTACAGGTACATTTCTCTTTATTTTAGCTAGGTAAGCTATTAAATAGTTAATAACTATTTAATAGCTATTGTACCTAGTTAAAATAAATTGAAATTTGCCTGTAAAATAAAAATAAATCCTAAGATAGCTACAATATAATTATTATTTATATTGTAGCTATATTAGGGTTTATTTTAAAGGTAAGTATTTAGTTTTAAATAGGATTAATTTAGTTCATAATAGAAATATTATTTAGATTTATTTAATTAATATTTAAGTTAGGGGGGTGTTAGGGTTAGTGTTAGACTTAGGTTTAGGGGTTAATAAATTTATTACAGTGGCGGCGGTGTAGTGGGGGGCAGGATAGGGGTTAATAAATTTAATATAGGTTGTGGCAGGGTCAGGGAGCGGCGGTTTAGGGGTTAATACATATATTATAGTTGCGGTGGGCTCCGGGAGCGGCGGTTTAGGGGTTAATATGTATAGAGTAGCTTGCGGTGGGCTCCGGGAGCAGCGTTTTAGGGGGTAATAACTTTATTTAGTTGCGGCGGGGACAGATTAGGGGTGTTTAGACTCGGGGTACATGTTAGGGTGTTAGGTGTAGACATCTCCCATAGAAATCAATGGGATGTCTGTCAGCAGCGAACTTGTACTTTCGCTATGGTCAGACTCCCATTGATTCCTATGGGATCCTGCACCTCCAGGGTGGCGGATTGAAAACCAGGTACGCTGGGCCGGAAAAGTGCCGAGCGTACCTGCTAGTTTTTTGATAACTAGCAAAAGTAGTCAGATTGTGCCGCACTTGTGTGCGGAACATCTGGAGTGACGTAAGAATCGATCTGTGTCGGACTGAGTCCGGCGGATCAAAGTTTACGTCACTAAATTCTACTTTTGCCGGTCTCTAGCCTTTGATAACTAAGGCGAATCAGCCTCGCCACAAATACGCTGCGGAATTCCAGCGTATTTGAGGTTGACGGCTTGATAACTAGGCCTCTATATATACATACACACTGTGTTAGACCAATAGGGCTCAAATATTCCATGGGACCTTTATGATTTTATTATGCATTCTACTCCCCAAGAAATAATTTAACAAAGTAGCTTGAAATAGTCAATTAGCTTGCCATATACCATTTATAACCCTTTTTAACTTTTTAAAAAAAACTTTTTATTACTATTTAAGTTATATATTTTATTTAAAAAGTGTATGTATGTGTTTTGAGCAACTTTTTTTTTACCCTTACAGTTAACTTCAGGTCTGAAGTCACGCTAAATATTTTAGCGCAGTTTCAGCTTTCGCTCAAACACAAACTATAACTTTCAACATACCAGTAATACCAGGGCAAATTAATGTGTTTGCGATATACATTTAAAGTAATAGTTGTTCCCGAGTAAAGTTGGATGCACTAACTCTTCTCTGGTTAACGCGCTTTACCGTGGACTTTAAATATCAAATTACTAAACGCTTACTGTCCTTTTAAGACAGGAGAGGTTTAGGTAGGTTGCAAGACTTGGTGGATTGATTTACACATCCTTCCATCTATCATGCGATTTAGGTATCTGCTAAAACGTTTGCTTGAATGGGGTGGGGGTTGGGAAACAAATTAAAATGTCCCAAAACTATGCAGCAGGATAGAATTGCTTGTTGTACATTTTAAATATTGTGGTACATTGGTGCCTGTGATGTCTAAATCAGGCTCTGTAATAAAAACAAAGGCTAGGTTTGAACCACAGCTGTTGAGGTGGTTTGTAAATATGTAGTCGTTGTATCGGAGAGAATAATGGAATCAAACATCAATTACTAACAGAACTAATGTGAAATCCCAATATAATCTGTAAGCAGTTTAGTAGCTGGTAGGTATAAGCTTGTAGTTCTATGGCTGCCACCTGTGACAAGATCACTGAATTATGCAGCAGAACAACCTGCTTAGGTAACCAGTTGAGTATTAACACAGAATATTTCTATGAGGTAGTCATAAGCATACAGTAAGGGGTGTGAAGGTGAACTAACTTAAACAGAATTTGCGATAAGGAGAGAGGCTTTTGCTAGAGACTATTCACACGTACATAGAAGGAATCATTTGATAACAGCTGGGCAGAGCATACCTGTACGGTTGATCTGAGAATGAGGGAGTCCGGTAAATGAGAGCGACGCGGATCCTTGTGTTACAGAGTAGCAGCTGAGCAGAGTGAGTAGCGGGGAAGAAGTCGGCATGTGACGTCACTGCATCAGATGTTCCAGTCCTGCAATCAGGCAAGCTCGAGTCCACCAGCTGAGTACGGCAATAGATCCTGGCAGGTTGGGAGAACAGCTCTGGAAGTGGAGAGATGTTCAGCAACTTGTGCTTAGGGAAAGAACTGGCTCTGACTATGAGAGACAGTGTTTCAATACCAAGCAACTAGGTAACTGGAAGATGGGTTTATATAACGGATGTGAGAAAGTCCAGTGAAGGGCCAGTGAAATAGAACGTAAGGAATAAGAGAACATAAGAAACACCACAAGGTTTAAGCAATCAGGAAGCTATGAGCATGACAGGACACCTCCCCCCACACCAGGACACCCCACACCAGCCAACTTTAAAGCCCCAAAACTGCCTAGTGCAGTTGTTTTTTTATTTAAAAAATGCTATTTTTTTTTAATAAAACACTATAATGCCCTCTATTTTGAAGGCATTTGGGGCACTTTTAGAAAAATTACCAACAGTAGCAATAACCAACTACTTGTAATGGCTGGTTATTAAACTGTCAAATTTGCCCATTTGCAGGCGCACGTTAATTTATTGCTCCATTTGTAATCTAGCCCGTTGTGTTCACTTCAAAAACACCAATCATAAATACTCACACATAATGAACAATAAAAAAAAAAAATTTCCTTGAAGAAATGTATCCATCACTCACTAATGATGCAGGCTATCTGAGTCCTAAGTACTGTCACTGAATATTGTATAAGCAACCTTTTTATATACAAATAACTACAAACCATTTGAACAGTAAGAAAGTGGAATAGTTTGTTCATTAGGTAGTTATAAAGTACCTAATTAACTAGTGGGGATGTCCTGAGTGACATGATATAATGTATAAAATAGTGCTATTTTAGGTTTCTTAGTGCTTTAGTTTTTTATTGTTTTTGTTTGTGTATCCATTACCATTCATTCTGGATACCTTTCCAGAAAAATGGTGCTCAAGTTTGTAATCACTTTGTTAATGGTAAAACAATAATAACCATTCCCATTGTTCTGGTTTCTATAACAAAAATCAAAAATATTGGAATCAATCCCACAAATCCTTTACGGAATTGACACACCTCAAATCATTCAGAGATTGATTCATGATATGCGTACTTACAGAAATACTTAATAAGGAAGCTAAAAGTAAAGTGTTTATGCAGGCGGGTTAGCGCACATTACAAGCTGAAAGTAAAAAGTTATTGCATGAGTGAAATCCGATGCACAATAACTTCAGGACGTAGGATATTGCAACCGCGTTTACTTCTTCTCCTCATAGACTTTAATGGGGCAACCTGTATAAAAAACTAACACTTATCACTTGCGTACTATTAACCTGACACCACATTACACCAACAGCGGTAAAGCCAAAAGGTAGTTATGAATATTTAACATCCCAATGTTAATCACATAGAAGAAAATTGAACATTATTATTTTTGCTAAACCTTATTCTGAGGTAAAATACATTTGGTGCAAATGTTGAAAAATATGAATCTATCAATAACAGAATTTCTCTTCTTCAGAGAGGAATTGCCTGGAACTGTCATTGGGCAGGGTCAGACTGATATGCTACAGGATATTTTTTCTCTGTGAAAGGGCATAGTTTGCTAAAAGAACGCGCACTCTGAGTTGCAATAGAAATGAACAGGCGTGGAAGTTATTCTAGCTCTTTTTCTATCTCAGGAGTGCTGTTCTCTTTCTTCTAATATTTATACAAATTACTCTTGGGTCTCCATAAGAGTAATGGGGAAACCAGACGTGGACTCCTTGCACACATGCCCTTAGAGAGATACAACTGCACCTCACTGACGAGGCCCACAGAAGGCTGAAACGATCGTCTGGGGTTGTTGCTTCCCTTGTTCAGAGAAGAATTGCCTGGTATTTTGGTGCTTGACTGTCATTGGGCAGGATCAGACTGATATGCTACAGGATATTTTTTTCTCTGTGAAGGGGCATAGTGTGCTAAAAGAACGTGCACCCTGAGTTGCAATATAAATGAACAGGCATGGAAGTTATTCTAGCTTTTGTTCTATCTCAGGAGTGCTGTTCTCTTTCTTCTAAAATATATATGTATATTAATGTATACAATTATATTTTGTATTTATATGTGTATATATGTATTTCAAAACATATGTACAAATATAAACACATAAATATATATGCATACAATAATATACACATATATCAATGCTGTGTTGCGATTGGGGTTGTGCAAGCTGTGTTAGTTTGTCGGCATGAAAACTAGACTCCATTAATTTCTATGGGGAAATTATTTTTACTTTAATTTGTAATACGTGTGCACATTAACATGCATGGTAAAAAAAGAGCATGAAAATCGTGCTCACGGAAGCACAAGTATACACTTCCCTCGTAATCTATCTTAATATAAATTATAAAATTATGTTAAATTGTACATTTTTACTAACACCAAAAGGATTATTGACATCTATTATAAGCTAGATTACAAGTGGCACTAGTGATGTAGGCTTTTTGCACGCAACTGAAATAAGGTGCGTATTACAAATTGAAAGTAAATGCAATTGTGAGAACGTGATTTCATATTACACTCGTCGGGTTAGTGTGACTGAAAACCTTGCACAAAGGGTACAGCGTTAAAAAAAAGTTGCACCGGAGCGTGTCCGTGCTGTGTTCTGAGAAGGACGCATTCTCTGTTGGCTCCAAAAGAATCTCCAGTAAACCGCCGATTATTGACGTGTTAACAGCAGGAACAAAGCTACACTCACTGTTAATTCTATAGACTGGGCGTCTGGGACCCAAAATCTTTTTTTTCCTGTTGTTTTTATGACATTGGAGGCACAGATCGGATTAAGGCCTGAGGCGGCGGCCTATAGCCAGGTTTCCACCCCCCCCCGGAAAGAGCCGGGTCATCAGTGCTGTCGGAAAACACCGGCTTACTGAATCTCTTCAACACCTATAACCAACTGGGCTCTACTCTTCTGGCAACACTTTTAGAAAATAAATAATAAGAGAGAGTGTACGGTACTTTTTCCATATCCCTTTTAACAATGCTTAGCTTGGGAGAACCGGAGATACAATATCACCCATCACCATCTATGGAAAGGCTGGAGCGTATCTTTGAGAAACTACTTGACAAGGCGCCATATGATTACCTACTGAACAAAATTAGTACCGTTAATGCATCGAGCAAACAGGGAGAAAAAAACTCTGATACCCGCAATCAAAATGGCAACGGACATTTGGAGCGCATAGCAACTAGCAGGGCCCCATGCAAAAACGATACAGAGCGACACAGCATAATACCCTGCTATGGAGGATTGCAACCACTACAGATCCTTGGACCCAATCTAGACCGCAAGCTTATCGGGGCCATGGGAATGGCTCCGACTTGTGAGGGGGATTCTCACCTGACATCGGATCTTGCTTATCCTCCGACGCCCACCGGAGGGCACATAGACCCAGATAGGAGCCCCCAGCTGAAAGGGATCAGAGGGAAGAAGAATGGCAACGCGGTAGTCACCATTAAGCACATGGGCTCCGGATGTACACATGGAGCTGAGATGAAGGAGACTCCACATCAAGCACTGAAACCGCAAAAAAAATTCCATGCTTTGCTTTCAGACCGTTGGTCTAATAATTCGAATGGGACCGGATGGCATAGACATGCATATGGTACAGGTGGACTTCCCCTAGGAGCTGACCAGTTCCCAATAACAGGAGAGGGGTAGCCTGCAGATGCCCCCTTCGGACGATACTCTCTTGACCCGCCGGTCATATAGGAGTCTATTGTTTGCATCTGTTGATTATGTAAATAGTTAATTTAGCGATCTCTAAAGTTGAACTTGGAGTTATGCTTAATTTTACATATCAAGGACTTATTTTGATAACTGGGCAAGAGGTGCAGAGTAGTCTACATTAATGTGCACATACGGTAAAGTTCGTGATTATGAAAGAAAATATATGTGTATGTTTATTACATGTCCTCCAAAGTAGCTACATAAGATGTGGTGTGCGGTGAGCTTTATATATGCAAATGCTATTGAATAGTTCAAATCCTGGCTCCTTATTAACACAGTAAGGTTATTGCTACTAGAGACAGTGCATAAGTTTGCTGCCATTAAATATATATATAAGTAGGACCTGACAGATTGCTTGACTTATGATCCTCCCCCCTCCCTTGGGAACGCCGAGACCTGAGATGAGCGGGACAGACTAACACACTAATGGGTCAACTGACATAGGCACTAAATATATTTACCCCCATGCCGTAGATATAGCACCATGTATCTTAACGTGATTTGACTCCACCCCCCCACAAATATATAAACATACATGTCTAAATATGTATATGTATTCTACATTATGAATGCATATATAAATATATATACAGTATATATATGTACCAGTCCTAAAGCCCGTATACACGGGCCATTTTTTGCAGTACAGCGGTTCCACCCTTTGCTCTCTCTCTATCCCCTCGCTTTTGCTCTCTCTGCCCCCCTCTCTATTTTGCTCTCTCTCTATCTCCCCTCTCTTTTGCTCTCTCTCCCCTCTATTTTGCTCTCTCTCTCACCCCTCTCTTTTGCTCTTTCTCTCCCCCCTCTCTTTTCCTCCTCTTTTGTGCTCTCTCTCCCCCTCTCTTTTGCGCTCTCCCCCTCTCTTTTGCTCTCTCTCTCCCCTCTCTTTTGCTCTCTCTCCCCCGTCTTCCTCCCTCTCTTTTGCTCTCTATCCCCCCTCTTTTGCTCTCTCTCTCCCCCATTTCTTTTGCTCTCTCCCCCTCTCTTTTGCTGTCTCTCTCCCCCTCATTTTGCTCTCTCTATCCCCCCTCTTTTGCTCTCTTTATCTCTCTTTATCCCCTTTCTTTTGCTCTCTTTCCCCACTCTCTTTTGCTGTTTCTCTCCCTCTTTTTTGCTCTCTCTATCCCTCCTCTTTTGCTGTCTCTGTCCCCCTCTTTTGCTCTCTCTATCCCCCCTCGTTTGCTCACTCTCTCTCCCCTTTCTTTTGCTCTCTTCCCCCTCTCTTTTGCTGTTTCTCTCTCTCCCTCTCTTTTGCTGTCTCTCCCCCCCTCTCTTTTGCTCTATCTCTCCCCTCTCTTTTGCTCTCTCTTCCCCCCCTCTTTTGCTCTCACTACCCCCCCCCCCTCTTTTGCTCTCTCTATCTCACCTCTTTTGCTCTCTCTCTCTCTCTCTCTCTCTCTCTCTCTCTCTCTCCCCTCTCTTTTGCTCTCTCTATCCCCTCTCTTTTTCTCTTTCCCCCTCTTTTGCTCTCTCATCCCCCTCTCTTTTGCTCTCTCTCTCCACTTTCTTTTGCTCAATTTCCCCCCTCTCTTTTGCTGTCTCTCTCCCCTCTCTTTTGCTCTCTCTCTCCGCCTCTCTCTTATCCTCTCTCTCTTCCCCCTTTTTTTGCTCTCTCTCTCCCCTCTCTTTTGCTCTCTCTCTCTCCCCTCTTTTTCCTCCCTCTCTTTTGCACTCTCTCTCTCTCCCCTCTCTTTTCCGCTCTCCCTCTCTCTTTTGCTCTCTCCCCCCTCTCTTTTGCTCTCTCTCTTTCCACTCTCTTTTGCTCTCTCTCTCCCCCTCTCTCTTTGCCTCTCTTTTGCTGTTTCTCTCTCTCCCTCTCTATTGCTGTCTCTCCCCCCCTCTCTTTTGCTCTATCTCTCCCCTCTCTTTTGCTCTCTCTTCCCCCCTCTTTTGCTCTCACTACCCCCCCCTCTTTTGCTCTCTCTATCTCCCCTCTTTTGCTCTCTCTCTCTCTCTCTCTCTCTCTCTCCCCCCTCTCTTTTGCTCTCTCTATCCCCTCTCTTTTTCTCTTTCCCCCTCTTTTGCTCTCTCATCCCCCTCTCTTTTGCTCTCTCTCTCCACTTTCTTTTGCTCAATTTCCCCCCTCTCTTTTGCTGTCTATCTCCCCTCTCTTTTGCTCTCTTTCTCCGCCTCTCTCTTATCCTCTCTCTCTCCCCCATTTTTTTGCTCTCTCTTTCCCCTCTCTTTTGCACTCTCTCTCTCCCCTCTCTTTTTCGCTCTCCCCTCTCTTTTGCTCTCTCCCCCTCTCTTTTGCTCTCTCTCTCTCCCCCCTCTCTTTTGCTCTCTCTCTATCCCCCCTCTTTTGAGCTCTCTCTCTCATGCCCGCACGGCCCCACCCAGTCCTGTCCATGTCACACCCGGCCCGTGCCCCGTCCGGACCCATCCCACCCGTCCACGTCATGCCCTGCCCGGCCATGCCCCCAGTCAGCCCCAGATGCCAGGTCAGTTTGTTGAAGGCCAGGTGTGTTTGTCCTTGTGCAGTCTCTACCGCGCATGACAGCTTTGGACAAACACACTTGGCCTTTTATATTATACGATGTGTGTACATATGTATTTATATGTTTTAATGTACATACAGTATGTTACATCCCAATTTTTCTTATGTTCTTCACATACAGGAAAAAGTTATAAATATACGTTTATATATATATATATATATATATATATATATATATATACGAATATATCTATATATATATCTGAATATACGTATACCTAAATACGGATCCATGAGGAGGACCGGTTCCTTTCTTCCTTTGTAGCGTGGTGGTGACTGTGCAGAAGAGGTGGTGAGCATGGCGGCTGTATATCTCCTATATCATTGTCCTGGCTGTCAGTCTCTTTATCTGCCGCTTCCTATCACTCCACATATAGCGGATTACTGCTTGACCCTCCTGTCAATGTGCTTGAGCCAACTCAGCCTGTGATATTCTCTTTACTCTGTATTTCAAATTGTCAATATTGGGGATCTTGTTTATGCAGGCTGTGTTGTTGTACTCCATACGATAGGCTAAGAGAGCCCTGTGTTGGAATATGTATTTACTTAACACGTACCCAGTTTTTCCTATTAAATACTCTACCCTGTGTTTCTATTTTTCTAATGATTGCATATCAAATAAGGCACTTTTAATTATTTGGAGACTTTGTGGGACATCTACGCCACTTTATTTAGTGGTATTTAGCAAGGAACTGTGCATCTCCATAATATTACTAACCTTCCATTGTCTATATCTCTGTGTCTATGATGGCAGTATTAACCTTTATACTCCGGAATAACTGCATTGACTGCACTAATCCATCCTGAGATACACATATCGTTTGGACTTTCACTAACACCAGATTAAGTGCTCTAATAACAAAATTAACCTCTTATACCCTGGCGTGTGAGAACCTATATCATTGTGGGACTCTGGTAACTCTTGGACTTTGAATGAATCTCCTAATTAATCAATGGTTAACTCACTAGTAACAGCTATTACTGTTGATTGTTCTGCTGACCAGGTTTTCTGAATTTTTTGGTATAAGATTTTTTCTGCCAAACTTAGGCCTAGATTTAGAGTTTGGCGTTAGCCGTGAAAACCAGCGTTAGAGGCTCCTAACGCTGGTTTTAGGCTACCGCCGGTATTTGGAGTCGTGTAGGTAAGGGTCTAACGCTCACTTTTCAGCCACGACTTTTCCATACCGCAGATCCCCCTACGCCATTTGCGTATCCTATCTTTTCAATGGGATCTTTCTAACTCCGGTATTTAGAGTCGTTTCTGAAGTGAGTGTTAGAGCTCTAACGACAAAACTCCAGCCGCAGGAAAAAAGCAGGAGTTAAGAGCTTTCTGGGCTAACGCCGGTTTCTAAAGCTCTTAACTACTGTACTCTAAAGTACACTAACACCCATAAACTACCTATGTACCCCTAAACCGAGGTCCCCCCACATCGCTGCAACTCGATTAAATTTTTTTAACCCCTAATCTGCCGACCGCCACCTACGTTATACTTATGTACCCCTAATCTGCTGCCCCTAACACCGCCGACCCCTATATTATATTTATTAACCCCTAACCTGCCCCCCACAACGTCGCCGCCAGCTACTTACAATAATTAACCCCTAATCTGCCGACCGCAAAGCGCCGCCACCTACGTTATCCTTATGTACCCCTAATCTGCTGCCCCTAACACCGCCGACCCCTATATTATATTTATTAACCCCTAATCTGCCCCCCTCAACGTCGCCGACACCTGCCTACACTTATTAACCCCTAATCTGCCAAGCGGACCTGAGCGCTACTATAATAAAGTTATTAACCCCTAATCCGCCTCACTAACCCTATCATAAATAGTATTAACCCCTAATCTGCCCTCCCTAACATCGCCGACACCTAACTTCAATTATTAACCCCTAATCTGACGACCGAATCTCGCCGCTATTCTAATAAATGTATTAACCCCTAAAGCTAAGTCTAACCCTAACACTAACACCCCCCTAAGTTAAATATAATTTAAATCTAACGAAATTAATTAACTCTTATTAAATAAATTATTCCTATTTAAAGCTAAATACTTACCTGTAAAATAAATCCTAATATAGCTACAATATAAATTATAATTACATTGTAGCTATTTTAGGATTAATATTTATTTTACAGGTAACTTTGTATTTATTTTAACCAGGTACAATAGCTATTAAATAGTTAAGAACTATTTAATAGTTACCTAGTTAAAATAATAACAAAATTACCTGTAAAATAAATCCTAACCTAAGTTATAATTAAACCTAACACTACCCTATCAATAAATTAATTAAATAAAATACCTACAATTACCTACAATAAAACCTAACACTACACTATCAATAAATAAATTAAATACAATTTCTACAAATAACTACAATTACATAAACTAACTAAAGTACAAAAAATAAAAAAGAAATGTTACAAAAAATAAAAAAATATTTACAAACATAAGAAAAATATTACAACAATTTTAAACTAATTACACCTACTCTAAGCCCCCTAATAAAATAACAAAGACCCCCAAAATAAAAAATTCCCTACCCTATTCTAAATTAATAAATTTAAAAGCTCTTTTACCTTACCAGCCCTGAACAGGGCCCTTTGCGGGGCATGCCCCAAGAAAATCAGCTCTTTTGCCTGTAAAAAAAACATACAATACCCCCCCCCCAACATTACAACCCACCACCCACATACCCCTAATCTAACCCAAACCCCCCTTAAATAAACCTAACACTAAGCCCCTGAAGATCTTCCTACCTTGTCTTCCCCTCAACAGGTATCACCGATCCGTCCTGGCATCCGGTGCTGAAGAGGTCCAGAAGAGGCTCCAAAGTCTTCCTCCTATCCGGCAAGAAGAGGACATCCGGACCGGCAAACATCTTCATCCAAGCGGCATCTTCGATCTTCTTCCATCCGGTGCGGAGCGGGTCCATGTTGAAGCATCCGACGCGGATCCATCCTCTTCTTCCGGCGTCTCCCGACGAATGACGGTTCCTTTAAGGGACGTCATCCAAGATGGCGTCCCTCGAATTCCGATTGGCTGATAGGATTCTATCAGCCAATCGGAATTAAGGTAGGAATATTCTGATTGGCTGATCGGAACAGCCAATAGAATGCGAGCTCAATCTGATTGGCTGATTGGATCAGCCAATCGGATTGAACTTGATTCTGATTGGCTGATTCCATCAGCCAATCAGAATATTCCTACCTTAATTCCGATTGGCTGATAGAATCGAGGGACGCCATCTTGGATGACATCCCTTAAAGGAACCGTCATTCGTCGGGAGACGCCGGAAGAAGAGGATGGATCCGCGTCGGATGCTTCAACATGGACCCGCTCCGCACCGGATGGAAGAAGATCCAAGATGCCGCTTGGATGAAGATGTTTGCCGGTCCGGATGTCCTCTTCTTGCCGGATAGGAGGAAGACTTTGGAGCCTCTTCTGGACCTCTTCAGCACCGGATGCCAGGACGGATCGGTGATACCTGTTGAGGTGAAGACAAGGTAGGAAGATCTTCAGGGGCTTAGTGTTAGGTTTATTTAAGGGGGGTTTGGGTTAGATTAGGGGTATGTGGGTGGTGGGTTGTAATGTTGGGGGGGGGGTATTGTATGTTTTTTTTACAGGCAAAAGAGCTGATTTTCTTGGGGCATGCCCCGCAAAGGGCCCTGTTCAGGGCTGGTAAGGTAAAAGAGCTTTTAAATTTATTAATTTAGAATAGGGTAGGGAATTTTTTATTTTGGGGGTCTTTGTTATTTTATTAGGGGGCTTAGAGTAGGTGTAATTATTTTAAAATTGTTGTAATATTTTTCTTATGTTTGTAAATATTTTTTTATTTTTTGTAACTTAGTTCTTTTTTATTTTTTGTACTTTAGTTAGTTTATGTAATTGTAGTTATTTGTAGAAATTGTATTTAGTTTATTTATTGATAGTGTAGTGTTAGGTTTTATTGTAGGTAATTGTAGGTATTTTATTTAATTAATTTATTGATAGGGTAGTGTTAGGTTTAATTATAACTTAGGTTAGGACTTATTTTACAGGTAATTTTGTTATTATTTTAACTAGGTAACTATTAAATAGTTCTTAACTATTTAATAGCTATTGTACCTGGTTAAAATAATTACAAAGTTGCCTGTAAAATAAATATTAATCCTAAAATAGCTACAATATAATTATAATTTATATTGTAGCTATATTAGGATTTATTTTACAGGTAAGTATTTAGCTTTAAATAGGAATAATTTATTTAATAAGAGTTAATTAATTTCGTTAGATGTAAATTATATTTAAGTTAGGGGGGTGTTAGTGTTAGGGTTAGACTTAGCTTTAGGGGTTAATACTATTTATGATAGGGTTAGTGAGGCGGATTAGGGGTTAATAACTTTATTATAGTAGCGCTCAGGTCCGCTCGGCAGATTAGGGGTTAATAAGTGTAGGCAGGTGTCGGCGACGTTGAGGGGGGCAGTTTAGGGGTTAATAAATATAATATAGGGGTCGGCAGTGTTAGGGGCAGCAGATTAGGGGTACATAAGGATAACGTAGGTGGCGGCGCTTTGCGGTCGGCAGTTTAGGGGTTAATTATTGTAAGTAGCTGGCGGCGACGTTGTGGGGGGCAGGTTAGGGGTTAATAAATATAATATAGGGGTCGGCGGTGTTAGGGGCAGCAGATTAGGGGTACATAGGGATAACGTAGGTTGCGGCGGTGTACGGAGCGGCAGATTAGGGGTTAATAATAATATGCAGGGGTCAGCGATAGCGGGGGCGGCAGATTAGGGGTTAATAAGTGTAAGGGTAGGGGTTTTTAGACTTGGGGTACATGTTAGGGTGTTAGGTGCAGACGTAGGAAGTGTTTCCCCATAGGAAACAATGGGGCTGCGTTAGGAGCTGAACGCTGCTTTTTTGCAGGTGTTAGGTTTTTTTTCAGCTCAAACAGCCCCATTGTTTCCTATGGGAGAATCGTGCACGAGCACGTTTTTGAGGCTGGCCGCGTCCGTAAGCATTTCTGGTATCGAGAGTTGCATTTGCGGTAAAATGCTCTACGCTCCTTTTTTGGAGCCTAATGCAGCATTTTTTTGGACTCTCGATACCAGAGTTAATTTTATGGTGCGGCCAGAAAAAAGCCCGCGTAGCGTTAACAGCCCATCTACCGCCAAACTCCAAATCTAGGCCTTAATTATTATTACATTGCTATTATTGTTGACACTATTATTGTTTCTGACATGGATTCTGAAGAACCTGACCAGTTAAACCAGCAATATTACTTGCTAACTTCTATAGCTGACTTAGACCTACTAGAAAGGACTTTGCAAACATATTTAATGAGGCAGTTAGTATCACTTTCTTAAGTGACGAATTCCAAATTATGGGAAACCTCATGAAAAAAGAAATAAAGCTCAAATGGGAGAAATGGCCCCCAGAGAGATATATAAGACTTAAGATTGTACCCAGGGTTTTATGAATTAGAAAGTTCGCTACTTTCATGATGGATGACAATGATTTTGTCACTAGATGAAATAAAACTTTGTCAGACTGTTCGTTCAAACTCATGTCACTTATAATAGAGTTCAAGAACAGTCAGCTACTTGCGGTCTAATAACAGATAATTACCCTGCGAAGGGAATTAGTTCTGAATGTCCGTGAAAGCAATTATAAGGAGTTTGATGCTATATTAAAAAACACTATAGCCACATTGAAAAAAGAGTTGATACAGTCTAAAAACTACAAATTCATCCGTGATCAGACAGTCTATAACCAAGACAGAGTCAACATTTGGCAAAGATCTAATAGAAATAGGTCACATGATCGCAGATGCAGATGTAGGTATCATAATGACAATAAGCAAAATGAAAATGAAGCATGGGGGGGAATGATTCAGGAGAGACTACATACTCTGAACTGGGAAGTACTGATACTGAACAAGCTAAAGCCCAAGGAGCGATTCCAAAGTCTATACTTAAACCTCAAAAAGAGGTATTGCACCTTTTTTGGAGGTGAAAATAAGTATTCTAATCAAACCATTAATAAATACAATCAAGTAGTCCAAGGCCAGATTAATCCCACTAACAGCATGGAGGAATCATGCCTACTAGAGCAGGTTCTTCGTCTTCCCCCAGGGATCCCTTTAGGAAGAGGAGGAGGGGTGACAAAAAGAGGAGAACCAACCATAAGATCACAACAGCCCCGGTATTTACTGAGGCGCGGCAGGTGACAGAACAAATACCAATCACATTAACTAATGATATTATCATACCCACCAATGAGTTTGATGCAGACAACAACAAGAATAGGAACATTATTAATTTAACTGATTATCAGATGAGTGAATCTGAAACTAAAGTACTAAGCTATGGTTTGGTCTTCCCACAAGCAGATTCAATTTGTTTCAAACCTTGGTGGATGTGAACAGGCTGATCAGAACATTGACTTTAAAAAACATTTTTCCTCAGAGGTGGATACAGTTGATAATACTGAATAAACTAGAGGAATTCAAAAACAAGCACTTGGCCCTCCTCCCCTATCTGAGTTTTCAGAAATAAGGGATGTACATAGTTTGGCACTATTAGGAAGGGAGAGTGAACAGGAAGTGGGTTTTATTAATTCACACGTAGGATTCAAGCCTAGACCTGTCTTCTATCCGCTACAATCGAGAGGTGAAATTCTGGTGAATTTCCAGAGACGCATTGAGACAGATCTAATAAAACTATCAAAGGAATCTACAAAATGTTCACCGAACCTGACTAAGGATGAGAAGATGGCTCTAAAATCTCTTAAATCTAATACTAATTTGGTGATCAAAACCACAGATAAGGGCGGGAGTGTAGTCGTATAGGACAGGGTTTCTTACATTGGTGAGATTTTGAGAAAGCTGAATAACACTAATGACTACAAGGTACTAATTGGTAATCCTGTTAAAAAATTCAAGAAAGAACTAAGATCTATTCTTGATCATGGGTTGAGTGAGGTACACATAGATCAGAGAACATTTGATTATCTTTATGTAGACAGCCCGGTCACCACCATTTTTCATGGTGCATAAATCCATAAAACAAATCAAAGGTAGGCCTATAGTGTCTTGGATTGGCTCACTATGTGAGTCGTTATCCGAATGGCTAGATAGTATTTTACAACCATTAGTACAGACACTGCACAGCTACCTTAGGGACATGAAGCATGTCTTAGAGATCTTTGATACATTTGTATGGAAAGAGAACTTCCAATGGATAACTATAGACGTAGTATCCCTGTATTCCTCTATCCCTCATACCATGGGCATTCAAGCAATTAAATACTTAATGGAAACTGGTACAGACTATAGTAAGGACTTCAACCAGTTCGTACTAGAAGTGGTGCAAATTGTATTAACACAACTATTTTAAATTTGAGGAAAGGTTTTACTTGCAGTTACAAGGTACCGCCATGGGGGCAAAATTTGCCCCGTCATATGCCAATCTAGTAATGGGTTAGTGGGACCTTAACTAGGTGTATGGCAAGAGTAATCCCTGTTCCCAATACATGAAACTTTATCATCGCTATATCGATGATTTAATCTTTGTATGGATGGGTGAAGTGTCCACTATGGAGATCTTTGTACAATTTTTCAATAACAATGAGTGGGTTCTAAGGTTCACGTATGAGATGCATAAATCATGTATACTTTTTCTTGACCTTTTGTTAACCTCTAACATCTCTAGTCAAAAGGTTGAATCAACTATTAACAGGAAACTCATCTCGGGTAACACCTTATTGCATGGTAGGAGTAATCACCTAAGTCGGGTTCCCTATTGCATCACAAAAGGACAGATTGTCAGAACCAAACAAAATTGTTCAAATAGCATTGAATATGAGACACAAAGTGAGGACTTGACGAAAAGGTTAATCGAGAGAGGGTTCAGACGTGACATAAAAATGGAAGTGGATAGACTTGACAGAAACTCTCTGCTATTGGTTAAACCTAAACATCACCAAACAAATTTAGGGCATAGGAGATTAGAACCACTGACGTTTGTCACACAATATTCATCTGACTACGATGATATTTGTAAAATCATTTGTAAGAATTTGCCTATGTTCTGGCGGATGATGGTTTGGTGCAAATAATAGAACAGGGTTGCAGATTATCATACAGGAGAGGGGTGATGATTGGTAATCTAGTTTCACCAGCTCATGGGCATGTACATATGTGGCTACAGTGCATGTATACCCTGTAGTTTTATCAAAAGAGGTGATTAATTTGAATCTTACATAACAGGGAAAAGCTACATGTTGGCATCATGTGTTAACTGCAGAGCAAAAATATCGTTGTCTATCTCATTTGGTGTACATGCCCAAACAGGCAATACATTGGATGTACCTCTAGAGAGGTCAGGGAAAAATTAGACAACACTTGTCAGACATTAAGAGGTCTGATTCTCGTTCTGAAATGGAAAAACATTTCATATTGGAACATGGAAGCTCTAGTACTATCCTTAGATGGATGGTTATAGAAAAAGTAAGGGCATCCAAACGTGGAGGGGACATTTCTAAGCTTCTTCTGAAAAGGGAAGCCTATTGGATTTTTACACTAGAGACACGCATCCCGAAGGGATATAATTTTGCCTATGATGTCATCAATTTCTGGGATTAGACTACTAAGGAGTTATAACTAATGTTTGTTAAAATAGGATATTTCTTGCCCTCAATAGATTACTATGGACCTGACAATAACTGTAACAATTATACTTGATGGGTACACAAGTAACTGATAGTATCATTATATTTTTACTATTATTATTACGGCTTTCAGTATTATTATGTTGGATATTGGGTATTGATCTGATCTATTGCATTATACATATACATATACATATTATTTTTTTATTTTTTTTTTATTTTTTTTTATTAGGCTTCACATGGTAATACAAATCACATAAGTAGGAGAAACAAATAGTCAGTGAAAACAATGATAAGATGGCATTATCGTGATACAAGCATAAGTCCAATGGTGTGAGATGTACTCCACCATTTGGTTTATCAACATGAGGATTTTCGCCCCAAGTCCGACATAGTAGATTAATTAGTAGGTGCGTGAGAGAAGACCATGTGAGAACCATATTCCACAACACAGTTTTCAATGTTCTAACTCTTCAAATAATACAATTAAACAAACATTTAGAACAATTCTAAAATTCTTTTAAATAAATAACATTTTATAAATAACCTAGATCTCTTTTAAGTTGGGGAAAAAAAATCTCTTATTCCCCCCCCCAAGACCACCAGAAAAGAGAGCCATCTGGTCGTGATATCAGCCCCCAATCAGAATCTCCTCTAAGCTAGCATAATGTGCACCACCACGATCGTCGGTTTCAGGGAAATTCCAATCCTCCCTCAGGGAGACTTCTAGTAGTAGTTTATAGTGTAGGAAGGGTTTTAATATCTGGTACTGCAGTGAGGGAGTAAGGGGGGTAATGTAGGTTTGCCATTTACTAAGGAATCTGCACAGTCTCCCTTATTTTATTTTTTTTTTCTATTCCTTTTGCATCTTCCTTTTGTTCATTTCCTCCATTCCCTTAGTTTCTTCAATTTTCTAATCAGTGCTTTTGTTTCCATGTGTATTTTGAATTCATAAGTGACACTTTATGCATATACTGAGCAAGTTAAGCTTTTAGTGATAGGATACAGGTTAGAGAGTTAACTTATTGCTTGTTAATTATACAATTAAAGGGACACTGAACCCACATTTTTTCTTTATTGATTTAGATAGAGCATGCAATTTTAACCAACTTTTTAATTTACTCCTATTAACAAATTTTCTTCATTCTCTTGGTATCTTTATTTGAAATGCAAGAATGTAAGTTTAGATGCCGGCCCATTTTTTGTGAACAAACTGGGTTGTTCTTGCTGATTGGTGGATAAATTCATCCACCAATAAAAAAGTGCTGCCCAGAGACTGAAAAAAAAAAGCTTAGATTTCTTCTTTTTAAATAAAGATAGCAAGAGAACGAAGAAAACTTGATAATAGGAGTCAATTACAAAGTTGCTTAAAATGGCATGCTTTATCTGAATCACCAAAGAAAAAAAGTGGGTTCAGTGTCCCTTTAAGTCATCTGATTTGGTAACAGCCAATGAAACACCAGCATGTGGTTTTAAATATGGAGAACATTTTATCATGTTTGTGTCTATGATTAAGGCTTAAGGCCGAAACATGTCAGACTAGTATCTCTGATGCTGCTGTTTTTTTAATTTTGTATAAATAAAGGCTTTCGCCTAGATTTAGAGTTTTGTCTGTAAAGACCTGCGGTGCTAACACTGCTTTTTTTCCAGCGCACCCTTAAGACAACGCTGGTATTTAGAATTGTCTGAATGGCTGCGTTAGCCTCAGAAAAGGGAGCGTTGAGCATAATTTAGCTCCACTTCAACCCTCAATACCAGCGTTGCCTACGGTAGCGGTAAGCTGGAAAAACATGCTCGTGCACAATATCCCCATAGGAAACAATGGGGCTGAGCTGGCTGAAAAAAACCTAAGACCTGCAAAAAAGCAGCGTTCAGCTCCTAACGCAGCCCAATTGTTTCCTATGGGGAAACACTCTCTAAGTCTACACCTAACACCCTAACATGAACCCCGAGTCTAAAAACCCCTAATCTTACACTTATTAACCCCTAATCTGCCACTCCCGCTATTGCTGACACCTGCATTATATTATTAACCATTTATCTGCCGCTCCGGATACCGCCACAACCTACATTATAGCTATGAACCCCTAATCTGCTGCCTCTATCATAGCCGACACATATATTATATTTATTACCCCCTAATCTGCCCCCCCAACGTCGCCGCCACCTACCTACACTTATTAACCCCGGACCTCGCCGCCACTATAATAAATGTGTTAACCCCTAAACCGCCGCACTCCCGCCTCGCAAACACTATAATAAATTGTATTAACCCCTAATCTGCCCTCCCTAACATCGCTACCACCTACCTACAATTATTAACCCCTAATCTCCCGCCCGCAACGTCGCCGCTGCTATAATAAAGTTATTAACCCCTAAACCTAAGTCTAACCCTAAACCTAACACCCCCCTAAGTTAAATATAATTTAAATTAATATAAATACATTTACTATCATTAAATAAATTTTTCCTATTTAAAACTAAATACTTACCTATAAAATAAACCCTAATATAGCTACAATATAACTAATAGTTACATTGTAGCTATTTTAGGATTTATATTTATTTTACAGGCAACGTTGTATTTATTTTAACTAGGTACAATAGCTATTAAATAGTTAATAACTATTTAATAGCTACCTAGTTAAAATAATTACAAAATTACCTGTAAAATAAATCCTAACCTAAGTTACAAATACACCTAACACTACACTATCACTAAATTAATTAAATAAATGACCTACAATGAGCTAAACCAAAATACAATTAAATAAACTAAACTATACTAAAAGGGCTTTTTGTGGGGCATTGCCCCAAAGTAATCAGCTCTTTTACCTGTAATAGGAACAGGCAATAGAATGCGAGGTCAATCCGATTGGCTGATTGGATCAGCCAATCGGATTGAACTTCAATCTGATTGGCTGATTGAATCAGCCAATCAGATTTTTCCTACCTTAATTCCGATTGGCTGATAGAATCCTATCAGCCATTCAGAAATCGAGGGACGCCATCTTGGATGATGTCCCTTAAAGGAACCATCATTCGTTGTTAGTCCGTCGGTTGAAGAGTATGGCTCGCGTCAGCTGGATGGAAGATGGCTCCGCTACGCTCCGGATGGATGAAGATAGAAGATGCCGCTTGGATGAAGACTTCTACCAGATGGAGGACCTCTTCTTGCCCCGCTTGGATAAAGACTTCTACTGGATGGAGGACATCTTCTTGCTCCGCTTGGATGAACAATTCGGCTCGGCTGGGTGAAGACGACTCAAGGTAGGGAGATCTTCAGGGGGTTAGTGTTAGGTTTATTTAAGGGGGGTTTGGGTGGGTTAGAGTAGGGGTGTGTGGGTGGTGGGTTTTAATGTTGGGGGCTTGTATTTTTTTTACAGGTTAAAGAGCTGATTACCTTGGGGCAATGCCCCGCAAAAAGCCGTTTTAAGGGCTGGTAAAAGAGCTGATTACTTTGTAATTTAGAATAGGGTAGGGCATTTTATTATTTTGGGTGGCTTTTTTATTTTATTAGGGGGCTTAGAATAGGTGTAATTAGTTAAAATTTCTTGTATTTTTTTTTTCTCGGTAATTTAGGCCTAGATTTGGAGTTTTGTCAGTAACGACCCGAAAAACTAACGCCGGCTTTTTTCTGGCCGCACCATAAAAATAACTCTGGTATCAAGAGTCCACATAAAGGCTGCGTTAGGCTCCAAAAAAGGAGCGTAGAGCATTTTTAACGCAGCTTCAACTCTTGATACCAGAGTTGCTTACGGACGCGGCCAGCCTCAAAAACGTGCTCGTGCACGATTCCCCCATAGGAAACAATGGGGCTGTTTGAGCGGAAAAAAAACCAAACACCTGCAAAAAAGCCGCGTTCAGCTCCTAACGCAGCCCCATTGTTTGCTATGGGGAAACACTTCCTACGTCTGCACTTAACACTCTAACATGTACCCTGAGTCTAAACACCCCTAACCTTACACTTATTAACCCCTAATCTGCCGCCCCCGCTATCGCTGACCCCTGCATATTATTATTAACCCCTAATCTGCCGCTCCGTAAACCGCCGCTACTTACATTATCCCTATGTACCCCTAATCTGCTGCCCCTAACACCGCCGACCCCTATATTATATTTATTAACCCCTAATCTGCCCCCCACAACGTCACCTCCACCTAACTACACTTATTAACCCCTAATCTGCTGACCGGACCTGAGCGCTACTATAATAAAGTTATTAACCCCTAATCCGCCTCACTAACCCTATCATAAATAGTATTAACCCCTAATCTGCCCTCCCTAACATCGCCGACACCTAACTTCAATTATTAACCCCTAATCTGCCGACCGAATCTCCCCGCTATTCTAATAAATGTATTAACCCCTAAAGCTAAGTCTAATCCTAATACTAACACCCCCCTAAGTTAAATATAATTTAAATCTAACGCAATTAATTAACTCTTATTAAATAAATTATTCCAATTGAAAGCTAAATACTTACCTGTAAAATAAATCCTAATATTGCTACAATATAAATTATAATTATATTATAGCTATTTTAGGATTTATATTTATTTTACAGGTAACTTTGTATTTATTTTAACCAGGTACAATAGCTATTAAATAGTTAAGAACTATTTAATAGCTAAAATAGTTAAAATAATTACAAATTTACCTGTAAAAGAAATCCTAACCTAAGTTACAAATAAACCTAACACTAGACTATCAATAAATTAATTAAATAAACTACCTTCAATTAACCTTACACTACACTATCAATAAATTAATTAAATACAATTGCTACAAATAAATACAATTAAATAAACTAGCTAAAGTACAAAAAATAAAAAAGAACTAAGTTACAAAAAATAAAACAATATTTACAAACATAAGAAAAATATTACAACAATTTTAAACTAATTACACCTACTCTAAGCCCCCTGATAAAATAACAAAGCCCCCCAAAATAAAAAAATGCCCTACCCTATTCTAAATTACTAAAGTTCAAAGCTCTTTTACCTTACCAGCCCTGAACAGGGCCCTTTGTGGGGCATGCCCCAAGAAATACAGCTCTTTTGCCTGTAAAAAAAAACATACAATACCCAAGCCCCCCAACATTACAACCCACCACCCACATACCCCTAATCTAACCCAAACCCCCCTTAAATAAACCTAACACTAAGCCCCTGAAGATCATCCTACCTTGTCTTCACCATACCAGGTTCACCGATCGGTCCAGAAGAGCTCCTCCGATGTCCTGATCCAAGCCCAAGCGGGGGGCTGAAGAGGTCCATGATCCGGCTGAAGTCTTTATCCAAGCGGGCCAGAAGAGGTCTTCCATCCGATTGAAGTCTTCATCCAAGCGGCATCCATCCGGAGCGAAGCGGCAGCATCCTGAAGACCTCCACCGCGGAACATCCATCCTGGCCGACGACTGAATGACGAATGACGGTTCCTTTAAATGACGTCATCCAAGATGGCGTCCCTCGAATTCTGATTGGCTGATAGGATTCTATCAGCCAATCGGAATTAAGGTAGGAATATTCTGATTGGCTGATGGAATCAGCCAATCAGAATCAAGTTCAATCCGATTGGCTGATCCAATCAGCCAATCAGATTGAGCTTGCATTCTATTGGCTGATCGGAACAGCCAATAGAATGCAAGCTCAATCTGATTGGCTGATCGGATCAGCCAATCGGATTGAACTTGATTCTGATTGGCTGATTCTGGGTGTTAGTGTACTTTATAGCACAGTAGTTAAGAGCTTTATGTTCCCACATTAGCCCATAAAGCTCTTAACTACTGATTTTTTTTGACGGTAGGAGTCTTGTCGGTAGAGGCTCTACCGCTCACTTCTTCCAAGACTCGTAATACCAGAGTTAGGCAAATCCCATAGAAAAGATTGGATACGCAATTGACGTAAGGGGATCTGCGGTAGCCTCGAGTTGCGGAAGAAAAGTGAGCGGTAGACCCTTTCCTGCCTGACTCTAAATACCAGCGGGCGGTAAAAAGCAGCGTTAGGACCCCTTAACGCTGCTTTTGATGGCTAACGCCAAACTCTAAATCTAGGCGTTTGCTTTTAAGAAAGTGTGCCGGCTTTTCTACCATTATTACTCTTAAAAATCTATTCATATAAATGTATAGGTATAGATATTTATTTTACATTATTATTATCAGACACATATAGAAATATATATTTAATAATAAAAGTAAAAAAAAATCTATAGGAAGAACATATAAATGTTAAATATGCATAATGATCTAATGTGGTGTTGGGTTAGCACACATGAAGAATTAGTAATCTTAAAGCGCTTTTTGAAATATGAAATAATAATTATTAAACATTTTCTAGTTTGTTAATATTTTCTATGTAATACCTCAAGAACGAGATTACTAATTTTTCGTGTGCACTAGCCTGACACTGGGTTACACTTACATTGGGAAACTCGAAGCACATTACGCATGTTTTATATTTCTATGTTCTTTACATAGAAAAATAATGTATTTTTTTTATTAAATATATCTCTGTAAAATAGATATCTATTTTAAAATAGATATCTAGAGATATAGCTATATACAGATATATAAAGAAACATATTTACAGTAAAAATAATTTATGTCTGTAAGTGAAGAACATTGGAATGTGAAATATGAATTATTCCTGTCAGGTTTTTTTTTTTCTGTGCTCTCCATTGAAGTCCATGGGAAGAATAAGTTAACACAGTGGTGATATTCTAAATTCTTTGGATAGCGCACGTTGGGTTTCACTCACGCACAAACTTTGCTACTTACTTCTATCGAAGTTTACGCTTCAGCGAATGTGCTAAATAGCTTGCCACTTGATATCTATCTATCTATCTATCTATCTATCTATATATATATATATATATATATATAAGAAATGATGATAATCAAGTCATTAATAATGTGGTCTGATTAGGTTAAGATTCAGCATCAAATAAATAGGACACTCACTTTAAATTACACTACATTTTGTAGTATATACAGTATGTAGATCTATATAACCAGGTAGATACAATTTTTTTTTTTAAATTGCATAAATTTACAAAGAAACATATTATATACTATGGGCTAAATTAAAAGTGGAGCGCTAATTTATTGCATGCCCGTAAAAGGGCAAATTCACCTGTTTAGGGGCGCACGATAAATAACCATCTATTACACATATAAACACATAAATATATATGTATATTTGTGAAAAAGTATACCAGCTTAACTGAATGTAATCAATGCTGAGCTCAGATGAAAGAAAGTATGTAATTCCATCTTGTGCAAGGATGTACGTAAATAATTATATGGAAGATAAAGAAAAAAATTGCAGCCGTACCTTTAACCAGCTCTTGTTCATTAAGCAAACATAAAGGGGGGTAGTTATTAACGTGTCAACTTTCCTGCCTTCGCCGGCCCAATACGCCCGCCTAAGCTCGCCTCATATCGCCGCCGCGGACCTGAAAAATTTTGCCTAAGTTATCAAATAAAGCTGTCAAACAGCCGCGCACCAAGTACGGGGCGATGAGCAACGGACTGTGAGAGTTATCACTCATCCGATCTCGCTGCTCTTCGGCTTTTTCCCAGCTTTATTGCTAGCCTGTCACTAAGCACCCACACTATCTACACTGTTCTACCCCCTATACCGGCGCCCCCGGAGCCCCCCGCAACTAAATGAAGTTATTAACCCCTAAACCGCCGCTCCTAGACCCTGCCGCAACTCTTATAAATGTATTAACCCCTAAACCGCCGCTCCCGGACACCGCTGCCACCTACATTATACTTATTAACCCCTATCCTGCCCCCCCTACACCGTCGCCACCTATAATAAATTTATTAACCCCTATCCTGCCACCCACTACACCGCCGCCACTGTAATAAATTTATTAACCCCTAAACCTAAGTCTAACACTAACCCTAACACCCCCCTAACTTAAATATTAATTAAATAAATCTAAATAATATTTATATTATGAACTAAATTAATCCTATTTAAAACTAAATACTTACCTTTAAAATAAACCCTAATATAGCTACAATATAAATAATAATTATATTGTAGCTATCTTAGGATTTATTTTTATTTTACAGGCAAATTTCAATTTATTTTAACTAGGTACAATAGCTATTAAATAGTTATTAACTATTTAATAGCTTACCTAGCTAAAATAAAGAGAAATTAACCTGTAAAATAAAAACTAACCTAAGGTACAATTACACCTAACACTACACTATACTTAAATAAATTATTCCTATTTAAAACTAAATACTTACCTTTAAAATAAACCCTAATATAGCTACAATATAAATAATAATTATATTGTAGCTATCTTAGGATTTATTTTTATTTTACAGGTAACTTTGAATTTATTTTAGCTAGTTAGAATAGTTATTAAATAGTTATTAACTATTTAATAACTACCTAGCTAAAATAAATACAAAATTACCTGTAAAATAAATCCTAACCTAAGTTACAATTAAACCTAACACTACACTATCATTAAATTAATTAAATAAATTACCTACAAATAACTACAATTAAATACAATTACATAAACTAACTAAAGTACAAAAAAAAAGCTAAGTTACAAAAAATAAAAAAAATAGGTTACAAACATTTTAAAAATATTACAACAATTTTAAGCTACTTACACCTAATCTAAGCCCCCTAATAAAATAACAAACCCCCACAAAATAAAAAAATGCCCTACCCTATTCTAAATTAAAAAAGTTCAAAGCTCTTTTACCTTACCAGCCCTTAAAAGGGCCATTTGTGGGGCATGCCCCAAAGAATTCAGCTCTTTTGCCTGTAAAAGAAAAATACAACCCCCCCAACATTAAAACCCACCACCCACATACCCCTTTAGATCAGCCAATAGAATGCGAGCTCAATCTGATTGGCTGATTGGATCAGCCAATCGGATTGAACTTGAATCTGATTGGCTGATTCAATTAGCCAATCAGATTTTTCCTACCTTAATTCCGATTGGCTGATAGAATCCTATCAGCCAATCGGAATTGAAGGGACGCCATCTTGGATGACGTCCCTTAAAGGAGCCTTCATTAGTCGGTAGTCCGTCGGTAAAGAAGGATGTTCCGCGTCGGCGGGATGAAGATTCAAGACCCCGCTTGGAAGATGACATCACCCGGATAGAAGACTTCTTCAGCGCCTCTTGGAAGATGACATCGCCCGGATGGAAGACTTCTTCAGCGCCGCTTGGAGGATCACTTCATCGGATGGAAGATTTCTTCAGCGCTGCTTGGAGGATAACTTCTGCCGGTCCGGGTCTCCTCTTCGGTTCCATCGCTGCTCGGCTGAGTGAAGACGACTCAAGGTAGGATGATCTTCAGGGGATTAGTGTTAGGTTATTTTAAGGGGGGTTTGGATTAGATTAGGGGTATGTGGGTGGTGGGTTTTAATGTTAGGGGGGTTGTATTTTTCTTTTACAGGCAAAAGAGCTGAATTCTTTGGGGCATGCCCCACAAATGGCCCTTTTAAGGGCTGGAAAGGTAAAAGAGCTTTGAACTTTTTTAATTTAGAATAGGGTAGGGCATTTTTTTATTTTGGGGGGGTTTGTTATTTTATTAGGGGGCTTAGATTAGGTGTAAGTAGCTTAAAATTGTTGTAATATTTTTAAAATGTTTGTAACCTATTTTTTTTAATTTTTGTAACTTAGCTTTTTTTTTTTTGTACTTTAGTTAGTTTATGTAATTGTATTTAAATGTAGTTATTTGTAGTTAATTTATTTAATTTATTTAATGATAGTGTAGTGTTAGGTTTAATTGTAACTTAGGTTAGGATTTATTTTACAGGTGATTTTGTATTTCTTTTAGCTAGGTAGTTATCAAATAGTTAATAACTATTTAATAACTATTCTAACTAGCTAAAATAAATACAAAGTTACCTGTAAAATAAATATAATTCCTAAAATAGCTACAATGTAATTATTAATTACATTGTAGCTATCTTAGTGTTTATTTTACAGGTAAGTATTTAGTTTTAAATAGGAATAATTTATTAAAGTATAGTGTAGTGTTAGGTGTAATTGTAACTTAGGTTAGTTTTTATTTTACAGGTAAATTTCTCTTTATTTTAGCTAGGTAAGCTATTAAATAGTTAATAACTATTTAATAGCTATTGTACCTAGTTAAAATAAATTGAAAGATGCCTGTAAAATAAAAATAAATCCTAAGATAGCTACAATATAATTATTATTTATATTGTAGCTATCTTAGGGTTTATTTTACAGGTAAGTATTTAGTTTTAAATAGGATTAAATTAGTTCATAATATAAATATTATTTAGATTTATTTAATTAATATTTAAGTTAGGGGGTGTTAGGGTTAGTGTTAGACTTAGGTTTAGGGGTTAATAAATTTATTACAGTGGCGGCGGTGTAGTGGGGGGCAGGATAGGGGTTAATAAATGTATTATAGGTGGCAACGGTGTAGGGGGGCAGATTAGGGGTTAATAAATTTAATATAGGTTGCGGTGGGCTCCGGGAGTGGCGGTTTAGGGGTTAATATGTATAGAGTAGCTTGTGGTGGGCTCCGGGAGCGGCGGTTTAGGGGTTAATATGTATAGAGTAGCTTGCGGTGGGCTCCGGGAGCGGCGGTTTAGGGGGTAATAACTTTATTTAGTTGTGGCGGTGTAGGGGGGCAGATTAGGGGTGTTTAGACTCGGGGTACATGTTAGGGTGTTAGGTGTAGACAGCTCCCATAGGAATCAATGGGATGTCTGGCAGCAGCGAACTTGTACTTTCGCTATGGTCAGACTCCCATTGATTCCTATGGGATCCGCCGCCTCCAGGGTGGCGGTTTGAAAACCAGGTACACTGGGCCGGAAAAGTGCCGAGTGTACCTGCTAGTTTTTTGATAACTAGCAAAAGTAGTCAGATTGTGCCGCACTTGTGTGCGGAACATCTGTAGTGACGTAAAAATCGATCTGAGTCCGGCGGATCGAAGTTTACGTCACAAAATTCTACTTTTGCCGGTCTCTAGCCTTTGATAACTAAGGCGAATCAGCCTTTCCACAAATACGCTGCGGAATTCCAGCATATTTGAGGTTGACGGCTTGATAACTAGGCCCCAAAGTGTAGATAGCCTTGACACAAAAGTCAGACGCAGAGACCAAATGCAAGGAAACATGAAAACCTTTTATTAACTTAAACTTAATAACATGAACAAAAGTGGCACCAAACAAAAACTAAAAAATCTTATGACATATATACCTTCCTCAATATAGAGGACAATGGACCAAATAAAGAACCTGTGAAAAACAGATTAGTTCCTGCAAAGGCAGCTGCCAGTATGTGTCAGTAGCGAAAAGGTTAATTTGTAGCAGTTCAAAGCCAGGCAAAGGTAGTTATATGCAAAGCAGTCCCCAGTGTAATGAAATGGAGAACCTTTTTATTCCGACATCAGTGCTGACAGAGTAAACTTGTCTTGGTCAATGATAGCAAGCCAAAATGCAGAATGAAGATAAATCTGGTCGGTATATACAGGACGCTAGTGGCTGTAAGGTAGGTATGGTTATATGATACTGTCCATAAAGAGTCATTATGGAGGGTTGTCAGATGTTAGAACGTAACTTGCTCACATTCAATTTGATAGCGGGAGTGACGTCTCACTACCACCGCTACTCGTGAGTACAACAGGGATTACCTGTGAAGTCTTCCTCGGGACATCAGCTCTCTCAGCTGATGTCCCGAGGAAGACTTCACAGGTAATATACATAGGTTCACAGGTATGTATACACATATACATCTTTAGACATGTATATGCATGTATCTCACACCTACGACTTCTTAACTTTTTGTGTGTAAATATTTTTTTCTAATATTTTTATTAGATGGCGTTATTATGATTGTAACTCTACTTTGAAATGTATTTTTGGTGTGTTTTGTGCAACTTTTTTGTTTCATGAAACAGTCAACCAAAGCTCTGAGGACGCGGTAATCCTTCTATCGTAAATCACAATTGCGCTCAAGGGATTGTGTTTATTTTGAACTTGTGATATGAGCAGTAAACCTGACGAGTGCAAACACCCGCAATAAACACCTTATCGCATGTGCGTAACTGTTAGTGCTCCACTGGTAATCTTGCCCATTATGTTTAACACAATCTCTTGGGGTACCATTAGTGTCATATGGGTGCAATCTGCCACTTCCAAGATAATGTATATACTTCCACAAACATCATATTCACCATTTTTGAGTTGCTATTTCAAGTGGATGGATAATAATTATAGCACTGGATAACACAAATGTATCAAGATGATGCAGCTTAAAAACCCAGTTCAGAAAGTGGAGTTTTTAATTTATTCTTATGGAATTTTAGGATTTATTTGAATGCACAGTAGCAAGTGATAAAAGTAAATACCAGGTTTTCAAAAGCGTTAATTAAAAATGGATTGCACGCAAGACCAAAACTTATCCGACAGCTTGTAACACCAGTGCAATAAGTATGCTACTATAGCCTTGTGCTAGCCATTTGAAGTATAGGGAATAATATATATGTATCAGGCATGTTAAAATGCTTTGCTTAAACAATTTAACCAACAAATGCTAATACCCAATGAATGTGTTATTGAAGCTTGAACCCGGGATAGAGAGGAGAAAGTTCTGGAGCCTCAGGAGAATGGAGTGCTCATTGACTGACATAGTAAATGGGATCTACTGCTAATCATTTTTCTTTTTAATTGCCTCAATGTGAAAGCTTTATGTAAAAGTATCCATAGTTGCTTAATGCATACAATGGGGCCGATTTATCATGGCCCGAATGGGGCCGAATACCCCTGTTTCCGCGTAAACCTTCAGGCTCGCCGGAAAAAGGAGTTAAGAAGCAGCGGTCTTAAGACCGCTGCTTCTTAAATCATCCGCCTCCTCTGAGGCTGCAGACATCAATCCACCCAATCATGTACAATCGGGTTGATTGACACCCCCTGCTAGTGGCCGATTGGTGGCAAATCTGCAGGGGGTGGCATTGCTCAAGCAGTTCACCAGAACTGCTTGTGCAATGATAAATGCCGACAGCGTACAGCGGATCATGTCCACCAGACATTGATAAATCGGCCCCACAGTGTGAGACAAGTAAAAAATGTATTGTATGAATACCTGTAAAGGAGAATATTTTCATGAATATTTAAATTACACATATGGATAGTCATAAGTCTGAAAAGTTTCATTAATATGTTCCTATTTTATTTTAAATATATATATATATATATATATATATATATATATATATATATATATATATATATCTGTATATAATGGCCAGTATTTATCAGTGTTATAACAGAAGCCTCTTTGATAATGAGCTTCCCTATAATATCTAAATGGGAATTCACTTAAACCACTTTGTCACTAAGATTTTAACCTCCCTTTAATTACCATTGTTATCATATTTTATCTATGTAAAAATGTATTATTTTCCCTATATTATACATTTATATATATCAAAATATTTGCATTTAAATGTTAATTTTAAAGTATTATAGAGCAAATGTATATGCAGTAAAATAAACAATATGGTAAACTATATAGTACTGCTCTCTATTAGTGATGTCGCGAATAGTTCACCGGTGAATAGTTCCCGGCGAACATAGCATGTTCGCATTCGCTGCCGTGGGCGAACATATGCGATGTTCGATCCGCCCCCTATTGGTCATCATTGAGTAATCTTTGACCCTGTATCTCACAGTCTGCAGACACATTCCAGCCAATCAGCAGCAGACCCTCCCAGCTCCTGGACAGCAGCCATTTTAGATTCATTCGGAAGCTGCATTGTTAGTGAGAGGAGGGACAGTGTAGCTGCTGGTGATTTAATAGGGAAATTGATATCTAGGCTAGTGTATTCAGTGTCCACTACAGTCCTGAAGGACTCATCTGATCTCTGCTGTAAGGACAGCACCCCAAAAAGCCCTTTTTAGGGCTAGAACATCATTTTTTTTCCCTGTTTAATCTAATTGCAGTTGCCTGCCTGTCAAGCCACTTGCCCAGTGCCACCACTAATATCTGGTGTAACAGTAGTGTAAATTTAAAAAAAAAAAACTTTTTTGACTGTGAAACATCAGTCTGCTAGTGTAATCTAATTGCAGTTGCCTGCCTGCCAGCATGTGTGCCAGGCCCACTTGCCCAGTGCCACCACTCATATCTGGTGTAACAGTAGTGTAAATTTAAAAAAAAAAACTTTTTTGACTGTGAAACATCAGTCTGCTTGTGTAATCTAATTGCAGTTGCCTGCCTGCCAGCGTGTGCCAGGCCCACTTGCCCAGTGCCACCACTCATATCTGGTGTAACAGTAGTGTAAATTTAAAAAAAAACAACTTTTTTGACTGTGAAACATCAGTCTGCTAGTATAATCTAATTGCAGTTGCCTGCCTGCCAGCGTGTGTGCCAGACCCACTTGCCCAGTGCCACCACTCATATCTGGTGTAACAGTAGTGTAAATTAAAAAAAAAAAAAAAAAACTTTTTTGACTGTGAAACATCAGTCTGCTTGTGTAATCTAATTGCAGTTGCCTGCCTGCCAGCGTGTGTGCCAGGCCCACTTGCCCAGTGCCACCACTCATATCTGCTGTAACAGTAGTGTAAATTTAAAAACAAAAACCTTTTTTGACTGTGAAACATCAGTCTGCTAGTGTAATCTAATTGCAGTTGCCTGCCTGCCAGCGTGTGTGCCAGGCTCACAGCGTATACTGTGCCCACTTGTCATGTGGCCCCACTCATATCTGGTGTAACAGTAGTGTAAATTTAAAAAAAAAAAAAACTTTTTTGACTATGAAACATCAGTCTGCTTGAGTAATCTAATTGCAGTTGCCTGCCTGCCAGCGTGTGTGCCAGGCCCACTTGCCCAGTGCCACCACTCATATCTGCTGAAACAGTAGTGTAAATTTAAAAACAAAAAACTTTTTTGACTGTGAAACATCAGTCTGCTAGTGTAATCTAATTGCAGTTGCCTGCCTGCCAGCATGTGTGCCAGGCTCACAGCGTATACTGTGCCCACTTGCCCAGTGGCCCCACTCATATCTGGTGTAACTGTAGTGTAAATTTAAAAAAAAAACTTTTTGGACTGTGAAACATCAGTCTGCTTTTTTGTGTCAGGCTCACAGCGTATACTGTGCCCACTTGCCCAGTGCCACAACCTATATCTTGTTTAATAGTAGTGTAAGTGTACATTTAAAAACAAAAAAAACTTTTTGGACTGTGAAACATCAGTCTGCTTTTTTGTGTCAGGCTCACAGCGTATACTGTGCCCACTTGCCCAGTGCCACCACTCATATCTTGTTTAATAGTAGTGTAAGTGTACATTTAAAAACAAAAAAAACTTTTTGGACTGTGAAACATCAGTCTGCTTTTTTGTGTCAGGCTCACAGCGTATACTGTGCCCACTTGCCCAGTGCCACCACTCATATCTTGTTTAATAGTAGTGTAAGTGTACATTTAAAAACAAAAAAAACTTTTTGGACTGTGAAACATCAGTCTGCTTTTTTGTGTCAGGCTCACAGCGTATACTGTGCCCACTTGCCCAGTGCCACCACTCATATCTTGTTTAATAGTAGTGTAAGTGTACATTTAAAAACAAAAAAAACTTTTTGGACTGTGAAACATCAGTCTGCTTTTTTGTGTCAGGCTCACAGCGTATACTGTGCCCACTTGCCCAGTGCCACCACTCATATCTTGTTTAATAGTAGTGTAAGTGTACATTTAAAAAAAAAAAGTTTTTGGACCGTGAAACATCAGTCTGCTTTTTTGTGTCAGGCTCACAGCGTATACTGTGCCCACTTGCCCAGTGCCACCACTCATATCTTGTTTAATAGTAGTGTAAGTGTACATTTAAAAACAAAAAAAACTTTTTGGACTGTGAAACATCAGTCTGCTTTTTTGTGTCAGGCTCACAGTGTATACTGTGCCCACTTGCCCAGTAGCACCACTCATATCTTGTTTAATATTAGTGTATGTGTACATTTAAAAAAAATGACAGGCAGAGGCAGGCCACCCCGCAGGTGCCGTCGTGGTCGTGGTGCTGTGATTCCCTTTGGCCCTAGAATAATGCCCAGTGTTCAGAGGCCACGTACCATGAACTCGAAAAGTTCTGAGGACATAGTTGACTTTTTAACACAGGACACCCAATCTTCTATAGCTTCCGCTCCGAACCTTGACGCACCATCCTCCTCCAGCTTATCTTCGGGCAGCACCTCTCAAGTTACCACTCGCCCCCTTGCCTGCCGCCACCACCAACACTAGCACCACAGCCGCTTCACTTGATCTGTCAGAGGAGTTATTTACACATCAGTTGGAAGAAATGAGTGATGCACAACCATTATTGCCAGAGGATGTAGATAACAGGGATATGTCTCAGTCAGGCAGCCTTACACACATGGACGTACAGTGTGATGATGATGATATTATACCCACTGCGGGAGTTGGGTCTGTCACTGTGAAGCGGGCATAACCCTTACACTACCTGATCGATACATCATACCTGATGTTTTAAAGCACGTTATTCCAAACAATTTAGGAATGTTAGGTGATTTATGCCCTTTATGGATTAAAACCAGACTCTGCATCAACTATGTAATTTTCCGTGGGAGTTTTGCCATGGATCCCCCTCCAGCATGCCACACTCCAGGTGTTAGTACCCTTGAAACAACTTTCCCATCACTATTGTGGCCAGAAAGAGTCCCTGTGGGTTTTAAAATTTGCCTGCCCATTGAAGTCAATGGAGGTTCGCCCGGTTTGTCGGTTCGCGAACCCAATATTTTTAGGTTCACGACATCACTACTCTCTATAAGTAGTATTTAATTTATTGAGTGGTGGAAGATATTTGTGTTTCAAATTAGCCAATTGCAGAAAAGCATATGTTCTGTCTTTATTACATTGTAACATAATAAATAAGGTTGAAAAAAGACTGACATCCATCCAGTTCAACCTATACAAATCTAATATACATACAAAAAAAAGTTGTTAAATTTAACATCTTCTGTCCAGTTTAGTTCTATGTGCATTTAAAGTTATTTCCACATTTCATGCAAATCTGTAAAAGTTTAATATCACAACATGATAAAAAGTTAAATAAAAGATTCATTAATTCAAGCTATTTCTGAAACTAAAGAAAATGTCAAAGGTGCTCAGCTAGGATCATACAAAGCTTGATCTTGTGGTGCCTACTGAAAGCTTATATCTATAATTTTTTTCTGCACATCAGAAGCTCGGTGCAAAAACTCCATCCCCTAAATGTCTTGCAATTCTACTGTAAAGAGGAAATATAATGAACCTTGCAATATTCTTAAAATAGATCCATGCAGGGTTTTATTCTCTAGTATGAGTCCAGAGAACTAAAGCAGATTTTTTAAATCCATTAGGAAGATCTGTTTTCTCTGTTATATGCTCAAATGGTTTAAATAGACCTAAAACTTGGTTGTGGCAATGCTGAGTAATAAAGACTTTATGAGTGTGGCTAACCTTATTTGTTATTCTTAAAAGGTGTCCCCTTGTTGACTGGTCCTAACACTACAATACTTTGCCGTTATGGGTTGAATTATTCCTGCTTTTTCTCTTTATAATAGAATGAGGCCTATTTAACAAATGTCTGTCGGACCTGATCTGTTTTTCCCCTCTAATGCTACTATGTACAGGACACAATGACAAGGCAGCAAGCTGTGAAACATGATCGTAAATGTTATATCTTTTATTTTTTGCCTTGCTGCTTATGCTTATATTTAAAAAGAGTCTGCAAGATACTACTAGATGATTTTCCTTTTCTTAAGAGTTGTTGTTACACAAATTTACATAACAACTACACATTAACCTGGCTATGGCTGCAATTCTTTTAAAGAAAAGAAGAACAATCTCTGTCTCCTTGTTTTATGCGTGTCTGAACCTGGACATTTATGTTAATCATTCATTCATTGTTTCATTGATTGTGTTATATTTATTTATGTAATATATTTATTTGATATTGTCTTACAAGTTCACCCAGTTGTACTGCCATTCTCCTCTTTTTACAGGAGTCTGGTCTGAGGCCACCCCTGTGCCATCATAGACTAGACCTCAAAGTAATAAATTAATTGTATTATCTTTGTCACCTTTCATGCTAAGGGGGACTTTAGGGCTTAGGCCTTGTAGGGAGGGGCAGTTCATTACTTTTTTATACTCTCTTCTCACCAGTAGCTCAGCTCACAAATAACAATCAATTTTATAACTACTGTACATGAATATTGACAAGTTCAAGCTATACGTGTGCAGGCAGTGCAGTACATTGTTGATGAGGTTTGTCAACACACCAAATAACACAAGCCATGCTGTTTTTGCTGCTGCCCCTCATCTTTTGGTGCTACCCTCCTAGAAAGTAGCTCAAATGCTGTGTCCACAGGAACAGGTCACCGCCCTTAATGCTTTACTGGGTGATAAAATCATCCAACTTAAAATGGTGCTGTTGCTCACTTAATCTCCTGCTTCCGGCAAGGCAGACACGTTAACGTGGTTGGCCCAGTTTTGTCTGGTGCCTGTTGCTGGGGTATCCTGTTACCAGCAAGGGAAATGCTGATACATCGATTCCTGTCCGCCTCATCAGAGCAGGCGGACAGGGTTATAGAGCAGCGGTTTTTAAACCGCTGCTCCATAACTTGTGTTTCTGGCGAGTCTTCACTGGCCCTCAAAGCTTGATTAATGGGCCTCTTTGTTTTTAACTCACATGGTGCAGAGCCAGCTTAGCTTCAGTTACGAACACCATCCTTCCTCCCCCCCTCCTTCCTTTCCAGGTAGGTCTGAGATTTCCGTATCTGACAGCAACGCCAGACTCCTCCTTTGTCACAGAGTCTCACCTACTTAAGGTGAAATAGTCCTATTTCTGCTGAGTGGAGCTAAATAACCCCAGATCAAGCAACACAGAAATGTTAGCACCATATATTCCACACTATCAGCTAGATTACGAGTTTTGAGTGCTATAGAGAAATTAATGAACGCCACTAACGTTACGCTATTTAATTTCCTATAGCGCTGCTATTACAAGTTCTCAAACATACGCCTTTTGCGTGCGATATGGTTGCATTGAGCTCCATACCGCACACAATCAGAGCACTGTTGAGATGTGCTCTTGCACGATTTCAAAACAACAAAAAGTATTGGTGCACATCCAACCACTTAAGTCCACTCTTTCATGGCCTATTTGTATATGCTTCTGTCTGCCAAATATACTTACATAGCTTCTAATAAGATTGGGATAAACATCTCACAATAATATTGGCTTATATTTGAGCTGCAAAAACAAATATACTTCTATCTGCTAAATATACTTACATAGTTCAAATAAAATTGGGATTAACATCTCGCAATAGTATTGACTTATATTTATGCTGCAAATTTTGTTTTTGCTATAAAAAATGCCTTTAAATGAAATGGGATCTTAGTCACACAATATGATCATATTCTGCTAAGCCAGTCACCACTTACAAGGTGTCCCATAGTAGACTGGTCCTAACTCTAACCAGTTTCCACACTGCAGCAAGTCATGTCTACACAGTGTGAAGCTTTCTAGCTTATTAAGTATATTTATCTGGAACACACCTGGGCTGGGTAGCGTGCACGATTTCCCCATAGACATCAATGGGGAGAGCTGGCAAAAAAACAACCTAACACCTGCGATAGCGGAAACAAAAACCCTACGTCTAAACACCCCTAATATGCTGCCCCTAACATCGCCAACGCCTTCCTAAGTTATTAACCTCTTATCTGCCACTCCCGATATCGCTGCTACCTAAATAAAATGATTAACCCCTAATCTGCCGCTCCCGATATTACCGCCACTATACTACATTTATTAACCCCTAAACCGCCAGCCCCCCACATCGCAACAAGCTAAATTAAACTATATTAACCCCTAAACCTAACCCTAACGTAACTCTAACCCTAACGTAACCCTAACCCTTACACCCCCTAACTTTAACATAATAAAAATATAGCTAAATTTACAATTATTAACTAAATAAACCTATTAACCCCTAAACTGCCAGCCCCCACATCGCAGCAGGCTAAATTAAACTATATTAACCCCTAAACCTAACGCTAAACCTAACCTCCCTAACTTTAACATAATTAAATTATATCTAAATTAAATTTACAATTAATAACTAAATAATACCTATTTAAAGCTAAATACCTACCTGTGAAATAAAACCTAACCTGCTTTACACTAAAACCTAACATTACAAAAATAAAAAACCTACCATTACAAAAAAACCATGAAATTATCAAAAAAATAACCTACTCTAGAATAAACTACGCATCAGATGTCTTCAGGATGGACCCCCCTCTGCGCCGGCTGGATGAAGATCGAAGAGGCCGCCTGGTTGAAGACTTCTTGCCGCATGGATGAGGACTTCGCCGGCTGGATGAAGATAGAAGAGGCTGTCTGAATGATGACTACTTGTCGCATGGATGAGGACTTTGCCGGCTGGATGGATCCTTCAAGCGGGACTTCAACAACTGTAAGTGGATCGTCTTGGGGTTAGTGTTAGGTTTTTTTAAGGGTTTTTTGGGTGATTTTTTTTTTAGTTTAGGTTCTGGGCAGTAAAAGAGCTAAATGCCCATACAAATGCCCTTTTCAGGGCAATGGGGAGCTTAGGTTATTTTAGTTTTTTATTTGGGGGGGTTGGTTGGTTGGTTGGGTGGTGGGTTTTACTGTTGGGGGGTGTTTGTAATTTTTTTTTTACAGGTTAAAGAGCTGATATCTTTGGGGCAATGCCCCACAAAAGGCCATTTTAAGGGCCATTGGTAGTTTATTGTAGGCTAGGTTTTATTTAGTTTGGGTGGGCTTTTTTATTTTGATAGGGCCATTAGATTAGGTGTAATTCTTTTTTATTTTTTATCATTTGTTTGTTATTTTTCATAATTTAGTTAGTCTTTATTTTTTGTAATTAGATACTTTTTGTAATTTTTAGAGTAGTGTTAGTATTTTTTTATTGGTAGTTTAGTTTTATTTAATTGGTAGTTAGTTTAATTTTAGTTTAATAATTATAATAGTTTAATTGTTAGTTTAAAATTATTTTTTTTAATTTGACAGGTAAGTTTTAGTTTAATTTAAGCTAGGGAAATTGTAATTTTAATATAAAGTTAGGGGGTCTTTAGGTTTAGGGGTTACTAATTTAAATTAGTTTATTTTGTTGTGGGGGCTTTCGGTTAAGGGGTTAATAGTTTATTTTAGTATATTTTGTTGTGGGGGGCTTGCGGTTTAGGGGTTAATAGGTTTATTATAGCGGTGGTGTGGGCGGACAGAAGAATAGGGGTTAATAATATTTAAATAGCGTTTGCGATGCGGGAGGGCAGTGGTTTAGAGGTTAATAATGTTAATATAGTGGTGACGTTGTCGGGGAGTGGCGGTATGGCGTTAATAATTTTTTTTTAGTGGTGGCGATATCGTAAGCAGCAGATTAGGGGTTAATACATTTATTGTAGTGTTTGCGATGCAGGAGGGCCTCGGTTTAGGGGTTAATAGGTGAGTGTTTAGTGTACTTTGTAGCAGTTTAGATATGAGTTTTATGCTACAGCTTTGTAACGTAAAACTCATAACTACTGACTTTAAATGGTGGTACAGATCTTGTCATTTTAGGCTGTAACGCTCACTTTTTAGCCTCACCGCAAAACTCGGAATACTGGCGCTATGGGAATCCCATGAAAAAACATAATTTTTACGTGTGCGGGACTGACGTTGCGGTACAGGCTAAAAGGTGTGCGGTACAGCTATACCAACAACACTTGTATTAGCTGTGGTGCTGTTTTAACACTGAAAATGCCATATTTTCAGCGTTACAAGCCGCAACGCAAAACTTGTAATCTAGCTGAGTGTGAGGTGATCACATAGCAGAACCGCTGACAGACTTGTATTTAGTGTATTGCAGGAAGAGTTACTGCCCATTACTAGAGGATCTCAATATCCCTCTAACCAGACTGTGCTCCAGCTTCTCCCATTAGCTGCAGCAGTTTTACTGAAGTGTTTCTGTTATCTGTCCAGGGGGAACTTAGTTCCACCTGCAAAAATGGTGAGGGAACTCCATTCCTAGGCATTCCCACTGGACTTGACCCCTGCTTTAATCTCCAGCACAATGACCTCCTTGGCTCAATTTTTTCTGGTGCTTGATCCTGGAGTATCCAGTTACCAGCCAGGAAAATGATGAGACATCACCACATCATTGTTTTCTATTACTCATGCCGGCTGTAAGCTTCCAGATCCATTTCAACCATGAACCTAAGAAGTCAAAGTCCAATGATAAACCGGCAACAGGGCAACAACCTCCATGGTAATAGTGCACCGGGGGACAAGCTGGAGACCTCCAGCTCACTCATACAGCAACACAAATGTTCCACAGAACCAAATATCTTCATATATGTCATTTATTGAAGCATAACAACAGCACAAGTATGAACCTAATAAGATTAGATGTAAAATCATTTTAAAAATATTACATTAATGTGCTGGCTGAAACAGAAAACAAAACACATTCATTCAGCTTGCAATGCATCATTAATACATATGCGAGTATCCTGAATAAAAATTAATCCTTACTAACCTCCCTTCTTTCTATCCCCACTTGACACATAATTCTTGAATATGTATCCTACTTTATCCTTTATTTTTTCTGTGTGTCTTCAGTGTGGAGTCTGTGGACAGTGTACAATGTGATTTTGTATGGCTGGCATGTATTGCACAATAGTACAAGCACATTTATGCTGATGTGTGTATGAGTAGCGTGACTGTGTGGGGCTGTATGTGTGTGTTGCAGACTGCCTGATTGTACATGTGTATACATGTACAATAGAGTGAGTGAGTGAGTATTCTACAGCTGTGTTTGTTTGTAATAGAATAAGTGGTTATAAGTAAATTTAAAAAGCTATTGCTTCAGAGCAGGAGAAAATATAAAGAATCAATAAAAGCTTAAAATTAATTTTGTTAACAAATACATTTTGTAAATTAATATCGGACCTTCTGAATCATGTTAGTAACTAATATCAAACCTAACAAACAATTTTAAAAATTCAGAAAGAATGATTCATCTGAAATGATTTTTTTTTACCACGCACATCTTTAGTTTTAAATCATACTTTTCAATATACATGAAATGTATGTTTTAAGATGAGGCGCCATTATAGTGAAAAATGTGCATGTTCTAATTTGTTTATAACATTTTTTTAGTACTATTATTTTCTTAAGGTAGAATAACTGTTTTCATAAATATATTTAAAAGCATTTTTTTTTTTATTATTAGTCGCAAGACTCACATTTTATTTTTTGTTTACCAATGAGAAACCCTCTGCTCTGAATAGTGTTTAACACTCATTATTCATAAGACAACATTACAAAAAGATATTACATAAACAGTGTAAAATATATAAGCACTAGATATAAACCCCATAGTGGGATTGACAGTCAAAAATAATTTAATTTATGTTGGTTAATAAGAAAGCAAATATTTCTTGATTCTGAAATTTCTGGAGGTTACAACGTCCATTAGTAGCTAAAAGTGGGCATTATGGGGAGACTGATAATGACACACAGAAAATGCAACATGTTCTGCATATGAGCTTCACATCATTATAAAAAAAGTGTCTTATTGGCATCAAAAGATAGAGTCTAGTGAGTGCTTATGTTCAAATATAAGGAGCAAAATTCTGAGACACCCATGAGCATACATTTTTGTGTCTGAGGCTAAAAATTCTTGCAGTATAGGGGATACCCAGAGCATTAAAGAAAGAAGGTAAAGTTATTTGAGTTTCTTTAGAATAAATATCCCACAAGGCTAATAGTTCAAGTCAAGTCTCAAAATGAAGTTTACATGAAGTTGTGTTATCTATTTCATGATCAATTTTAGAGATATCACAATTGTTATTTTATGCTGTGGGCACATACAATTATAATTACAAGAAGGAATGCCTTATTCATAGAGATTCCAAATGCAAAATTGAAATCTGTGTACAGTGTTGGTAGTGCAAGAGAAGATATTGCTTTTTCATCAAATGTTAATTGATGCAGTCTGAACATTACATCCCTTGTGACATCAGAGCCTACAGACATAAAAAAATAGATTAAAAGAACAAATTACTGGCATATATGCATATTAAATATTTATAATTTATCAGGTACATTAACTCTTACATGTCTCACATCCACTGGGTTCAACCTGAAATACAAGTCACTTTTCCATTCACTAGTTGTCCCAAATCCTTGTTCAGTCTGAGTATTAAGCAATTGCCATTTGTCCCATTAGTCTGCAAAGACTTTTTTCAATATTATTCTGTATACTCTTTTATATGATGAGGTCACTTGCAGGTGATCACTGTGGATAATTATGGTATGTAGAATATGGTTCTCTACCATACCATTCATAAATAAGAGTGACATGTCCATTTTAAATGCTGGTGATCACCATAGCAATGATCTAGATTAGTAGTAGGCACCAGAGAGAGTTTTGCTAAGGGGATTCTTTTAGTCTTCCTATCTACCCAATTAACCATAAGGAGGCACAAGATGTAGCTCAGGAAAGAGATGGTTAATTATTTCTGATGAACAATCCCATTTGAACAAGATATCACAGGTTGTCGCCTTATTTTCAGTCACTCGTTTTTAATGTGAAGCAGAGGTTAGCACACAAAATGTTGGAGTTTGTGGGGAGAAAGTAGATATGCTAAAGTTTTATCATAAAGTGCATATTTGTACCCCTTAAGAAAACAACAATTCACAAGTAATGTACCATCAAAGCTATAGAAAAGAATAACACTTTTTTCTGGCTTTAATGCAAATTGAATATATACATAGTTTTGGAGGGACTAAATTTGGTGTTTAATGCAGACCAGCAGTGTGACATTGATCAGCATAGTGTTTAAAATATGTTTAATATTTGAATGGAATGCTTGTTATTTTTGGCAGTAATTGAAAAAAGGTTAATGAAATGATCCATATTGTCTAACAAACAGAACCTGGTATTTTCCTGACTTAAAATCACCCTTACATGTATTATTTTGATAATGCATTACATCATTTTTTGCTTTGTACCATGTCTGGTTTGTCTTGAATTTGTTGTTTATGGGGTAATTATTAGCTAGAACAGTTTGATGTAGATTATCGAGTTCCATCATCGTCAAATCATGTTTGATGCACAGTTTTGCTTTTACCATGGCACCTATATGTTGAAACTTTCATTGTTTGGCACCCATTTCTTGAGACAGTTATCCAAATGTGCGCTTGTATATTTGTAATATGTTGTTCTGCTTGGGAGGATCTCTTCTAACAAATCTAGCAGGTTTCTGTTTTAAGTTAAAGTTGATGTTCAAGTTTAATTTGCACACATGTTAAATCAATCTGCGCCTTCAAGGTATTTTACACAAACCATCAGCATCTAGACTGTGTCAAAAAAGTTTACAATCTGCTCTTAGTTCTGAACTAATCAACTGCTTCTCACTTCATTTCTTAATCCATCTCTCTCTCTCTCACTCTTGCTTGCTTCAATTCTGTCTAGGTGTGAGAGAGCTCATAGTAACAGCTACAACCCCCTTTCTCTCTCTTGGCACAAACAGAAGTTGACATGGACATAAAACACAAGATAATCTCTCCGCACTAGTTTTTTAAGACCGTGACCAGTAACAAGCAGTGTTGTAGCCATTATCCCTGCACAGTGTTTTGATAAACATATGCTAATAAGTCATAACACAAGTTAGATTCTCATAGTGCTAATAAATACTGTGAGCCTATATTATTATATCACTCGCGGAGCAGTGAAGGACCACTAAACATAGTAGAATAGCATAACCAATAAATGCATAGTTTATAGACAATGTAAAAGCACTTAGTTTAAATTTTTACATGAGTAGTAGATTTTTTTATGACAAATTTTAAAGTTAGTTTTATTTTCCTTACCACTACATCATGTGACATCAGCCAATAACAAAATGCATAAACGCATATTCTGTGAATCTTGTATATGCTCAGTAGGAGATGCCTCTGAAAGTGTGCATATAAAGCGATTGTGCATAGTTTGATAATGGATGTGAACTGGAAAGTTGTTAAAAATTGTGAGCTCTATCTCAATCCTGAAAGTTTAGTTTTGAATTTAGTGGTCCTTTAAAATAAACCTTCATTTCTTGCAGCTAGCCTGGAAAACAAGTGTATGGTTTTTTTCTGAAAACAATAAAAAAGACCAGCTTGAATATCTGCTAATATTTTAACTGCTTGATTAATTATTTGTACATGGAATCATGAAAGGTTTCCAATGCTTTACAGCACTTGTTTTGCCTCTTTGTGATCTCCCTAAACATGCTCTTGTCTTATCTCTACTGTGCCCACCAATCGCACGTTGCTACTTTAATATATCTGTCACCTTGAGAACTCTAACATATCTGAGACACTTCCAGGGCTTTTTCAAGTGTATTATGAAAATGTTAACTATATTCATTACTCATCCTTTTGGTCCTCCATCTTGACTTACATTTGCTTCTTGGTCTGATACTGATGGCTCAATGATATAAACTACTTTTTCTTGCCGACTCTCGCAGGGCGGCCTCGGTGGAATGTTCGTAAAAAAGGGGCAGTCCCTGCAAGTGGTGAGATGGCTTCTATTAAAAGTATTGGCGCTCTCTGGATAGGGAAACTTTGCTTCTTAGGGCGCAGTTAGCAGGGAGCAGGGGGAGCACTTCAAAATTAAAATCATGCAGCAAATATAACTCACATTACGCTGCTTTCTGCATAGAGCATCTTACATTCGCCTATATTTTTGTATATATGTGTTTTTCTATTAGGGTTATAAGTATTTTGAGTGTTTTGAAAAAAGCTTGCCACCTTTATAGTTGGCGAGAAAAAACTGTGAGATCTGCAGTACGAAAATCTTTATAGAATTACACTGGGATTAGCGAGACACCCTGTTTTCAGGGTAAAAAAATGGCTTTAGATCATTCCACCAGGGAAATAGAAGAACTGGCGAGCATTCTTTAATAATCTCGCCAGCCCAGAGAGCTTTCAATCATCGATCCCTTAGACTCTTTAATCTAAGATAAAATATTATGATTTAAAAAAATAATTCCAAGTCTTGCATGCAAACTGGTAAGCTCTTTACATTCTTCATGAAAGACTTTATGAAAGACTAGCCATTCTTAGGGGTCAATTTATGAAGCAGTGGATGCTGCTTCTGACCCACTCCGCTTCTGGTCCGCCTGAAGCGAAAGTTAAGATTCAGCAGTTCTAAGACCGCTGTTCCTTAACTCATCCGCCCCACCTCTGAGGTGGCGGACAGCAATCAGCCCGATCAGATACGATCAGGTTGATTGACACCTGCTAACGGCCGATTGGCCGCAAATCTGCAGGGGGCGGCATTGCACCAGCAGTTCACCAGAACATTTATCGATGTGCGACGGACATGATACAATACAGCATATAATGTCCATCCGCACCTTAGTAAATTTATTCTTTCATTTTCTCAAGAAGAAACAACAGAATTATAATGATGAGTCTAACCTATAATATTAATTCTTTCTCATTCTAACCCATTAGGAAGATGCTAGGTTTAGAAGATGACTTCTGGGCAATCAGATTCCTTTAAATAAAAAAATAAATAAACGTTAAGTTTCAGAATATACTGTATATGTTGACCAAATTATTCAGTATTAATCAATATGCTAAAAAGAGGCCTACAGTCACAAATATGGCTGTGACATACATTTCTCTTTATCCAATGGATGCTATAGATTATAACAAATGCTTAAAATAAAGAAGCTACAGCTATTATTCTATATGCAAACTTTCCTTAATAGACTATGGTGTTACATTGGTCATGAAACCAATAACTGCAAACAAGGTTGTTGCTACTTTCAAATATGGTAATGTTTTTTTGCTTGGTTGAAATTTGTATAAGTTCACATTTATAAATATTTGTTTATATTTTATTCTAGGAGGAGACAACATACAGTAATTTGCATGAAATATACCCCATGCTTTTAACTACTTCAAAATACAAAGAAAATGTCAATGCATAAATTTAAGTGTGTTAAAAGCAAGAGGCCAGTAATTCTTTACTTAATCGATTTCTTGTTAGCATTTCATAATAATTATGAATATAATTGCCTTCAATTATATTGTAACAATTTGCAAAAAATAAAATCATATGGGATTCATCTTCTTAATGAACCATGCTTAATACCAATTATTTTTACTTAATGCTTTCTCAATGTAATATATCTATTTTTTCTAACCAGTTTAGTTTATAATTAATATATAAACATATGCTTGTAAAATACACAATACATGCAGTTTTTACATTACTAGATCATCATTACACTTTTAAAAAAAGAAAAATAAACTTATGAATTTAAATGTTTTCATCAATTCAGTTAATGTAATAGAAAATAAAGAAAATATGTTTGTATTACCAAGACACTAATTATTCTTTTCTATTATAGTTCAGTCATGTTTTTTTTTCTTTTTCTTGGGAAGCCTTATAGACATTTCAAACATGGTTTAAATATATTTTGATAATATAAATATAGTTTTCACTTATGCCAATTTCAAAGGATCCATTTTTTGCACAGCTCACTAGTGTTTAACTCTAGGAAGAAGATTTTATAAAATATTTACAGTACAGATATATTACATATAAATACTAAATGGTGCATTAGTCTATTAAAAGTATAAAGAGGAGAGTTTTCATTCTTAAAGATACAAACCAATACAATCTAATGTAGCTATTCTTTATATGCTCCGCGTCGGATGTCTTGAAGATGGAGCCGCTCCACGCTGAATGGATGAAGATAGAAGATGCCGTCTGGATGAAGACTTCTGCGGGCTTGGATGAAGACTTTGGCTGCTTGGATGAAGACTTCTGCCGGCTTCGATGAGGACTTCTGCCGGCTTCGATGAGGACTTCTGCCGCTTCGTTGAGGATGGATGTCGGGTCTTCAAAAACTGTAAGTGGATCTTCGGTGGTTAGTGTTAGACTTTTTAAAGGGTTTATTGGGTGGGTTTTATTTTTAGATTAGGGGTTTTGGCACTTGAAAAAGATTTAAATGCCTTTTTAAGTGCAATGCCCATTCAAATTCCCTTTTCAGGGCAATGGGGAGCTTAGGTTTTTTTAGTTAGGATTTTATTTGGGAGGTTGGTTGTGTGGGTGGTGGGTTTTACTGTTGGGGGGTTGTTTGTATTTTTTTTTACAGTTAAAAGAGCTGAATTCTTTGGGGCAATGCCCCGCAAAAGGCCCTTTTAAGGGCTGTTGGTAGTTTAGTTTAGGCTAGAGTTTTTTTATTTTGGAGGGGCTTTTTTTATTTTTATAGGGCTAATAGATTAGGTGCAATTAGTTTAAACATCAGATCATTTCTTTATTTATTTTGCATAATTTAGTGGGGGGGTTTTGTAATTTAGGTAATTGTATTTAATTAAGGTAATTGATTTAATTGTAGTGTAATGTTAGGTGTTAGTGTAAGACAGGTTAGGTTTTATTTTACAGGTAAATTTGTATTTATTTTAGCTAGGTAGTTAGTAAATAGTTAATAACTATTTAGTAACTATTCTACCTAGTTAAAATAAATACAAACTTGCCTGTAAAATAAAAATAAACCCTAAGACAGATACAAATGTAACTATTAGTTATATTGTAGCAAGCTTAGGCAGATCAGGGGTTAATAAGTATACTATAGGTGTCGGCGATGTCGGGAGCGGCAAGTGAGTGTAAGATTAGGGGTGTTTAGTTACGGGGTTCATGTTAGGGTGTTAGGTGTAAACATAAATTTTGTTTCCCCATAGGAATCAATAGGGCTGCATTACGGAGCTTTACGCTGCTTTATTGCAGGTGTTAGACTTTTTTTCAGCCGGCTCTCCCCATTGATGTCTATGGGGAAATCACGCAGCTTTCAAAAAGTCCTTTTTCAATGGGACTTCGATAGCAGCGGTAATACGACTCTGTCTGGGAGGCCAAAAAGTGAACGGTACAGCCAATACTGTCAAGATCCATAACGTAAACTGAAAGTCAGTAGTTTTGACTTTTGCTCTACAAAGCTGTAACATAAAACTCATAACTAAAGTGCTAAAAAGTACACTTAAACCTATAAACTACCTATAAACCTCACTTTTTGCCTGCTAACGCCTGGGTTTTTATAAACCTGTAATACCAGCGCTGTAGGGAAGTGAGCGGTGACAATAACGTGCAAGTTAGCACCGCACCGCTCGTAACGCAAAACTCGTAATCTAGCTGGCTGGAGTTTTGCGGTATGGGTGAAAAAGCAGCGTTAAAGCTCATAACGCTGCTTTTTCACTACCGCTGGTATTACGAGTCTTGCAGGTTTAGGGGCACCGCACACTTTTTTGGCTGTAACGCAACGTATTTACCACAGCTTTCAAAAAGTCCTTTTTCAATGGGACTTCCATAGCGCCGGTATTACGAGTCTGCCTGGGAGGCCAAATAGTGAGCGGTACAGCCTATAACGTCAAGATCCATAACGTAAATTGAAAGTCAGTAGTTATGAGTTTTGCGCTACAAAGCTGTAACATTAAACTCATAACTAAAGTGCTAAAAAGTACACTAACACCCATAAACTACCTATTAACCCCTAAACTGAGGCCCTCCCGCATAGCAAACTTTAAAATAAAAATATTAACCCTTAATCTGCCGCTCCGGACATCGCCGCCACTATAATAAACATATTAACACCTAAACCGCCACACTCCCGCTTCGCAAACACTAGTTAAATATTATTAACCCCTAATCTGCCGCCCTTAACATCTCCGCCACCTACCTACATTTATTAACCCCTAATCTGCCGCCCCCAACGTCGCCGACACTATACTAAATTTATTAACCCCTAAACCTAAGTCTAACCCTAACCCTAACACCCTCTAACTTAAATATAATTAAAATAAATCTAAATAAAACCTACTATCATTACCTACATTTTTACTATTTAAAACTAAATACTTACCTATAAAATAAACCCTAAGCTTGCTACAATATAACTAATAATTACATTGCAGCTACCTTAGGGTTTATTTTTATTTCACAGGCAAGTTTGTATTTATTTTAACTAGGTAGAATAGTTACTAAATAGTTATTTACTATTTACTAACTACCTAGCTAAAATAAATACAAATTTACCTGTAAAATAAAACTAGCCTGAGTTACACTAACACCTAACCTTACATTACAATTAAATAAATGACATAAATTAAATACAATTACCTAAATTACAAAAACCCCCCACTAAATTACACAAAATAAAAAAAAGAAATTATCAGATATTTAAACTAATTACACCTAATCTAATAGCCCTATCAAAATAAAGAAGCCCCCCAAAATAAAAAAAACCCTAGCCTAAACTAAACTACCAATAGCCCTTAAAAGGGCCTTTTGCGGGGCATTGCCCCAAATAAATCAGCTCTTTTACCTGTAAAAAAATAAAGAAATCAGCTCTTTTACCTGTAAAAAAAATATAAACAACCCCCAGCAGTAAAACCCACCACCCACACAACCAACCCCCCAAATAAAAACCTAAGGCCTAGATTTGGAGTTTGGCGTTAGCCGTGAAAACCAGCGTTAGAGGCTCCTAACGCTGGTTTTAGGCTACCGCCGGTATTTGGAGTCAGTGATTAAAGGGTCTAACGCTCACTTTTCAGCCGCGACTTTTCCATACCGCAGATCCCCTTACGTCAATTGCGTATCCTATCTTTTCAATGGGATCTTCCTAACGCCGGTATTTAGAGTCGTTTCTGAAGTGAGCGTTAGAGCTCTAACGACAAAACTCCAGCCGCAGAAAAAAAGCAGGAGTTAAGAGCTTTCTGGGCTAACGCCGGTTCATAGAGCTCTTAACTACTGTACCCTAAAGTACACTAACACCCATAAACTACCTATGTACCCCTAAACCGAGGTCCCCCCACATCGCCGCAACTCGATTAAATTTTTTTAACCCCTAATCTGCCGACCGCCACCTACGTTATACTTATGTACCTCTAATCTGCTGCCCCTAACACCGCTGACCCCTGTATTATATTTATTAACCCCTAACCTGCCCCCCTCAACGTCGCCGCCAGCTACTTACAATAATTAACCCCTAATCTGCCGACCGCAAAGCGCCGCCACCTACGTTATCCTTATGTACCCCTAATCTGCTGCCCCTAACACCGCCGACCCCTATATTATATTTATTAACCCCTAACCTGCCCCCCACAACGTCGCCGACACCTGCCTACACTTATTAACCCCTAATCTGCCGAGCGGACCTGAGCGCTACTATAATAAAGTTATTAACCCCTAATCCGCCTCACTAACCCTATCATAAATAGTATTAACCCCTAATCTGCCCTCCCTAACATCGCCGACACCTAACTTCAATTATTAACCCCTAATCTGACGACCGGAGCTCACTGCTATTCTAATAAATGTATTAACCCCTAAAGCTAAGTCTAACCCTAACACTAACACCCCCCTAAGTTAAATATAATTTTAATCTAACGAAATTAATTAACTCTTATTAAATTAATTATTCCTATTTAAAGCTAAATACTTACCTGTAAAAAAAATCCAAATATAGCTACAATATAAATTATAATTACATTGTAGCTATTTTAGGATTAATATTTATTTTACAGGCAACTTGGTAATTATTTTAACTAGGTACAATAGCTATTAAATAGTTAAGAACTATTTAATAGTTACCTAGTTAAAATAATAACAAAATTACCTGTAAAATATGTCCTAACCTAAGTTATAATTAAACCTAACACTACCCTATCAATAAATTAATTAAATAAAATACCTACAATTACCTACAATAAAACCTAACACTACACTATCAATAAATAAATTAAATACAATTTCTACAAATAACTACAATTACATAAACTAACTAAAGTACCAAAAATAAAAAAGAACTAAGTTACAAAAAATAAAAAAATATTTACAAACATAAGAAAAATATTACAACAATTTTAAACTAATTACACCTACTCTAAGCCCCCTAATAAAATAACAAAGACCCCCAAAATAAAAAAATGCCCTACCCTATTCTAAATTAATCAATTTAAAAGCTCTTTTACCTTACCAGCCCTGAACAGGGCCCTTTGCGGGGCATGCCCCAAGAAAATCAGCTCTTTTGCCTGTAAAAAAAAACATACAATACCCCCCCCAACATTACAACCCACCACCCACATACCCCTAATCTAACCCAAACCCCCCTTAAATAAACCTAACACTAAGCCCCTGAAGATCTTCCTACCTTGTCTTCACCTCACCGGGTATCACCGATCGGTCCTGGCTCCGATATCTTCATCCAACCCAAGCGGGGGCTAGACATCCACTGAAGAAGTCCAGAAGAGGGTCCAAAGTCTTCCTCCTATCCGGCAAGAAGAGGACATCCGGACCGGCAAACATCTTCATCCAAGCGGCATCTTTGATCTTCTTCCATCCGGTGCGGAGCGGGTCCATGTTGAAGCACCCGACGCGGATCCATCCTCTTCTTCCGGCGTCTCCCGACGAATGACGGTTCCTTTAAGGGACGTCATCCAAGATGGCGTCCCTCGAATTCCGATTGGCTGATAGGATTCTATCAGCCAAGCGGAATTAAGGTAGGAATATTCTGATTGGCTGATGGAATCAGCCAATCAGAATCAAGTTCAATCCGATTGGCTGATCCAATCAGCCAATCAGATTGAGCTTGCATTCTATTGGCTGATCGGAACAGCCAATAGAATGCGAGCTCAATCTGATTGGCTGATTGGATCAGCCAATCGGATTGAACTTGATTCTGATTGGCTGATTCCATCAGCCAATCAGAATATTCCTACCTTAATTCCGATTGGCTGATAGAATCCTATCAGCCAATCGGAATTCGAGGGACGCCATCTTGGATGACGTCCCTTAAAGGAACCGTCATTCGTCGGGAGACGCCGGAAGAAGAGGATGGATCCGCGTCGGCTGCTTCAACATGGACCCGCTCCGCACCGGATGGAAGAAGATCGAAGATGCCGCTTGGATGAAGATGTTTGCCGGTCCGGATGTCCTCTTCTTGCCAGATAGGAGGAAGACTTTGAACCCTCTTCTGGACTTCTTCAGTGGATGTCTAGCCCCCGCTTGGGTTGGATGAAGATATCGGAGCCAGGACCGATCAGTGATACCCGGTGAGGTGAAGACAAGGTAGGAAGATCTTCAGGGGCTTAGTGTTAGGTTTATTTAAGGGGGGTTTGGGTTAGATTAGGGGTATGTGGGTGGTGGGTTGTAATGTTGGGGGGGGGGGTATTGTATGTTTTTTTTTACAGGCAAAAGAGCTGATTTTCTTGGGGCATGCCCCGCAAAGGGCCCTGTTCAGGGCTGGTAAGGTAAAAGAGCTTTTAAATTGATTAATTTAGAATAGGGTAGGGCATTTTTTTATTTTGGGGGTCTTTGTTATTTTATTAGGGGGCTTAGAGTAGGTGTAATTAGTTTAAAATTGTTGTTATATTTTTCTTATGTTTGTAAATATTTTTTTATTTTTTGTAACTTAGTTCTTTTTTATTTTTGGTACTTTAGTTAGTTTATGTAATTGTAGTTATTTGTAGAAATTGTATTTAATTTATTTATTGATAGTGTAGTGTTAGGTTTTATTGTAGGTAATTGTAGGTATTTTATTTAATTAATTTATTGATAGGGTAGTGTTAGGTTTAATTATAACTTAGGTTAGGATTTATTTTACAGGTAATTTTGTTATTATTTTAACTAGGTAACTATTAAATAGTTCTTAACTATTTAATAGCTATTGTACCTAGTTAAAATAATTACCAAGTTGCCTGTAAAATAAATATTAATCCTAAAATAGCTACAATGTAATTATAATTTATATTGTAGCTATATTAGGATTTTTTTTACAGGTAAGTATTTAGCTTTAAATAGGAATAATTTATTTAATAAGACTTAATTAATTTCGTTAGATTAAAATTATATTTAACTTAGGGGGGTGTTAGTGTTAGGGTTAGACTTAGCTTTAGGGGTTAATACATTTATTAGAATAACGGTGAGCTCCGGTCGTCAGATTAGGGGTTAATAATTGAAGTTAGGTGTCGGCGATGTTAGGGAGGGCAGATTAGGGGTTAATACTATTTATGATAGGGTTAGTGAGGCGGATTAGGGGTTAATAACTTTATTATAGTAGCGCTCAGGTCCGCTCAGCAGATTAGGGGTTAATAAGTGTAGGCAGGTGTCGGCGACGTTGAGGGGGGCAGATTAGGGGTTAATAAATATAATATAGGGGTCGGCGGTGTTAGGGGCAGCAGATTAGGGGTACATAGGGATAATGTAAGTAGCGGCGGTTTACGGAGTGGCAGATTAGGGATTAAAAATAAAATACAGGGGTCAGCGATAGCGGGGGCGGCAGAATAGGGGTTAAAAAGTGTAAGGTTAGGGGTGTTTAGACTCGGGGTACATGTTAGAGTGTTAGGTGCAGACGTAGGAAGTGTTTCCCCATAGGAAACAATGGGGCTGCGTTAAGAGCTGAACGCGGCTTTTTTGCAGGTGTTAGGTTTTTTTTCAGCTCAAACAGCCCCATTGTTTCCTATGGGAAAATCGTGCACGAGCACGTTTTTGAGGCTGGCCGCGTCCGTAAGCAACTCTGGTATCGAGAGTTGCATTTGCGGTAAAAATGCTCTACGCTCCTTTTTTGGAGCCTAACGCAGCATTTTTTGGGACTCTCGATACCAGAGTTAATTTTATGGTGCGGCCAGAAAAAAGCCCGCGTAGCGTTAAAAGCCCATCTACCGCCAAACTCCAAATCTAGGCCTATGCGTCCCATTGCCCTGAAAAGGGCATTTGGATGGGCATTGCTCTTAAAAGGGCATTTAGCTCTTTTTCAAGTGCCCAAACCCCTAATCAAAAAATAAAACCCACCCAATAAACACTTAAAAAAGCCTAGCACTAACCCCTGAAGATCCACTTACAATTTTTAAAGACCCAACATCCATCCTCAATGAAGCGGCAGAAGTCCTCATCGAAGCTGGCAGAAGTCTTCATCCAAGCGGCCGAAGTCTTCATCCAAGCCCGCAGAAGTCTATCAGCCAATCAGAATTCAAGGGACGCCTTATTGGATGACGTTATTTAAATGAACCTTCATTTTGCAAGAAGACTTCGATTGAAGAGGATGCTCCGCGTCGGATGTCTTGAAGATGGAGCCGCTCCACGCCAGATGGATGTATATAGACAATGCCGTCTGGATGAAGACTTCTGCGGGCTTGGATGAAGACTTCGGCAACTTGGATGAAGACTTCTGCCGGCTTCGATGAGGACTTCTGCCGCTTCGTTGAGGATGAATGTTGGGAATGAATGTAAGTGGATCTTTGGGCGTTAGTGTTAGGCTTTTTAAAGGGTTTATTGGGTGGGTTTTATTTTTAGATTAGGGGTTTTGGCACTTGAAAAAGAGCTAAATGTCCTTTTAAGGGCAATGCCCATCCAAATTCCCATTTCAGGGCAATGGGGGTCTTAAGTTTTTTTAGTTAGGATTTTATTTGGGGGTTTGGTTGTGTGGGTGGTGGGTTTTACTGTTGGGGGGTTGTTTGTATTTATTTTTTTTTACATTTAAAAGAGCTGAATTCTTTGGGGCAATGCCCCGCAAAAAGGCCCTTTTAAGGGCTGTTGGTAGTTTAGTTTAGGCTAGGGTTTTTTTTTTATTTTGGAGGGGCTTTTTTATTTTGATAGGGCTATTAGATTAGGTGTAATTAGTTTAAACATCTGATCATTTATTTTTTTATTTTGTGTAATTTAGTGGGGGGTTTTATTGTAATTTAGGTAATTGTATTTAATTTAGGTAATTGATTTAATTGTAGTGTAATGTTAGGTGTTAGTGTAAGACAGGTTAGGTTTTATTTTACAGGTAAATTTGTATTTATTTTAGCTAGGTAGTTAGTAAATAGTTAATAACTATTTAGTAACTATTCTACCTAGTTAAAATAAATACAAACTTGCCTGTAAAATAAAAATAAACCTTAAGCTAGCTACAATGTAACTATTAGTTATATTGTGTCACGCTCAGCCGCCGGGAAGCTCCGGCGGTTCTCCTTGCGTGCCTGGTTGCCTGGCAACTTCTCGTTCGGTTGAGCCGTCCCCTCCAGCTAACATCAGGACTAGGCTTCTTATTCCGGGCTTTCTGTTCCTTCGGTGCCCGTTTGTTTGTTACACTTTGTGGCTCCTGTGAGTATTCAATTTCTTTGTCAGCATACTCTTGGTTCCTGAACCTTTGCCTGGATAACCTGTTGCCAAACTCTTCATTACTGACTACGCTGTGTTTAAACCTCAAACTGCCTGATAACCTGTTGCCAAACTCTGCATTACTGACTACACAGTGTTTAACCCTCAAATTGCCTGATAAACTGTTGCCAAACTATGCATCAATTATCACGCTGTGTTTAACCCTCAGACTGCCTGATAACAAGTTGCCAAACTCTGCATTATTGACCACGCTGGTGATTAACTCTCAAACTGTCTGATTACCTGTTGATAGACTCTGCATTACTGACTACGCTGTGCTTAACCTTCAAATTGCCTGATTTCAAGTTACCAACTCCAGCATTATTAACTGTTTATTGTTTTACCTTCCTTCTGTCTGAGAATAAGTTGTCTTACCCTGCAACCCTAGGACTGTGGAGGACTATTCCTGTACTGCCTGAATACAGTTCCTTATTCTGAAGTTTATACGGCTGATATCAAGAATTCCATTACTCTTCCCAGAGGACTCAGACCAACACTGCTCCATATCGTGAGTACCTTGTTTTATAGAAGTTGTCGTGGGGTCACGTCCTGGATTAAACTCAGAGTGCAAGGGTGTTGTTTAAGTTCGCCCTAGCATTTGAGTCTTCTTTTGGACATTACCTAACCTGACATATTGTAGCAAGCTTAGGTTTTTTTTACAGGTAAGTATTTAGTTTTAAATAGGAATAATTTAGGTAATGATAGTAGGTTTTATTTAGATTTATTTTAATTATATTTAAGTTAGGGGGTGTTAGGGTTAAGGTTAGACTTAGGTTTAGGGGTTAATAAATTTAGTATAGTTGCAGCGACGTTGAGGGTGGCAGATTAGGGGTTAATAATATTTAACTAGTGTTTGTGATGCGGAAGTGCGGCGGTTTAGGGGTTAATATGTTTATTATAATGGCGGCTATGTCCGGAGCGGCAGATTAGGGGTTAATAAGTATAATGTAGGTGTCGGCGATGTCGGGGGCGACAGATTAGTGGTTAATAAGTGTAAGATTAGGGATGTTTAGTTTCGGGGTTCATGTTAGGGTGTTAGGTGTAAAGATAAATTTTGTTTCCCCATAGGAATCAATGGGGCTGCGTTACGGAGCTTTACGCTGTTTTATTGCAGGTGTTAGACTTTTTTTCAGCCGGATCTCCCCATTGATGTCTATGGGGAAATTGTGCACGAGCACGTAAAACCAGCTCACCGCGGCTTTCAGCAGCGCTGTTATTGGAGTGCGGTATGCAGCACAATTTTGCTCTACGCTCACTTTTTGCCTGCTAAAGCCGGGTTTTTATAAACCTGTAATACCAGCGCTGTAGGGAAGTGAGCGGTGACAATAACGTGCAAGTTAGCACTGCACCGTTCATAACGCAAAACTCGTAATCTTGCTGTATGTTAGATTTGGTCATATACTTTCTTGAAGAAACAGGTTAGGTTTGATTATGTACAGTATATACAATAAGTGCATTATAGGCTTTGGGGCACACTAAGAGGGTCTCATATGCATTATTATAATGTGTTTACAAGAAGAGAAAGCAGTCATATATTAATGGAGTGGTCTTAGTAGAAATAAGGTCAGTGATGAAAGAAGACAGCGTTTAGATCCCTAAAGGTGAACACAGTAATTTATCTGTGATTGTAGAAAAAAGGTGAAGCCAATGCAGGGATTTGCAAAAAAAAGGGTTATGAATGAGATGCTAAGAAAATGAGGCAACCACAGGGTTGGAGATTATCATCAAGGGGTAGAGGTGAAGAGGATACCAGACAGAAGCAAAATAGCAATAATAAATCCTTTAAACAATAAGGTAGTGGCTAAGGGTTTTCAAAATATCGTTGTTGAGAAATAGTCAAATACTGGCAGCATTTAATGCATCAAGTCTGGAAACATTTATAAATAAACATATTTACCACACATGCACCAAAACACTCCTGTAATAATGTGTGTCTGTGATGTCAGTTTGCATGAATGTGTAAAGTGCCTATGTTTAAATCTGTTGGCACTCTACAAATACCTGATAATAATAATAATAATAATAATAATAATAATAATAATAATAATAATAAAAGTGTACCTGAGCTGCATGTTTGTATGTGTGGTTCTGTGATTTCCATGAAGCTTTGATGGGAGTGAAATGGTTTATTGGCTGTATATGTGTTTGTGAGAATATCTCTATCTTTTCCTTCTGTATGTTAGCATGCTTGATAATAGAAATGTGTAAAGAACAGTATTGTCATTATTAATATTGGGCATCAAGTTATATGTGTTAACTCATATATATTCTCTGTTTACAAAAAGTGATGCCTCGCTTAAGGCCTAGGGACAACTTTGACACTCTCCAATGCTATATATCTGGCCCTCACTTCCTCACATATAAATCCTGTTCTATGTGCTCATGTTTTGTGTTAGTATCTATATGTAGGTTAGGTATATGTGGGTTGTTTAGTTTATTAAATGTAATTTTTTCAGTGAAATAAAGAACTAATGTGGTCCTGCTTATGAAAAAAGTTGGACACCATGGGTCAACCATTGTTTAAAGATGCATAGTTTTTTTTAGAGCTGTTGAGGGGGAGAATGGACTAAGCTGTTATGATTAGTACTTACATGCATCTACACTGTTATAGTGTTTGTATAGGAGGCTTTTTATGGCTAGCTTTGCATCTGTAGCTGGGAGTAAAATGGTATAAAGTTTGAGTGTTATGGTTTAAGACCTAGGACAAAAATTGTGTTGGTTCCTAGGTTTTTTTTTTTTTGTTTGAGACTCGGATAGGGTTTTAGGGAAATATACATTTCATTAATGCATGGGCTCACGTCCCATTTTTCAATTCTACTAACTCCCATGAGCACAGTCCCTCAATACACTCTAGATAAAGCACCCCTAGAAGATATTCAACAGGGAAACAGTAATGAGGCAAAAAAGACACAGAGTAACAGGTAACAAAGCTTTCTTTACACTAATTTTCACTCCTTTCTTTCTCTCTAAATTATCACAAACTTTTTCCATTTTCCTCTCCTTCTCTTGTCGCTTTTGCCTCCCTTCTCACTTTCCCTCATTCTTTTCCTCTCCCCATTTCTTCTTTCTCACCCTTGTTTGTTTTACTCCCTACCTTCTCTCTTTTATTGATTACCTCTACCTCTTCGCTATCCCTCTACTTTTCCCTTCTCTCATCCTTTACTTCTTCCACTTTCCAGGATATAAATGCAGCTTTATTGGTTTTGTTTTATATCTTCATTTATTTATTGGATATTATGTAATATTTTCTTTTTCTTTTTATTAAAAAAAGGTTATTAATCTAAATTACTTTTAAATCCATTCAATTTCTCCAACAACAAAAAATGTTTTTGTTCCTCCCAGATTTTTGCTAGCCCCCAAAGATTTAGCCCAACAATAGACTTGATTTTTTGGGTATAAAGCTCTGCTTTCCAACATATTAGAATGGCCTCCAATTTGAAAAATCCAAATGAAGTCACCTTTCTCATTAGTGCTTTATTAAAGGGACAGTCAAGTCCAAAAAAAACCTTTCATGTTTTAAATAGGGCATGCAATTTTAAACAACTTCCCAATTTACTTTTATCACCAATTTTGCTTTGTTCTCTTGGTATTCTTAGTTGAAAGCTAAAACTAGGAGGTTCATATGCTAATTTCTTAGACCTTGAAGACTGCCTCTAATCTGAATACATTTTGACCACTGGAGGGCATTAGTTCACATGTTTCATATAGATAACATTGAGCTCATGCACGTAAAGTGACCTAGGACTGAGCACTGATTGGCTAAACTGCATGTCTGTCAAAAGAACTGAAATAAGGGGGCAGTCAGCAGAAGCTTAGATACAAGGTAATCACAGAGGTAAAAAGTATATTAATATAACTGTGTTGGTTATGCAAAACTGGGGAATGTGTAATAAAGGGATCATCTTTCTTTTTAAACAACAAAAATTCTGGTGTTGACTGTCCCTTTAATATGCCAACCCAGTTCATGCACATATGACAAATAAATACTGTGAAATTAAATGAAAATGTAAATGTAGAGATGAAAGAAAAATATTTTGGTGAGAAGAAGGATTACTTTTATGAATTGTTTTTACTGTAGAGGTGTGAAGAAGGGTTGAGTGTTTTCAAAATGTATGGCATTTCTCTTTTCATTAACCAAACAGTAAATTGATAAAATGAATTTTCTTTATTCTTTGTTCAAAATTAATCATTTTTTATTCACATAGTTCTGCAACAGTTATTTAATTAACACTTCAACAATACAAAGAGTTTTTTTGTTATTTTCATTAGAAGGTTCACAACCATGCATTCACAGTGGAGGGCTATGCTATTATGTTTAATAGGATTCTATGATTTCAATTTCTAGATGTCAGATAGTTATTCTTCAACATGTCTAATGCTATTACAGTTACATCTCACATTTCTTTATTGGTTAAATTACAATATGAATAATATATAGACCAATTATGACTTTTTAACAGAATACATAGTTTTTTTCTGCTTTTAATGATACAGTTTTCTGAAATACTATGTATATGTAATATTAACCCATGCATTATACAGTTAAAGTAAGATTTAATTTTTATTCTCAGATAAAACAATCAAACAAAAAAAAAAGACTTTTTAAATGCAAGTAATATTCTTTGAGTGTTTATTCAAAAAGTATAGAGCTCAATGTACTATTTATTGGTTGCTCCTTTGAGCCCCTGTGGGTTAGGCTTGCATATATAAGATGTGATATAGACTGCTGCTTCTTACACTCTCTGCCACCTTTGAGTTGGAGAATAGAAATTAGCCCGACCAGTAATATAAGAGAAGGGGACGGCATTACACAGAAAAGTATGTGTAATGATACATAGGTTAGCGGACGTACAGTCTCTACTGCCTGTTTGCTGTAAAGCCGAGCGGATGGGTTCTCAAATCGGCAAACCTTGTCTGCACCTGCTTTGTGCATGGAACCCAAAATATTTAAAGCAAGCACATTTCCAGATTTTATTTGCCTAGTGGCTGTATGTCAGCTTTAAAAATAGCAATACATTTTGTATTTATACAAATATTTTAGACCACCTAATGGTTTACGGTGCTGATGTTAATCTAATATAAAGATCTAAATAGGCATGTGCATTTGGCAGCTTCGTTAGTTGATGTATGAGAAAGAAGGCGGCCACTTGCGGCATTCATAATTTTTTTGAGAATGATTTCTTCTTGTGAAAGTGCAACACACTAATATCTGTGGAGTTACAGATCTTAGTGTTTTGCACTTTCACAAGAAGAACTTTCACAAGAAGAAATCTAGCTCTGAAAAGAGCTGAATGCCACGAGCGGCCGCCATCTTCCTCTATCGGCAGTTAAGTCTTTTATTTTATTTTTCAAATGTATTTAAGAGGAAGGTCCTTTATTATGAGCTACTTGTCTTCATCTGCAATTGTTATCACAATTAATTGAAATTACACCATCCTTGTGAACCAGCAGTTCCTATATGATTTTTTTCTCCTTGTGACAGTCTTTCAGGTATGACAATAAGCACATCAACATCAAAAGCCATCTGTTAGCATGTTTGTTTGTTTTTTGAGAATCATAAATTAATTTTCTACCATTCCAGTCACATTGTAACAATAACAGTATTTATGATTTCCTATGAAACAAGTTAACCCAATTCTAGTCCATTAAAAGAGTTATGTAATATTGCTCACTGGATGTCCAGATCATATTTATATACTTTACAAAAGGAACATCTGATTAAACATAAACATTTCCAAGGCCTGTCAACAGGCTTTTACAAACCTTCATGAAAGCAAACTATACATAATCCATGTCAATGTAAAGCATGAAATTTAATTTATTAATACAAATTAATAGAAGTTTATGACTTCTGGAATTAACAATCTTAAATAATTTGAGTAGTTCTATAAGCAACATATTTTTAAATGTCGAATAACTACATTAATAAACTAACATTACAAAATTATATTAAAGAATGTATTATCTTGTGAAGCTTACCAAGCTTACCCAAAAACATTAACTCTAAAAAAAAGTGAAATTTGCAAGAAACTAATAATAAGAATGTTGCAAAATCATATGAAAATGCTCAGAAAATATATTTTGATGAATTAGAATATTGCTGTCAAATTTTTGAGTGCTAGGTATCAGTAAGTTGGTGCAGTACATAATTTGAATTTGAAAAACCTGTAAAATTATTTTGATTGTAATCTTAAGGAGAAATCATTATTTAAATTGAAAACAACTGGAATTTCTGAATAATCATAACAATACTAACATTTTCTGATGTATTTGAATTGAGACTAGTTCATATTTTAATCACTGTGTTTTTCACTTGTTATCTTTTTTTATATATAAAGTTTTTTATTGAGATTGCTAGCAAATACATAGCATAACATATGTCCATTTACATCATCAGCAAATACACATAGTAAATAAGAGATGAAGGTGGATATTGTAGAAACTTGAATATGCATTATGCAATATGTGTGTAGGCTTGTTAAGGAGATTTTCAATTATAAATTATCCAAGCACCTGTCTGTTCGACAGCTCAGGACTCCAGTAATGAATATCGAAATGAACTTAGCTTTACTGAATCTATTTTTTTAATAGGGTAAAGGATTAGTACACAAAAGTATGAAAAACATTGGGGGGGTAGTCAGCAGGCAAGAGCTGCTTTAATAATGTGGGAGGAGGGGCGGAGTCATGTCCGGGAGGTTTAATAATATGGTGATAATGTTACATAGATCGGGATGGAGTGAGAAATTGAACAACGGTGTATACAGTGGGGCAAAAAAGTATTTAGTCAGCCACCGATTGTGCAAGTTCTCCCACTTAAGAAGATGAGAGAGGCCTGTCATTTTCCTCATAGGTATACCTCAACTATGAGAGACAAAATGTGGAAACAAATCCAGACAATCACATTGTCTGATTTGGAAAGGATTTATTTGCAAATTATGGTGGAAAATAAGTATTTGGTCAATATCAAAAGTTCATCTCAATACTTTGTTATATATCCTTTGTTGGCAATGACAGAGGTCAAACGTTTTCTGTAAGTCTTCACAAGGTTGTCACACACTGTTGCTGGTATGTTGGCCCATTCCTGCATGCAGATCTCCTCTAGAGCAGTGATGTTTTGGGGCTGTCGCTGGGCAACACAGACTTTCAACTCCCTCCAAAGCTTTTCTATGGGGTTGAGATCTGGAGACTGGCTAGGCCACTCCAGGACCTTGAAATGCTTCTTACGAAGCCACTCCTTTGTTGCCCGGGTGGTGTGTTTGGGATCATTGTCATGCTGAAAGACCCAGCCACATTTCATCTTCTCCCAATCCGCTTCTGGATCATCCAAATGCTCTCTAGCATACTTCAGACGGGCCTGGACATGTACTGGCTTAAGCAGGAGGACACGTCTGGCACTGCAGGATCTGAGTCCCTGGTGGCGTAGTGTGTTATTGATGGTAGCCTTTGTTATGTTGGTCCCAGCTCTCTGTAGGTCATTCACTAGGTCCCCCTGTGTGGTTCTGGGATGTTTGCTCACCGTTTTTGTGATCATTTTGAACCCATGGGGTGAGATCTTGCGTGGAGCCCCAGATTGAGAGAGATTATCAGTGGTCTTGTATGTCTTCCATTTTCTAATTATTGCTCCCACAGTTGATTTCTTCACACCAAGGTGCTTGCCTATTGCAGAGTCAGTCTTCCCAGCCTGATGCAGGTTTACAATTCTGTTTCTGGTGTCCTTTGACAGCTCTTTGGTCTTCACCATAGTGGAGTTTGGAGTGTGACTGTTTGAGGTTGTGGACAGGTGTCTTTTATACTGATAACAAGTTCAAACAGGTGCCATTAATAAAGGTAATGAGTGGAGGACAGAGAAGCCTCTTAAAGAAGAAGATACAGGTCTGTGAGAGCCAAAAATCTTGCTTGTTTGTAGGTGACAAAATACTTATTTTCCACCATAATATGCAAATAAATTCTTTCCAAATCAGACAATGTGATTGTCTGGATTTGTTTCCACATTTTGTCTCTCATAGTTCAGGTATACCTATGATGAAAATGACAGGCCTCTCTCATCTTCTTAAGTGGGAGAACTTGCACAATTGGTGGCTGACTAAATACTTTTTTGCCACACTGTATTCCTGTAATCAGGGAAAGACTCATAGGAGCCCGCAAATGAGGGTTGAGGATTAAACCAGAGGTGATTGAGGAAGGGTGGCCTTATTAAACTGTCAGATTAGAGAATAACTATGAGGGATTTGATAGTGAGCAATGAGGAACAATGCAGAATTTGACCATAGGGGACTTTAGTGGATATCATAACATTTTTGAAAGGTACACCATGTACTGTCAGATGTAATAGGATGTCAGTAAGTAGGTATGTCTCTGAGCAAGTAATGCCTTGTATATAGGAATTATAAGATAGAGTATAGGACCTTTATAAGAGGCTTATGACATGTGAGTACATAAAGTAAAATTTATGGGTGTCACATAGAGTCGAATCTGTCACACCTCACAACACATCGAGACAGTCCCCCAAGAACTAAAGGACCACTATTGGCACAGTGCTGCTAATTAGTAAAATAATGTAGAGAATTATCCCCATATAATGAAATGTCTACTCTAGTAAGGACATATGGACAGTTTCAGCTATATCATCCACCTTAATACTACCACAATTATGAGCAGAGCATAACATAACGATCATATTTATATTTATTTATTATTCAAACACATGAGAGTATATGAGAATACTTGTTGACACAGTAAGTAACTTAAAGCCTGTGCCACTTGGATAAGCAACAGTAAAGAATTGATCACACCCCTATGGCTTGAGATATTATGTAAGGGAAATACTTGTAAAGACTATGTCAAGGAAAGTGACTCAAATTTCTCATTAATCTAAGTCTAAGTCTCTGCTCTCTGAAGGGCCATTGGAACTAACATGTGCTGTGCTATTGGAGTAGCTTAATAGAGATCTCTAAATGTGAGATGCTTTGTAAAGCTCAAAATTAATTGATGAATACGCTCCACATACAGGTATTTCTTATGCTATATTTAGCCTCAATAGGTATTACTGCATAAGCAGGACCCCCTGAATAATCTCCTTTCTTGTTGTAGGTGTAGTGGACACTCAATGGAGCAACTAGTTAAGAGAGTTTTGATATGCATAGAAAGCATCAGACATTACAATCATTAATGGAACATTTGGTAAGGGTTGAGCTGATAGAAATCCCAATCTATTATATATAGTATTCTACAGAGAAAAAAAAAAGAGCCTCTCCAATGTCATAACATCTCACTCTTATCGCTGCTCAATGTTGTTCTGACTACTCAGTTTCCATATTATTCTCCAGCGAACCTAAAGCTATGTAATAAATATTTGTAATGCAACCTGTATGGGTGTTATATGCGTAGACGTGTGAAATTTAACAGCCTTAGTACACAAACCTAGAAAAACATATGAGGAGCTGTGTTAACGGGGTAAGTAAAAACTACAGGGCTAAAAGAGTATATAACAAACATAAGCCATTAACCATGAACTGGACACATTCCTCAAGTAGTGTTACTCTCATTAAAGCGTCCCAATACTATTGTCTCAGAAATACAGTCCAGAATATTGTTCATGGTACTGAGTGGCAAAAGTACCACATTTTATAACAGAGCTATTAGCCAACGCCAGTTTTGGTAGTAAACATCGCCGGTTTGTCCCTTGTTATGCGGGCTTGCAGTGTTAAGAGCCTCCCGTAGAGGTGAGATTGCTGCAGAATAATCCCTGAGGATATACTCTGGCCTTCTGTCTGTCTTCTTCCACTAAGTAGGCTGCCTGCATCCCTCTTCCCTGGACCTAGTGAGATTGGCTGGTGAGCTGCAGTGTTCAGTGAGACTTTGGCCATAAATGAGGGTGTAGTTGCAGGCCGCATAACGGCATCTAGATTTCCGTGACCCTGCGGGTAAGCATCTGCTGCAGTTTGAAGAGAGTTAAAGCCCCCGACTTCCCCAGGGAGGCCGGCCGCATCCCCATCCAGAGCAGTCGGGGGTAAGATTACTCCGGCTGTATCCAGCAGGTCTGTAAAGGTCTTCCTTGTTGGCTCCATCTCTATTAGATTAGGTTGACTGCCCTGCCCATCAAGGCTCTCATGGGTTCTGACTGGAATGCTTTGGCATTAAGAGATGGGTCGTTGGAGACTTTAGGTCCATCTTTGGTTCTGGCAAAGATGCTGGCTGTGTAGAGCAGTCCCTAAGCATTCCCCTTAGATCAGCGAATCTGAGACACATCAAGTTGACAAAAGCTTCCAGCTGAGTTAGTATAGCTGCATTGAGTTGCTCCATGTTTCACTGCAAAGTATAGCTAGGGCGCCACGTGGGTAGTAAGATGGCCAATCCCTGATAGTTGCTGCAACCACCATTGCGGTGATGACTTATGGAAATCTTCTGTGGTCAAGTTGTAGGGTGCTTGTGTAGTCTCCCTAGGACATATTCCCTAACTTAGAAGGAAATTGAGCTACACTGAGCGGTCATAGATGTGTAAATTATCCAAACAGGTCCAGAGCTATTATGAGATGCAACCGCTCAGATGCAGAGCTTGTTCCTCCCTCCACTTGTTATCTTTTATTCTTTGCTCTTTTTGTTTTCATGTATAATGTTCACTTTATTTATTATTTCACGCATTTATATGTTCATAAGGCATGCAACTAAGTTAACATATGCGGACAGGTGAACTGGTGAGGTCACTATCACAAGTTTGTTTTTAGCCAATAGAAGGGCAGTTTTAGGCATAAACAGGCATAGCCACAGGTGATACCTATGCTATGATTATGGCACCAATGCCAAAATGCGTCAGCAGGCAGCAGAGTGACCCACCAGAGCTCCTGCATCCCTCTTTTGTTGTTGTTTTTAACACAACTTTTTATGTGCATCCAAGATTGTGGAATGAATTTTTGATCAATGGTGCTCCTATATCACGTTTGTTTTGCTTAGCCAAATTTTCACTCTCACATTTAAGTATGGGTGTAATAACAGGTACATCCCTTTCCTCCTAGTTCTAATTATGATCCGGAAGCTTCAACTCCAGTCCAACAACCAGTGCTGGATGAATAAGAGGCAGAAGTGATAGTAATGCAAAGTATTCTAGCTTTAACAAGGATGGACACATTCTAATGACTGAGAGACATTCCAATTATATACAGAAAAGAATCAATATAAGAGGGAGAGATTAGAAATTGAAAGAGAGAAGAGCAGTAGTTACAACATGGTAATAGTGAAGGAAATTAATTACTTGTCGCATGCCTTATAAACATTTTAGTTGTTATTCAGAAGACTTAGAGAGTATGTCATTATATCTAAGAAAAAAGACCAAGGACTTGAATTATCTGTCATGCATTTACTTTTTCAGATAAAACATTAAAAAGATTTGTATTATAATCAAGAACTGAAGCTATATTTGTTTATGTTTTCTAATTTATTTTTCTTACAATTTTAAAGTGCTTATTGTTTCTATTACATTTATTGTTATTTATTTGTTCATTGCTGCAATTTTGAATTTTTTGCATTTTTTAAAATCATTTTGCAATATATTTTTCATATATATATATATATGTGTGTGTGTTGTGTTTGAGTGTGGTTGTGTATGTATATATGTCTATATATTTGTAAATATGTGTATTTATGTATGTATGTGTGCATATACATATTTACACAAATAAAAACATGAATACAACATATACAATCAGATTGAGCTCGCATTCTATTGGCTGTTTCGATCAGCCAATAGAATGCAAGCTCAATCTGATTGGCTGATTGGATCAGCCAATCGGATTGAACTTGAATCTGATTCGCTGATTCAATCAGCCAATCAGATTTTTCCTACCTTAATTCCGATTGGCTGATAGAATCCTATCAGCCAATCGGAATTGAAGGGACGCCATCTTGGATGACGTCCCTTAAAGGAGCCTTCATTCGTCGGTAGTCCGTCGGTAAAGAAGGATGTTCCGCATCGGCGGGATGAAGATTCAAGACCCGGCTTGGAAGATGACATCCCCCGGATAGAAGGCTTCTTCAGCGCCGCTTGGAAGATGACATCGCCCGGATGGAAGATTTCTTCAGCGCCGCTTGGAGGATCACTTCTGCCGGTCCGGGTCTCCTCTTCAGTTCCATCGGTGGCTCGGCTGAGTGAAGACGACTAAAGGTAGGATGATCTTCAGGGGATTAGTGTTAGGTTTTTTTAAGGGGGGTTTGGGTTAGCTTAGGGGTATGTGGGTGGTGGGTTTTAATGTTGGGAGGGGGTTGTATTTTTCTTTTACAGGCAAAAGAGCTGAACTCTTTGGGGCATGCCCCCACAAAAGGCCCTTTTAAGGGCTGGTAAGGTAAAAGAGCTTTGAACTTTTTAAATTTAGAATAGGGTAGGGCATTTTTTTATTTTGGGGGGGTTTGTTATTTTATTAGGGGGCTTAGATTAGGTGTAAGTAGCTTAAAATTGTAATATTTTTAAAATGTTTGTAACCTATTTTTTTTATTTTTTGTAACTTAGCTTTTTTATTTTTTGTACTTTAGTTAGTTTATGTAATTGTATTTAATTGTAGTTATTTGTAGGTAATTTATTTAATTAATTTAATGATAGTGTAGTGTTAGGTTTAATTGTAACTTAGGTTAGGATTTATTTTACAGGTAATTTTGTATTTCTTTTAGCTAGGTAGTAATTAAATAGTTAATAACTATTTAATAACTATTCTAACTAGCTAAAATAAATACAAAGTTACCTGTAAAATAAATATAAATCCTAAAATAGCTATAATGTAATTATTAATTACATTGTAGCTATCTTAGGGTTTATTTTACAGGTAAGTATTTAGTTTTAAATAGGAATAATTTATTAAAGTATAGTGTAGTGTTAGGTGTAATTGTAACTTAGGTTAGTTTTTAGTTTACAGGTACATTTCTCTTTATTTTAGCTAGGTAAGCTATTAAATAGTTAATAACTATTTAATAGCTATTGTACCTAGTTAAAATAAATTGAAAGTTACCTGTAAAATAAAAATAAATCCTAAGATAGCTACAATATAATTATTATTTATATTGTAGCTATATTAGGGTTTGTTTTAAAGGTAAGTATTTAGTTTTAAATAGGATTAACTTAGTTCATAATAGAAATATTATTTTGATTTATTTAATTAATATTTAAGCTAGGGGGTGTTAGGGTTAGTGTTAGACTTAGGTTTAGGGGTTAATAATTTTATTACAGTGGCGGCGGTGTAGTGGGGGGCAGGATAGGGGTTAATAAATTTATTATAGGTGGCGACGGTGTAGGGGGGGCAGGATAGGGGTTAATAAGTTTATTATAGGTGGCAACGGTGTAGGGGGGGCAGGATAGGGGTTAATAAATTTATTATAGGTGGCGACGGTGTAGGGGGGGCTGGATAGGGGTTAATAGGTATAATGTAGGTGGCAGCGGCGTCCGGGAGCGGCGGTTTAGGGGTTAATACATTTAGCAGAGTTGCGGCAGGGTCTAGGAGCGGCGGTTTAGGGGTTAATACATTTATCAGAGTTGTGGCAGGGTCTAGGAGCGGCGGTTTAGAGGTTAGTAACTTTATTTAGTTGCGGGGAGCGCCGGTATAGGGGGTAGAACAGTGCAGTTTAGTGTGAGTGCTTAGTGACAGGCTAGCAATAAAGCTGGGAAAATGCCAAAGAGCAGCGAGATCGGATGAGTGATAACTCTCACAGTCCACTGCTCATCGCCCCGCGGCTTTTTGACAGCTTTATTTGATAACTTAGGCGAATTTTTTCAGGTCCGCGGCGGCGATGTGAGGCGAGCTTAGGCGGGCGTATTGGGCCGGCGAAGGCAGGAAAGTTGACACGTTGATAACTACCCCCCATTGTATTAAATATATATGTGAATTATTTGTTGACTATCTCAACAAAAATGAGGCTGGATTACAATTTACCTTCCCGTCTGTTTCTTCCCCTCTTGTTTCCTCTCTTTATTTTCTATTTTCAATGAGTAATTGAGGGAAGTCAATATATGTATCAATACATGAACATGAATTTATATAGTTTGTAGTACACCAATTTAGTTTAGTTTAGTTTATGGTTTAAGTGTCCAGAGTTGATCAATAGATGAATCATAGTACATGACAACAACCAGATAACATTTAACTTAGATCGCCTATGATAAAATGAGTAAAGTTGAAAGGATAGGATCTTAAAATAATTATTGCTGTTATGAAAGGTTGTATGCCCTCTTATTGATCAACAAAGGAGCACATATAGGTTATTGGTTAATGCACACAGAAATTAATTTTTTTAGAAGTAGATTGAGTTACAGTGGGTAGGATCTATGATAAGGAGCAGAAAAATATGGCTATCAAGAATTAGGCAGCATGTAATAATTTAATATAAATTAAATCTAAAGTCTGCTGAGTTATAAGAACATAGATGATTAAATCTTAGATATGTCCCTTTTATACACTCAGATCTCCTAATCATAAGATGCTTGAATATGTACCATTAGAGTTAAATGTATAAACTTACAATATAATTAGTATAGTATTTTAACCTGGTACTACAAGGCATTTTACCTATACAGGTAGTTTAACATGTGTGCGTATACGCCCACCAGTGACCCAGGCAGGTTCTGTTATCCAATAGTAGGTTAGCTAAGTCTATATTAGTCAGTGCAGGGCATTAGGGCAGTATTCTGTCTATGATTAAGGCTCTAAGGAGTTGAAACGCGTCAGACGCCCACCCCAGCCCCTTCTCTGCTATCCATCATAGCCATTTTGCCTATTATATATGATTTTAGGAGCTACAAATAAATACTCACTTGCTTTGAGTTCTCTGTCTGGACTTTTCCTTTTTCTTTATATATATATATATATATATATATATATATATATATATATATATATATATATATATATATACTGTATATATATATATATATATATATATATATATATATATATATATACACACAGATAGATAGATACACACTTTTGAGCCCTTCCCAGTCAAACACCTTGCCATATACCATATCCCTTTTAAGATTTTTTAATAAGAAACATGTTTGTATTAAAAATGTTTATATATGTATTAATGTATACATATTGTATTAAATATATATTTATGTTTATATGTTTTACATGTGTTTTGCGAAACTTTTTATTTTAGCCTTAACACTTCACTTCAGATCTTAGGTCACACTAATTCTTTTAGTGCTATTTTGGCTTTTGCTCAAGTGCAACCCCTAACTTTCAACTTGTAATATGAGTGATGTTTAGCACACTCATGATATTCAAATTTGCCCGTTTGCAGGCGTGCGATAATTAACCATTACAAGTGGCTGGTTATTTCTACCATGAGCTTGTGGTAGCAATTAGTGCTTAGAAAATTAACCAGTGATCTATGGTTAATTTTTAAAAAGTGCCCAAAATGCCCTCAAAATAGAGGGCATTATAGTTTTTTTTATATAAAATTCCTGCACTAAGCAGTGTTTGGAGTCTAAAAGTGCCTTTACATTGTGGTCTATGGGAACTGTGTGTTCCCAGTAAATATATATGTACATGAGTATATGCATATATATTTATGTATTAATATGTTTATATACACATATGAACACTTCAATATATATATATATATATATATTCATATACATATATATTTACACTTTGCTGCCATCGCGGCGCGACCTACCCCCTTCATTGCGCAAGGTTCTGATACCGTCTCTGACAGCATCAGAATGAGGCTCCTATTGTAGCCTATGGAAGCGCACTCTCGTGAGCGCAATGCTTCCCAGCAATGTGAACGCAAGCTTGCTGTTAACTTGTAATAGCAGTGCACATTAGCATGAACTGGTAATACAAAGTGGAGCGCAAATATCGCTTCAGCGAAAGCGATATATTGCACTCCACTTATAATCTGGCCCAATATACATATCTAAAAGACAATACAGTTTTAAAGTTAAAGCAAGCTGAAAAAAATTTCAATAAACTATGTTTCGCTAAAATTAAAAAATGAATAAAAATAAAGAGAAGGAAAATTTTTATGGTCTTTAGTGTCCTTTTAAAGGGACATTAAACAATTTGATATTGTTATTTAAAAATGTTTATTATGTATAGTAAAAAAAAAATGTAGTATAATGTCAGTATTTATTTTGTCCCACTTTCTAGTAATTTAACTTTAAATTTAAAATTTGTCAGTTTTCTTAGTTACTATAACTTTTAATCTGTTCCTAAAAAAACTTTAAAAATGTAAACAGTCTCCAAAGGTGATATAAGATCTGTTTAATTGTCTGGAAACTAGACTAGAAAAAGAAGAAAAGCAAAACCATATGAGATAAATTGGTTGAGATTTTTTGAGCTATCAAGTACAGGAAAGTGTACTTTACAATTAAAGAAATGGCACAAACAAAAACCAAATATGCTATAACATGTTTATGAAATTGGCAGGTTTTTTGTTCATTAACAAGTTGTGGTTTCTGAGATATGAAAGCTTAGAGTAAGTTTGTTTTAATAGGTAGAAGCTGAATTTTGCAGAAAATGTTTATGTGAAGTCCCATATACTGGTCTTTATTTTGCTTTAGCCTGGAAGTATGGATACATAGACATTACCTAAAAACATGCACACTACATACTGCATACACACTTACATTATTATTATTTTTACAATAAACAACTAAGAAATACAACGGCAGAAACTTGCATTAATACCAGAGATTTAGCTAGAAAAAAATAAATTAAATTCTGAAATTCAATTCCCTCTTCCCACAAAATTTATAATGTAATTATAAAATATGGGGGAGGCTTTTATTTACAAATTTCTATGATTTTTTTAATGAGCTTAGGAACTCCCTGTTGTGAAGCATAAAGCAAATAATTGCCATATCGTTTTTAAATGGATTATGGTGTTTCTATGGGTATCAGTACATCTTACTTCTTAGGGGGTTTCTTTGGGGGGCCAAAATGAGGGTAATGATTAATAGCTTGCATTCTATATTACATGGGTAATTTTATATATATATATTAATTATTAGAATTCATTATAATTATAGTTTTGAATACTATAACATTGTATAATATTTTATAAACTATGTACTGTATGTTAGAGAAAAGACAACAATAGCTTATTTTGAACACACAGGCATATGCAATTTAATTTCTTTAATTTTTTAAATGAAAGTCAATAACTGTACATTAACATCGTGTGTAATATAATTCTAAATTTCTCCTATTGCTCAAGAGTTGATACGCCCAAATACCTCATCAAAGCTCCCCCACTGTTGTGTGTGTGATATAGCTATTTGCAGTCTCAGTAAAAATACCAAACCTAGAGGTAGATTATACTTGCACACTGGACTGGGTCACATAGAGTACTTTCAGCATTACCTAGGTGTACATCATCTGTGTTTGTATCATTTACATCCAAACAAGATTTTCATGCTTAATTCTGATTTTAAATAACGGTAAATAGTAGTGGAAAAATAGTTGTTTAAGTTATCACTTTAAAATTTGAAAATTTGAAGTAAATTGGTTTGGTGTTTTAAAAGTTAGAATACTGATTTTTTTCTTTTTCTTTTAGTGGACATAAATAGAATGTTAACAGCAAAAATATATAAATAAATACATATCTAAGTAAATCAATCAAAGGAGCAACAATATTTATGAAATTTGAGAGGAAGAATGATTCTGTTGGATATTGTCTTTTATTGGATTTATTACATTTCCATTGTAATTATTCTTTTTTCATATACCTAAACAAATGAAATAGTATATAAATGCATACATTTCAGCACGTTTATAATAAATGTCATATTTAGTCTCAGGATTCAGATAGCATAATTATACATAATTATTTATGGTTAAAACATTTTAAAATGTTACTATTAAATGATGTAGTTATTTTAATTTTTGATTGTTAGTTGGATTTTTTTGTTTTTACTTTTTGTTTTGAGATATGAAAGATTCATAGTTTTGGGTTCATGCCTGTCATGCATCCATCTATGGATGTATCCAATCAACCAAGAAGCCTAATGTGGCCTTGATTTTGTTTCTCTTAAAATCCATTTAAAATAAAATTGATAATGCAGAGGTTTAGCAATTAGAAGAATTAAATTGAGTGTTAAAAGTATTTAAGTAAGGTTTATGTACAAACAAATCTCACACCAGACAAAACTAAGATTTGAATCCAATCTATTATCATTTACTCTTTGAATATTGTAACTCCATCCTCTCTGATTTCCCTATATGTCATCTATTTTACAATCCATAATTAATGTCTCTGTCAGGCTGATCTTCCTTATATGTGACTCCTTATCCTATATACCAATCTCTTCACTAGCCTCCAGAATAAAACACAAAATCCTGACCCTAACAATCAAGGCCCTCAATAAAACAGCTCCCCCCTAATTCTCTGACCTTGTCTCCAGATACTCTACCTAATGGTGCTCATGACCACCATATCTGCTCCTCTCTTCTTATCTCCTCACATTCCCATGTACAGGACTTCTCCAGATTGACTCCAATCATGTGGAACTCTTTGCCTTGCTCCACAAGAATATCCCCTAGTTTTCAAAGTTTAAAGACTCTACTGCTCAGTTATGTATACAATGTATGCTAACCTTTTCTTACCTCATTTCTTCTCCTTCTTTTGCCATCCCCCTGATGATTATGGTAAATGATAATAATAATAATAATAAAACATATTATCATTATTATTATTATCAAGAGTCTAGTTTTTGAAGAGAACTCTTTATACTGTTTAATACAGCAGAAGAAACTGACAGTGACAGTGGATGGAGCTCCAGGTTACTGAACAAAACATTGAATGTTTAGGTCCATGCAAGTCAGTTAGTATTTGAAATGTTTATAGTCATATATCAGAGCTGATAATGTAAGGACAATAAGTGTGCAGTAAACCTGATTTATATAGTTTTCATAGACCTAGATTTGGAGTTTGGCGGTAGCCGTGAAAACCAGCGTTAGAGGCTCCTAACGCTGGTTTTAGGCTACCGCCGGTATTTAGAGTCACTCAAAATAGGGTCTAACGCTCACTTTTCAGCCGCGACTTTTCCATACCGCAGATCCCCTTACGTCAATTGCGTATCCTATCTTTTCAATGGGATCTTCCTAACTCCGGTATTTAGAGTCGTTTCTGAAGTGAGCGTTAGACATCTAACGACAAAACTCCAGCCGCAGGAAAAAAGTCAGTAGTTAAGAGCTTTCTGGGCTAACGCCGGTTCATAAAGCTCTTAACTACTGTACTCTAAAGTACACTAACACCCATAAACTACCTATGTACCCCTAACCCGAGGCCCCCCCACATCGCCGACACTCGATTAAATTTTTTTAACCCCTAATCTGCCGACCGCCACCTACGTTATCCTTATGTACCCCTAATCTGCTGCCCCTAACACCGCCGACCCCTGTATTATATTTATTAACCCCTAATCTGCCCCCCACTACGTCGCCGCCAGCTACCTACACTTATTAACCCCTAATCTGCCGTCCGCACGCCGCCGCCAGCTACATTATCCCTATGTACCCCTAATCTGCTGCCCCTAACACCGCCGACCCCTATATTATATTTATTAACCCCTAATCTGCCCCCCACAACGTCGCCTCCACCTGCCTACACTTATTAACCCCTAATCTGCCGAGCGGACCTGAGCGCTACTATAATAAAGTTATTAACCCCTAATCCGCCTCACTAACCCTATAATAAATAGTATTAACCCCTAATCTGCCCTCCCTAACATCGCCGACACCTAACTTCAATTATTAACCCCTAATCTGCCGACCGGAGCTCACCGCTATTCTAATAAATGTATTAACCCCTAAAGCTAAGTCTAACCCTAACCCTAACACCCCCCTAAGTTAAATATAATTTAAATCTAACGAAATAAATTAACTCTTATTAAATAAATTATTCCTATTTAAAGCTAAATACTTACCTGTAAAATAAATCCTAATATAGCTACAATATAAATTATATTTATATTATAGCTATTTTAGGATTTATATTTATTTTACAGGTAACTTTGTATTTATTTTAACCAGGTACAATAGCTATTAAATAGTTAAGAACTATTTAATAGCTAAAATAGTTAAAATAATTACAAATTTGCCTGTAAAAGAAATCCTAAACTAAGTTACAATTAAAACTAACACTATACTATCAATAAATTAATTAAATAAACTACCTACAATTACCTACAATTAACCTAACACTACACTATCAATAAATTAATTAAATACAATTCCTACAAATAAATACAATTAAATAAACTTGCTAAAGTACAAAAAATAAAAAAGAACTAAGTTACAAAAAATAAAAAAATATCTACAAACATAAGAAAAATATTACAACAATTTTAAACTAATTACACCTACTCTAAGCCCCCTAATAAAACAACAAAGCCCCCCAAAATAAAAAATGCCCTACCCTATTCTAAATTACTAAAGTTAAAAGCTCTTTTACCTTACCAGCCCTGAACAGGGCCCTTTGCGGGGCATGCCCCAAGAAGTTCAGCTCTTTTGCCTGTAAAAAAAAAACATACAATACCCAAGCCCCCCAACATTACAACCCACCACCCACATACCCCTAATCTAACCCAAACCCCCCTTAAATAAACCTAACACTAAGCCCCTGAAGATCATCCTACCTTGTCTTCACCTCACCAGGTATCACCGATCCGTCCTGGCTCCAAAATCTTCATCCAACCCAAGCGGGGGTTGGCGATCCATCATCCGGTGCCTGAAGAGGTCCAGAAGAGGCTCCAAAGTCTTCATCCTATCCGGGAAGAAGAGGCGATCCGGACCGGCAACCATCTTGATCCAAGCGGCATCTTCTATCTTCATCCGATGACAACCGGCTCCATCCTGAAGACCTCCACCGCGGACCCATCTTCTTCCGGCGACGTCCAACTGCAGAATGACGGTTCCTTTAAGGGACGTCATCCAAGATGGCGTCCCTCGAATTCCGATTGGCTGATAGGATTCTATCAGCCAATCGGAATTAAGGTAGGAATATTCTGATTGGCTGATGGAATCAGCCAATCAGAATCAAGTTCAATCCGATTGGCTGATCCAATCAGCCAATCAGATTGAGCTCGCATTCTATTGGCTGATCGGAACAGCCAATAGAATGCAAGCTCAATCTGATTGGCTGATTGGATCAGCCAATCTTATTGAACTTGATTCTGATTGGCTGATTCCATCAGCCAATTAGAATATTCCTACCTTAATTCTGATTGGCTGATAGAATCCTATCAGCCAATCGGAATTCGAGGGACGCCATCTTGGATGACGTCATTTAAAGGAACCGTCATTCGTCGTTCAGTCGTCGGCCAGGATGGATGTTCCGCGGTGGAGGTCTTCAGGATGCTGCCGCTTCGCTCCGGATGGATGCCGCTTGGATGAAGACTTCAATCGGATGGAAGAACTCTTCTGCCCCGCTTGGATGAAGACTTCAGCCGGATCATGGACCTCTTCAGCCCCCCGCTTGGGCTTGGATCAGGACATCGGAGGAGCTCTTCTGGACCGATCGTTGAACCTGGTATGGTGAAGACAAGGTAGGATGATCTTCAGGGGCTTAGTGTTAGGTTTATTTAAGGGGGGTTTGGGTTAGATTAGGGGTATGTGGGTGGTGGGTTGTAATGTTGGGGGGCTTGGGTATTGTATTTTTTTTTTTACAGGCAAAAGAGCTGAACTTCTTGGGGCATGCCCCGCAAAGGGCCCTGTTCAGGGCTGGTAAGGTAAAAGAGCTTTGAACTGTAGTAATTTAGAATAGGGTAGGGCATTTTTTATTTTGGGGGGCTTTGTTGTTTTATTAGGGGGCTTAGAGTAGGTGTAATTAGTTTAAAATTTTTGTAATATTTTTCTTATGTTTGTAGATATTTTTTTATTTTTTGTAACTTAGTTCTTTTTTATTTTTTGTACTTTAGCTAGTTTATTTAATTGTATTTATTTGTAGCAATTGTATTTAATTAATTTATTGATAGTGTAGTGTTAGGTTAATTGTAGGTAATTGTAGGTAGTTTATTTAATTTATTTATTGATCGTGTAGTGTTAGGTGTAATTGTAACTTAGGTTAGGATTTATTTTACAGGTACTTTTGTAATTATTTTAACTAGGTAGCTATTAAATAGTTCTTAACTATTTAATAGCTATTGTACCTGGTTAAAATAAATACAAAGTTGCCTGTAAAATAAATATTAATCCTAAAATAGCTATAATATAATTATAATTTATATTGTAGCTATATTAGGATTTATTTTACAGGTAAGTATTTAGCTTTAAATAGGAATAATTTATTTAATAAAAGTTAATTAATTTCGTTAGATTTCAATTATATTTAACTTAGGGGGGTGTTAGTATTAGGGTTAGACTTAGCTTTAGGGGTTAATACATTTATTAGAATAGCGGTGAGCTCCGGTCGGTAGATTAGGGGTTAATGTTTGAAGTTAGGTGTCGGCGATGTTAGGGAGGGCAGATTAGGGGTTAATACTATTTATGATAGGGTTAGTGAGGCGGATTAGGGGTTAATAACTTTATTATAATAGCGGTGCGGTCCGGTCGGCAGATTAGGGGTTAATAAGTGTAGGCAGGTGGAGGCGACGTTGTGGGGGGCAGATTAGGGGTTAATAAATATAATATAGGGGTCGGCGGTGTTAGGGGCAGCAGATTAGGGGTACATAAGGATAATGTAAGTAGAGGCGGTTTACGGAGCGGCAGATTAGGGGTTAAAAATAATATGCAGGGGTCAGCGATAGCGGGGGCGGCAGATTAGGGGTTAATAAGTGTAAGGTTAGGGGTGTTTAGACTCGGGGTACATGTTAGGGTGTTAAGTGCAGACGTCGGAAGGGTTACCGCATAGCAAACAATGGGGCTGCATTAGGAGCTGAACGCGGCTTTTTTGCAGGTGTTAGGTTTTTTTTCAGCTCAAACAGCCCCATTGTTTCCTATGGGAGAATCGTGCACGAGCACGTTTTTGAGGCTGGCCGCGTCCGTAAGCAACTCTGGTATCGAGAGTTGAAGCTGCGTTAAAAATGCTCTACGCTCCTTTTTTGGAGCCTAACGCAGCCTTTATGTGGACTCTCGATACCAGAGTTATTTTTATGGTGCGGACAGTAAAACGCGGGCGTTAGTTTTTCGGGTCGTTACAGACAAAACTCCAAATCTAGCCGATAGTTTGCTATTGCACACCTCAAAATTAAGTTTCTAATGGAATATGTTCTTCTTTGTGTGAGGACATTATGAAATGTAAAATGATCAAAGAAGAATGTTAAGAGTCTAAATAGATTAGGACGTACAGTACCTTGCTATCAGATTGAGATACATAGCTTCAAATCTTACATATGGCAGTTAATGCCCTCCATTATCATGGTGCATGTAGACATTCAGGTCCCCTGATGCAGCATCCACTGCTGGAATTTAACATTGCATGAGTGAATGCTTGTGCAGCTCCACCCCCTGCTCTCATGCAACCAAAGAAGTCCACATTGTTTGACATTTCTTGCCTCTGAGGTTTTGAACATGTTAAGAAGAGTAGTCACAACTTTTGGTTGCAGGCTTCCCCCCAAGCAATCTAGATGTGTCCTAAAATTCTGGTTGTTTTCCTTTTGTGCTCAACATAAGCTTAAAGGGACAGTCTAGTAAAAAATAAACTTTCATTATTCAGATAGGACTTTTAATTTTAAAATCTTATAGGTGCACAATTTTTGTTACATTTTGAGGGCATTGGCAGATGCCATATGACTAGTGTAGGTTTTTATCTGTGCATGAATGGATGTTTTGAATAGGCATTTTCTAGTTTATACTCTCTCTGTGCAAAGAAAATCACAAAGACAAGGGCGCCTCCTCGTGTGATATAGTTTGGACAAATGTAAAAATAGGTGAATACAGATTTTATACTCACAAGTAAAGCAGCACTCAAGCTCAGGCTCTCAGCAAGCCTGAGGAAACAGACAGAGATCTGAGAAACTAGTTGCTTGTTTATCCATTGTTACGGTCACATTTGTGACATTTTATATTGTATTTTACTGCACCATTAAACTATGGTATTTTAACTCTTTGCTGAGAGCCTGAGCTTGATTGAAATCTACCCTGGAGTGATTTGTTGCACTGCCTTGGTCAGTGAACTGGGACACTGTGAACTCCCAGTCTGCCTCTATAAGCACAACAGAGTGCTGCTTTACTTGTGAGTATAAAATCTGTATTCACCTATTTTTACATTTGTCCAAACTATATCACACAAGGAGGCGCCCTTGTCTTTGTGATTTTCTTTGCACAGAGAGAGCATTTACCCAGACTGGTTTTGTGACAAGGAGCTGACTTCTGGATCTAAGGGAGAATCTTATATGTATGTGCTACCCAGGAGGACTAATAAACCTCTGAAGTGCCCTCCTAATCTTGGGACTGTCTGAGCATCAATATCATATACAGATAAGAACTTATTAGAGACTTAATACTATTTATTTATTATATGTTGTTTTAAGCTGCATTTTCTGTTTATATTGATCACATCACATTTGATGAGAGTCCATGTCTCATTTTTTCTTTAATTGTCATTATTATTTTGTCTTTATACATTATTATCTGATCATTTTATATTATTTTTAAGTGTTTATTGTTTTTACTATACTTCAGTATTATCCTACAGATTGTTTTATATATTTCTTCTAGCGCCCCCTAGAGTTATGCTTGCATAGTGTAACAGGTATTTCTATTTTCTAGTTTATACATACAATAATTTATTTTTGTGTTTCGATACTATTAGTGGCACTATAAGCCATTAACAGTTTATTAAAATTCCCTCTTATTTACTTGAAATACATATAGTATATTTGCTACCATCCCTTAACAATTATGGTCCGATAAAAATCGTCGCCCACAAAAGCCGGCAACGCCAAATTTTGCGCTGGTTTGGTATCCTATATACGGCGTAACCTAGAAGTTACGCTCATATATTTCTGCCTTCGGCCATAGTTTTTTGGCCCATACACAGGTATACCAAACCAGCGCAGTTTGGTATCCAATATACAGCGTAAGGACTTACGTGGCGAAAATGGAGAAATCTTACTCCATTTTCACCTCGCCACAAATTGCAGGCGTAGTAAGCCTTAAGATGAGTATTGGAGCCCTGTAACTCCATAAACTGGCTGCAAAATAAAACCTAACACCTAACACATGCACAATGTCTATCTACCTGTCAACCGCGATCCCCCGCTGCCTCCCTAATAAAGTGTTTAACCCCTAAACCGCCGCTCCCGGACCCCGCCGCCACCTACATTAAATGTCTAACCCCCTAATGTGATCCCCCTACACTGCCGCCACCTACATTAAAATTATTAACCCCTAATGTAATCCCCCTACACCGCCGCAATCGATATTAAAATTATTACCCCCTAATGTGAGCGCCCTACCCCGCCGCCACCTATATTAACTATATTACCCCCTAATATGATCCCCCTACCCCGCCGCCACCTATTTTAACTACATTACCCCCTAATCTAATCCCCCTACACCGCCGCCACCTATATTAAAATGATTAAACCCTAATCTAATCCCCCTACACCGCCGCCACCTATAATAAATGTATGACCCCCTAAAATGTCCCTATCCTAAACTAAATTACAAATAGCCCTGAAAAGGGCCTTTTGCAGGGCATTGTCCAAAAGTAACCAGCTCTATTACCAGCCCTTAAAAGGGCCTTTTGTGGGGCATTGCCCCAAAGTAACCAACTCTATTACCAGCCATTAAAAGGGCCTTTTGCTGGGCATTGTCCCAAAGTAATCAGCTCTTTTACCTGTAATCTAATCCCCCTACACCGCCGCCACCTATATTAAATGTATTAACCCCTAATCTAATCCCCCTACACCGCTGCAACCTATATTAAATATATTAACCCCTAATCTGACCCCCCTACAGCGCAGCCACCTATATTAACTATATTAACCCCAATTATATTAGGGTTAATATAGTTAATATATTATAAATATTAACTATATTAACCCTATCTAAATCTAACACCCCTAACTTAATTATTATTAAAATGAATCTAAATAATATTAATAATATTAACTAAATTATTCCTATTTAAAACTAAATACTTACCTATAAAATAAACCCTAAGATAGCTACAATATAATTAGTAATTACATTGTAGCTATTTTAGGGTTTATATTTATTTTACAGGTAACTTGCTATTTATTTTAACTAGGTACAATAGCTATTAAATAGTTAATAACTATTTAATAGCTACCTAGTTAAAATAATTACCAATTTACCTGTAAAATAAATCCTAACCTAAGTTACAAATACACCTACACTATCAATAAATTAAATAAACTACAATTATCTAAACTAAAATATAATTAAATACACTAAACTAAATTACAAAAAAAAAACACTAAATTACAAAAAATAAAAAAAATTACAAGAATTTTAAGCTAATTACACCTAATCTAAGCCCCCTAATAAAAAAATAAAGCCCCCCAAAATAAAAAAAATCCCTACCCTATTCTAAAGTACAAAGTAATCAGCTCTTTTACCAGCCCTTAAAAGGGCTTTTTGCGGGGCATTGCCCCAAAGTAATCAGCTCTTTTACCTGTAAAAAAAATAGAAAACCCCCCAACATTACAACCCACCACCCACATACCCCTATTCTAACCCACCCAAACCCCCCTTAAAAAAACCTATCACTAACCCCCTGAAGATCTCCCTACCTTGAGTCGTCTTCACCCAGCCGAGCCGAAGTCTTCATCCAATCCGGGCGATATCTTCATCCAAGCGATAAAGAAGAGGTCTTCCATCCGGGCGATTTCTTCATCCAAGTGGCAAAGAAGAGGTCTTCCTTCCGGGCGATGTCTTCCTCCAAGCGGCATCTTCTATCTTCTTTCTTCCGGCTCCATCTTCAGATCTCCTACGCGGAACATCCAGCTGGCCCGACTGACTAACGATGAATGAAGGTTCCTTTAAATGACGTCATCCAAGATGGCGTCCCTCGAATTCCGATTGCCTGATAGGATTCTATCAGCCAATCGGAATTAAGGTAGGAAAAATCCGATTGGCTGATTGGATGATTGGATAAGCCAATCGGATTAGGCTCGCATTCTATTGGCTGATCGGAACAGCCAATAGAATGCGAGCTCAATCAGAATGGCGCTTGGCTGAAGACATCGCCCGGATGGAAGACCTCTTCTTTGCCGCTTGGATGAAGACATCGCCCGGAGTGGATGAAGACTTCGGCTCGGCTGGGTGAAGATGACTCAAGGTAGGGAGATCTTCAAGGGGTTAGTGATAGGTTTTTTTAAGGGGGGTTTGGGTGGGTTAGAATTGGGGTATGTGGGTGGTGGGTTGTAATGTTGGGGAGTATTCTATTTTTTTTTTACAGGTAAAAGAGCTGATTACTTTGGGGCAATGCCCCGCAAAAAGCCCTTTTAAGGGCTGGTAAAAGAGCTGATTACTTTGTACTTTAGAATAGGGTAGGGATTTTTTTTATTTTGGGGGGCTTTATTATTTTATTAGGGGGCTTAGATTAGGTGTAATTCGCTTAAAATTCGTATAATCATTTATTATTTTTGGTAATTTAGTGTTTGTTTTTTGTAATTTAGTTTAGTTTATTTAATTGTATTTTAGTTAGAATATTTGTAGTTTAATTAATTTATTGATAGTGTAGGTGTATTTGTAACTTAGGTTAGGATTTATTTTACAGGTAATTTGGTAATTATTTTAACTAGGTAGCTATTAAATAGTTATTAACTATTTAATAGCTATTGTACCTAGTTAAAATAAATACCAAGTTACCTGTAAAATAAATATAAACCCTAAAATAGCTACAATGTAATTATAAATTATATTGTAGCTATCTTAGGGTTTATTTTATAGGTAAGTATTTAGTTTTAAATAGGAATAATTTAGTTAATATTATTAATATTATTTAGATTTATTTTAATAATAATTAAGTTAGGGGTGTTAGAGTTAGATAGGGTTAATATAGTTAATATATATAATACAATAACTATATTAACTATATTAACCCTAATATAATTAGGGTTAATATAGTTAATATAGCTGGCGGCAGTGTAGGGGGGTCAGATTAAGGGTTAATATATTAATATAGGTTGCAGCGGTGTAGGGGGATTAGATTAGGGGTTAATACATTTAATATAGGTTGCGGCGGTGTAGGGGGATTAGATTACAGGTAAAAGAGCTGATTACTTTGGAACAATGCCCCGCAAAAGGCCCTTTTAAGGGCTGGTAATAGAGCTGGTTACTTTAGGGCAATGCCCCGCAAAAGGCCCTTTTAAGGGCTGGTAATAGAGCTGGTTACTTTGGGTCAATGACCTGCAAAAGGCCCTTTTCAGGGCTATTTGTAATTTAGTTTAGGGTAGGGAAATTTTAGTATTTTAGGGGTTAATATATTTAATATAGGTTGCGGCGGTGTAGGGGGATTAAATTAGGGGTTAATAATTTTAATATAGGTGGCGGCGGTTTAAGGGGGTCAGATTAGGGGTTAATATAGTTTAAGTAGGGGGCTCACATTAGAGGTTAATATAGTTTTTAATAGGTGGCGGCAGGGTAGGGGGCTCACATTAGGGGGTAATAATTTTAATGTAGCTGGCGGCGGTGTAGGGGGGTCAGATTAGGGGGTAAAACATATGTAGCTGGCGGCTGGGTCCGGGAGCGGCGGTTTAGGGGTTAATATATTTATTATTAGGAGTGAGAGGGGGGATTGCGGATAGAGGGGTTTACGTGTCAGGTTATTTTTGGGAGGCGTGTTAGACAGTACGGGAGATTTTATACTTTAGTAAGGTTTTGTAGGCTGAGGCAGTTTCTAAAGTGCCGTAAGTCACTGGCGACTCCAGAAATTTGTACTTACGCAGATTTCTGGACATCGATAGTTTGTCCGACGTACGGCACTTTAGCATCTGACGGCGCAGTATATGGGATAGCTCGAGTTGTGAGCTGAAACTACGGGCAGCGCAGATTTCCACGCTTGCGCCGAAACTTGCGCCGTATATCGGATCGTGCCCCCAGTCTTTATTATACCATGATTATTAATACTAAAACTATTTAACAAAATTACCTTAGTTTAAGTTTATCAGTAAATTTCAATTTTTTTCATAACAAATAAATATATTAAAATAAATTATGTAATATTATCATTTCCTAGCTTTTATGCTTACAATCATTTATTTTTAGTACTGCTGTTGCCTGCAAAATGATATCTTCCAGCTAAAATTTCATTTATTTTGTATCACTAAAAAAAAATGTCAACCTCTGAAGTGGTCTTTCTCTTCTGTCTCTCTTTCTTTTCAAATGTCCTGATGTCTGTGCTCTTTCACCCTATTCCTTTGTGCTGTGAGCTATGTAGTTTGTGTTGCTAGCAGAACGCTCAAAGAGATGTGGGCATATCATACTTGTCAAAAATATTTTAAGAAAAACCTCAAACCTTCTTGAAGAGACAGCAGCTTTTTCAAGTTCCTGTTTTATCTTATACTGTGAATGACAGTTTCTTTATATGATATCATTAGAAATAAAACAGTTACTTTGCAATAACCCATTGCACAGTCAATACAAAAAAAGGATAAATATAAACTTTATACAATTATAGTTTTCTCTTTTAGGAATATTTTCCAATCTTTCAACAAAAGCCACAAGGATTTTCGTGTTCGGCTAATTGCACCATTCTTACCAATTGTATCTCAATTCATGTTAAAGGGACGTAAAACCCATTTTTTTTCTTTTATGATTTAGATAGAACATAAAATTTTAAACAACTTTCTGATTTACTTCTATTATTATTAGTGATGTCGCGAACATAAAAATTTGGGTTCGCAAACAGCGAACGCGAACTTCCACAACTGTTCGCGAACGGGCGAACCGGGCGAACCGCCATAGACTTCAATAGGCAGGCGAACTTTAAAACCCACAGGGACTCTTTCTGGCCACAATAGTGATGGAAAAGTTGTTTCAAGGGGACTAACACCTGGACTGTGGCATGCCGGAGGGGGATCCATGGCAAAACTCCCATGGAAAATTACATAGTTGATGCAGAGTCTGGTTTTAAGCCATAGAGGGTATAAATCACCTAACATTCCTAAATTGTTTGGAATAACGTGCTTTAAAACATCAGGTATGATGTTGTATCAATCAGTCAGTGTAAGGGTTACGCCCGCTTCACAGTGACAGACCAAACTCCCTGTTTAAAGGGACAGTCTACACCAGAATTTTTATTGTTTTAAAAGATAGATAATCCCTTTATTACCCATTTCCCAGTTTTGCATAACTAACACATTTATAATAATATACTTTTAACCTCTGTGATTATCTTGTATCTAAGCCTCTGCAAATTGCCCCTTTTTTCAGTTCTTTTGACAGACTGCTCCCAGATAACTTCTCGTGCACGAGCACAGTGTTATTTATATGAAATACGTGAAATAACACCCTCTAGTGATGAAAAACTGTTAAAATGCAATCTAAAAGAGGTGCGCTTCAAGGTCTAAGAAATTAGCATATGAACCTCCTAGGTTAAGCTTTCAACTAAGAATACCAAGAGAGCAAAGCAAAATTGGTGATAAAAGTAAATTGGAAAATTGTTTAAAATTACATGCTCTATCTGAATCATGAAAGTTTATTTTGGCCTAGACTGTCCCTTTAACACACCGCAAACAACCGCAAACAGTCCATTTGCACAACCGCAAACTCCCCATTTGCACAAGGTTGGATACCAAGCTAGCCATGTCCCGTTGCTTGTCTTCACTGATGTCATTGAAGGTCTCTTCCTCCACCCAGCCACGTACAACACCAAGGGCCCCCTGAAATGTGACAACAAGCCCCCTGGGACGCCTGCTGTGTTTGGTCTTCCACCTCCTCAAAGCCACCTTCCTCCTCTGACTCCTCTTCTTCAGATTCCTCTCTCTGCGTTGCCTCTCTCTGCATTATTATAAGGTGTGTTAAGTAGTACTATTCCTATCAGTTTAATCCCTGCTACGTCCCCTATCAGGGGACGTGTATATGGCATCGATTTTAGGAACCAGGAGATGGAAAAAGATGCTTGGTCGGTCCTCCTACTTCAAATTTGGGGCACTGCGCGTGCAATTTAATGTTCCACCAGATAGGAGTGGTGTGTTAAGTAGTTCTATTCTTATCAGTTTAATCCCTGTTACGTCCCCTATCAGGGGACGTGTATATGGCATCGATTTTAGGAACCAGGATGGAAAAAGATTCTTGGTCGGTCCTCCTACTTCAAATTTGGGGCACTGCACGTGCAATCTAATGTGCCACCAGATAGGAGTGGTGTGTTAAGTAGGACTATTCTTATCAGTTTAATCCCTGTTACGTCCCATATCAGGGGACGTGTATATGGCATCGATTTTAGGAACCGGGAGATGGAAAAAGATGCTTGGTCGGTCATCCTACTTCAAATTTGGGGCACTGCACGTGCAATCTAATGTGCCACCAGATAGTAGTGGTGTGTTAAGTAGTTCTATTCTTATCAGTTTAATCCCTGCTATGTCCCCTATCAGGGGACGTGCTTATGGCATCGATTTTAGGAACCGGGAGATGGATAAAGATTCTTGGTCGGTCCTCCTACTTCAAATTTGGGGCACTGCGCGTGCAATCTAATGTGCCACCAGATAGGTGTGGTGTGTTAAGTAGTACTATTCTTATCAGTTTAATCCCTGTTATGTCCCCTATCAGGGGACGTGTATTTGGCATCGATTTTAGGACCTGGGAGAAGGAAAAATATGCTTGGTCGGTCCTCCTACTTCAAATTTGGGGCACTGCGCGTGCAATTTAATGTTCCACCAGATAGGAGTGGTGTGTTAAGTAGTTCTATTCTTATCAGTTTAATCCCTGTTACGTCCCCTATCAGGGGACGTGTATATGGCATCGATTTTAGGAACCAGGATGGAAAAAGATTCTTGGTCGGTCCTCCTACTTCAAATTTGGGGCACTGCACGTGCAATCTAATGTGCCACCAGATAGGAGTGGTGTGTTAAGTAGGACTATTCTTATCAGTTTAATCCCTGTTACGTCCCATATCAGGGGACGTGTATATGGCATCGATTTTAGGAACCGGGAGATGGAAAAAGATGCTTGGTCGGTCATCCTACTTCAAATTTGGGGCACTGCACGTGCAATCTAATGTGCCACCAGATAGGAGTGGTGTGTTAAGTAGTTCTATTCTTATCAGTTTAATCCCTGCTATGTCCCCTATCAGGGGACGTGCTTATGGCATCGATTTTAGGAACCGGGAGATGGATAAAGATTCTTGGTCGGTCCTCCTACTTCAAATTTGGGGCACTGCGCGTGCAATCTAATGTGCCACCAGATAGGTGTGGTGTGTTAAGTAGTACTATTCTTATCAGTTTAATCCCTGTTATGTCCCCTATCAGGGGACGTGTATTTGGCATCGATTTTAGGACCTGGGAGAAGGAAAAATATGCTTGGTCGGTCCTCCTACTTCAAATTTGGGACACTGAGCGTGCAATCTAATGTGCAACCAGATAGGAGTGGTGTGTTAAGTAGTACTATTCCTATCAGTTTAATCCCTGTTATGTGCCTTTTTTTTGGTTTGATTTTTGAAGCCACAGTGCAGCACCAGAGGCCAGAAAAATTAGGCATGTACACATGCCTGAAAAATTAGGTATTGTTGCAGCCGCTGCTGTAGCAGCGGCCAGAAAAATTGATGTTTGTTTCCCAGGCAGAAAGTGCCCTAAAACATTGTGGCTTGAACCCTAGTTGGTGGCGGTTAAGTCACGCAAGTCATCCGGCATTTAGAGATAAAATACAGCAGCGTGTGGACCATTTTTAGCCCAAGGCAGATCATCTCATCAGGCCTTTTTTAGTCGAATGTATCGCCCACTGTCAGTCCCTTCGGGATCCATCCCTCATTCATCTTAATAAAGGTGAGGTAATCTAGACTTTTTTGACCTAGGCGACTTCTCTTCTCAGTGACAATACCTCCTGCTGCACTGAACGTCCTTTCTGACAGGACACTTGAAGCGGGGCAGGCCAGAAGTTCTATCGCAAATTGGGATAGCTCCTCAGAGTGTCGATATCTGCAGTTAGGCGAGGTAGTATGCTACCTGACGGTCGAGTCGTTCTCTGAGGGTGGACCACGAAGGGCTGTGGCGATGCGTAGGACTTAAAAAGCTCTGCATGTTCTCCATCAACAACACGTCTGTAAAGCGTCCTGTCCTTGCCGGTGTGGTCGTGGGAGGAGGAGGATTACTTTCACCTCTTCCCCTGTTAGATTCCCGTTGTGCTGTGCCATCACCCTTATACGCTGAGTAAAGCATACTTTTCAATTTATTTTGGAACTGCTGCATCCTTTCCGACTTGCGGTAATTCGGTAACATTTCAGGCACTTTATGCTTATACCGGGGGTCTAGTAGCATGGACACCCAGTACAGGTCATTCTCCTTCAGCCTTTTTATAAGAGGGTCCCTCAACAGGATCGACAGCATGAAAGACCCCATTTGCACAAGGTTGGATGCCGAGCTACTCATGTCCCGTTCTTCGTCCTCAGTGATCTCACTGAAGGTATCTTCTTCCCCCCAGCCACGTACAACACCACGGGTACCAGATAGGTGACAACGAGCACCCTGGGATGCCTGTTGTGGTTGGTCTTCCTCCTCCCCCTCAAAGCCACATTCCTCCTCTGACTCCTCTTCCTCACAATCCTCTTCCAGCGTTGCCGCAGGTCCAGCAAGCGATGCTGATAAGGCTGTTTCTGGTGGTGATGGTGACCACAACTCTTCCTCTTCACGCTAATCTATGGCCTGATCCAGTACTCTTCGCAGGGCACGCTCCAGGAAGAAAACAAATGGTATGATGACGCTGATGGTGAATTCGGTGTGACTGACTAGGTTTGTCACCTCCTCAAAAGACGCATGACCCTGCAGGCATTGCGCATGAGCGTCCAGTAACGTGGCAAAAAAAATCCCAGCTTCGCAAAGGCTTTCCTAGCACCCCGGTCATACAAATAGTCGTTAACTGCTTTTTCTTGTTGAATCAGGCGGTCGAACATTAGGAGTGTTGAATTCCAACGTATCGGGCTGTCGCAAATCAAGCGCCTCACTGGCATGTTGTTTCATGCTGGATACCTGAAAAGTGCGCCATGGCCGTGTAGGAACACCTGAAATGGCCACACACCTTCCTGGCCTGCTTCAGGACATCCTGTAAGCCTGGGTACTTATGCACAAAGAGTTTTACGATCAGATTACACACATGTGCCATGCACGGCACATGTGTCAACTTGCCCAAATTCAATGCCACCACCAAATTTCTTCCGTTGTCACTAACCACTTTGCTGATCTCCAGTTGGTGCGGAGTCAGCCACTGATCCACCTGTGCGTTCAGGGCGGACAGGAGTGCTGGTCCGGTATGACTCTCTGCTTTCAGGCAAGTCAACCCCGAGATGGCATGACACTGCCGTATCCGGGATGTGGAATAGTACCTGGGGAGTTGGGGGGTGCCATTGAAGTGGAGCAAGATGCAGCAGCAGAAGAGGACTCAGCCAAGGAGGTTATGGAAGAGGATGGAGTAGGAGGAGTAGAGGAGGTGGCAGCAGGCCTGCCTGCAAGTCGTGGCGGTGTCACCAACTCCTCTGCAGAGCCACGCATTCCATGCTTGGCAGCCATCAGCAGGTTTACCCAATGCGCAGTGTAGGTGATATACCTGACCTGACCATGCTTTGCAGACCAAGTATAAGTGGTCAGTTGGACCCTTGCCCCAACACTGTGTACCAGACATGCCATTACTTCCTTTTGCACAATCGAGTACAGGTTGGGGATTGCCTTTTGTGCAAAGAAATTTCAGCCGGGTACCTTCCACTGCGGTGTCCCAATAGCTACAAATTTTTTGAACGCCTCAGACTCCACCAGCTTGTATGGTAAAAGCTGGCGGGCTAAGAGTTCAGTCAAGCCAGCTGTCAGATGCTAGGAAGGGGGTGACTTTGTGACATTGGCTTCTTACGCTCAAATATGTCCTTGACAGACACCTGACTGTGGGCAGATGGTTGAGAGGGGGCAAGGAGGACAGCAGTGGTTGACATGGCTGAAAATATTGGACCAGGAGGAGGATGGCGGCTTTGAGTTTGTGTACTGCTTGTACTCATGTGTTGATCCCAAAGGCATTTGTGATGTGCGATCATGTGCCCTCGCAAAGCAGTTGTACCTAGGTGGGTGTTGGACTTCCCACGACTCAGTTTCTTTTGGCACTGGTTGTAAATGGCATCGCTGTTGTCAGAGGCAGACACATACAAAACATGCCACACTGCTGAGCTCTGCAATGACAGCATGCATTGATTGGAGTGCTGTCTGGCTGACCCCAGGTGCTGATGCATGCTGTCTGACTGTGCCACTAGCTCCTTGCGACGACCTCCCCCTCCTTCCAACTCGTCTCCTCCTCCTCTCTGTTTCCCCATCTGAACTTTCCCCCTCTTCTTCTTCTCTTCTAGCGGGCACCCACATGACATCCATGGACGCATCGTCTTCATCAACCGCTTCACTTGTATCTGACAACTCAGCAAAGGAAGCAGAACCGGGTACAACATCATCATCATCACACCGTACGTCCATGTGTGTAATGCTGCCTGACTGAGACATATCCCTGTTATCTACATCCTCTGGCAATAATGGTTGCGCATCACTATCACTCATTTCTTCCAACTGATGTGTAAATAACTCCTCTGACAGATCAAGTGAAGCGGCTGTGGTGCTAGTGTTGGTGGTGCAGAAGGTGGGTGAGTGGTAACTTGAGAGGTGCCCGAAGCTAAGCTGGAGGAGGATGGTGCATCAAGATTGCGAGCGGAAGCTGTAGAAGATTGGGTGTCCTGTGTTAGCCAGTCAACTATGTCCTCAGAACTGTTCGAGTTCGGGGTACGTGGCCTCTGAACACTGGGCATTATTCTAGGGCCAAAGGGAATCACAGCACCACGAACACAACGGCCCCTGCGGGGTGGCCTGCCTGTCATTTTTTTTCCGATTAGTGGTACTATGCGTGCAAGCTACTGTGACAACAGATGTCAGTGGCACTGTGCACTGGCAGAAGTTGGCAGAGTAGACACTGTAGGCCTGACACACATGCTTGCAGACAACTAACTGCTATTCAATCTATTACAGTCAAAATTGTATTATTTTTTTTTAAATGTACACAACTGTTACACCAGATATGAGTTGCACTGGATTGACACTGTGCCCTGGCAGGCACTGAAATGCACACGTGTGAAGGAAACCGACTGCTATTATTTAACACAGTCAAAAAAGTGTTGTTTTTTTAAATCTACACTACTGTTACACCAGATATGAGTTGCACTGGGGTGACACTGTGCCCTGGCAGGCAGGCAGGCACTGAAACGCACACGTGTGAAGGAAACTGACTGCTATTATTTAACACAGTCAAAAAAGTGTTTTTTTTTTTTAAATCTACACTACTGTTACACCAGATATGAGTTGCACTGGGGTGACACTGTGCCCTGGCAGGCAGGCACTGAAACGCACACGTGTGAAGGAAACTGACTGCTATTATTTAACACAGTCAAAAAAGTGTTGTTGTTTTTTTAAATCTACACTACTGTTACACCAGATATGAGTTGCACTGGGGTGACACTGTGCCCTGGCAGGCCCTGAAATGCACACGTGTGAAGGAAACTGACTGCTATTATTTAACACAGTCAAAAAAGTGTTGTTTTTTTAAAATCTACACTACTGTTACACCCGATATGAGTTGCACTGGGGTGACACTGTGCCCTGGCAGGCAGGAACTGAAACGCACATGTGTGAAGGAAACTGACTGCTATTATTTAACACAGTCAAAAAAGTGTTTTTTTTTTTAAATCTACACTACTGTTACACTAGATATGAGTTGCACTGGGGTGACACTGTGCCCTGGCAGGCACTGAAACGCACACGTGTGAAGGAAACTGACTGCTATTATTTAACACAGTCAAAAAAGTGTTTTTTTGTTTTTTTTTCAGAAATTGTAGACACTGTAGGCCTGACACACATGCTTGCAGACAACTAACTGTTATTCAATCTATTACAGTCAAAATTGTATTTTTTTTTTTTTAAATGTACACAACTGTTACACCAGATATGAGTTGCACTGGTGTGACACTGTGCCCTGGCAGGCACTGAAACGCACACGTGTGAAGGAAACCGACTGCTATTATTTAACACAGTCAAAAAAGTGTTGTTTTTTTAAATCTACACTACTGTTACACCAGATATGAGTTGCACTGGGGTGACACTGTGCCCAGGCAGGCAGGCAGGCACTGAAACGCACACGTGTGAAGAAAACTGACTGCTATTATTTAACACAGTCAAAAAAGTGTTGTTTTTTTTAAAATCTACACTACTGTTACACCAGATATGAGTTGCACTGGGGTGACACTGTGCCCTGGCAGGCAGGCACTGAAACGCACACGTGTGAAGGAAACTGACTGCTATTATTTAACACAGTCAAAAAAGTGTTGTTTTTTTTAAATCTACACTACTGTTACACCAGATATGAGTTGCACTGGGGTGACACTGTGCCCTGGCAGGCACTGAAACGCACATGTGTGAAGGAAACTGACTGCTATTATTTAACACAGTCAAAAAAGTTTTTTTTTTTTTTAAATATACACTACTGTTACACCAGATATGAGTTGCACTGGGGTGACACTGTGCCCTGGCAGGCACTGAAACGCACACGTGTGAAGGAAACTGACTGCTATTATTTAACACAGTCAAAAAAGTGTTTTTTTTTTTTTTTTTCAGAAATTGTAGACACTGTAGGCCTGACACACATGCTTGCAGACAACTAACTGCTATTCAATCTATTACAGTCAAAAATTTTTTTTTTTTTTTTTAAATGTACACAACTGTTACACCAGATATGAGTTGCACTGGTGTGACACTGTTCCCTGGCAGGCACTGAAACGCACACGTGTGAAGGAAACCGACTGCTATTATTTAACACAGTCAAAAAAGTGTTGTTTTTTTAAATCTACACTACTGTTACACCAGATATGAGTTGCACTGGGGTGACACTGTGCCCTGGCAGGCAGGCAGGCAGGCAGGCAGGCACTGAAACGCACACGTGTGAAGGAAACTGACTGCTATTATTTAACACAGTCAAAAAAGTGTTTTTTTTTTTTTAAATCTACACTACTGTTACACCAGATATGAGTTGCACTGGGGTGACACTGTGCCCTGGCAGGCAGGCACTGAAACGCACACGTGTGAAGGAAACTGACTGCTATTATTTAACACAGTCAAAAAAGTGTTGTTTTTTTTAAAATCTACACTACTGTTACACCAGATATGAGTTGCACTGGGGTGACACTGTGCCCTGGCAGGCCCTGAAACGCACACATGTGAAGGAAACTGACTGCTATTATTTAACACAGTCAAAAAAGTGTTGTTTTTTTAAAATCTACACTACTGTTACACCCGATATGAGTTGCACTGGGGTGACACTGTGCCCTGGCAGGCAGGAACTGAAACGCACATGTGTGAAGGAAACTGACTGCTATTATTTAACACAGTCAAAAAAGTGTTGTTTTTTTTAAATCTACACTACTGTTACACTAGATATGAGTTGCACTGGGGTGACACTGTGCCCTGGCAGGCAGGCACTGACACGCACACGTGTGAAGGAAACTGAGTGCTATTATTTAACACAGTCAAAAAAGTGTTGTTTTTTTTAAATCTACACTACTGTTACACCAGATGTGAGTTGCACTGGGGTGACACTGTGCCCTGGCAGGCAGGCACTGAAACGCACACGTGTGAAGGAAACTGACTGTTATTATTTAACACAGTCAAAAAAGTGTTGTTTTTTTTAAATCTACACTACTGTTACACCAGATATGAGTTGCACTGGGGTGACACTGTGCCCTGGCAGGCACTGAAACGCACACGTGTGAAGGAAACTGACTGCTATTATTTAACACAGTCAAAAAAGTGTTTTTTTTTTTTTTTTTTTTCAGAAATTGCTTTTATTATCATATGTAACATATAACATATTGTGCTTGCATATTTTGCACATCATAACAGAAAGATAAATTATACAATGCAAAAAAAACTAAAACTAAAAATAATAAATTTAAACAGTAAAGTCTGTGGTCCATTCTTGTTTTCCTGAAAACTTTGTATGAATTATTATCAGATATAAAAGGACAACAAATAGATATAAAATAAGAATAGTTGACTTGTACAATCAAAACTTCAACATCTCTCCAAAATCAGTAACTCTCCTGATATGGTCTGTGTTGGTCTACTATTAGCTTGTCTTTAGCTATTTAGCTTGTATACCAGGATTGATATGGGGCCTGACAGTTGTTATGGTGTTGGCTTGCTCTCTGTGTTTTGCTTCTGTGTACATTATCCAAGGTTCCCATATTTCTATGATTGTGTCTTTAGTTGCGATTAAATCCGCTACTGACCTAGACATTTTGTATAAATACTCTATTTTTTGTTGAATTATGTAGAACCCTGGTGGTTCATTTTTCCAGTATCTAGCAAGGCATAATCTCGTGGTTGTACATAATTGAGCAATTAATTTATTTTGTTTTGGTAGGAATCCTCTCATTAGGAGGTGTAGCAAAGCATGTTCCGGTAATAATGTTACTTCTCTGTCATATGTTATTCAATCTATTACAGTCAAAATTGAATTTTTTTTTTTAAATGTACACAACTGTTACACCAGATATGAGTTGCACTGGTGTGACACTGTGCCCTGGGAGGCACTGAAACGCACACGTGTGAAGGAAACCGACTGCTATTATTTAACACAGTCAAAAAAGTGTTGTTTTTTTAAATCTACACTACTGTTACACCAGATATGAGTTGCACTGGGGTGACACTGTGCCCTGGCAGGCAGGCAGGCAGGCAGGCACTGAAACGCACACGTGTGAAGAAAACTGACTGCTATTATTTAACACAGTCAAAAAAGTGTTGTTTTTTTTTAAATCTACACTACTGTTACACCAGATATGAGTTGCACTGGGGTGACACTGTGCCCTGGCAGGCAGGCACTGAAACGCACACGTGTGAAGGAAACTGACTGCTATTATTTAACACAGTCAAAAAAGTGTTGTTTTTTTTAAATATACACTACTGTTACACCAGATATGAGTTGCACTGGGGTGACACTGTGCCCTGGCAGGCACTGAAACGCACATGTGTGAAGGAAACTGACTGCTATTATTTAACACAGTCAAAAAAGTTTTTTTTTTTTTAAATATACACTACTGTTACACCAGATATGAGTTGCACTGGGGTGACACTGTGCCCTGGCAGGCACTGAAACGCACACGTGTGAAGGAAACTGACTGCTATTATTTAACACAGTCAAAAAAGTGTTTTTTTTTTTTTTTTTTTTCAGAAATTGTAGACACTGTAGGCCTGACACACATGCTTGCAGACAACTAACTGCTATTCAATCTATTACAGTCAAAATTGTATTTTTTTTTTTTAAATGTACACAACTGTTACACCAGATATGAGTTGCACTGGTGTGACACTGTGCCCTGGCAGGCACTGAAACGCACACGTGTGAAGGAAACCGACTGCTATTATTTAACACAGTCAAAAAAGTGTTGTTTTTTTAAATCTACACTACTGTTACACCAGATATGAGTTGCACTGGGGTGACACTGTGCCCTGGCAGGCAGGCACTGAAACGCACACGTGTGAAGGAAACTGACTGTTATTATTTAACACAGTCAAAAAAGTGTTGTTTTTTTAAAATCTACACTACTGTTACACCAGATATGAGTTGCACTGGGGTGACACTGTGCCCTGGCAGGCACTGAAACGCACACGTGTGAAGGAAACTGACTGCTATTATTTAACACAGTCAAAAAAGTGTTACACCAGATGTGAGTTGCAGTGGGGTGACACTGTGCCCTGGCAGGCAGGCACTGAAACGCACACGTGTGAAGGAAACTGACTGTTATTATTTAACACAGTCAAAAAAGTGTTGTTTTTTTAAAATCTACACTACTGTTACACCAGATATGAGTTGCACTGGGGTGACACTGTGCCCTGGCAGGCACTGAAACGCACACGTGTGAAGGAAACTGACTGCTATTATTTAACACAGTCAAAAAAGTTTTTTTTTTTTTAAATATACACTACTGTTACACCAGATATGAGTTGCACTGGGGTGACACTGTGCCCTGGCAGGCACTGAAACGCACACGTGTGAAGGAAACTGACTGCTATTATTTAACACAGTCAAAAAAGTGTTTTTTTTTTTTTTTTTTCAGAAATTGCTTTTATTATCATATGTAACATATAACATATTGTGCTTGCATATTTTGCACATCATAACAGAAAGATAAATTATACAATGCAAAAAAAACTAAAACTAAAAATAATAAATTTAAACAGTAAAGTCTGTGGTCCATTCTTGTTTTCCTGAAAACTTTGTATGAATTATTATCAGATATAAAAGGACAACAAATAGATATAAACTAAGAATAGTTGACTTGTACAATCAAAACTTCAACATCTCTCCTAAATCAGTAACTCTCCTGATATGGTCTGTGTTGGTCTACTATTAGCTTGTCTTTAGCTATTTAGCTTGTACACCAGGATTGATATGGGGCCTGACAGTTGTTATGGTGTTGGCTTGCTCTCTGTGTTTTGCTTCTGTGTACATTATCCAAGGTTCCCATATTTCTATGAATGTGTCTTTAGTTGCGATTAAATCCGCTACTGAACTAGACATTTTGTATAAATACTCTATTTTTTGTTGAATTTTGTAGAACCCTGGTGGTTCATTTTTCCAGTATCTAGCAAGGCATAATCTCGTGGTTGTACATAATTGAGCAATTAATTTATTTTGTTTTGGTAGGAATCCTCTCATTAGGAGGTGTAGCAAAGCATGTCTATGCACTTTTGTTTGTGGTAATAATGTTACTTCTCTGTCATATATGTTTTGCAATAATTTGTTTGTTTCTTGCCATAAGTGTTGTATTTTTTCACAGTGCCACCACATATGCATATAGGTGCCAATCTCTCCGCATCCTCTGAAACATAAATTACTATTTTGGTTTCCTATCTTATGTAGTCTAGTGTGGTATAAATACCTATAGGCTGATTTTATGTAATTTTCCTGTAATGCAGAGTTAATCGTGAACTTTGTACCCTGTCTGAGTGTCTGAATCCAGTCTGTAATTGCCTATTCCTTTCCTAAATCAGCTTCCCATTTGTCCATTGTTGATGTTTTGTTCGTGTTATTATTTATATTGAATTTTAGGTATAATTTAGTTATGGAGCCTTTTGGCCTAGTTTTAGAAAGACATATGGATTCAAAGGGGGTGGTAACGCGTGTGGTTGATGTACCCATAATTTCATGTACTCTAGAGCGTAACTGGAAGTAGTGGTACCACGTATTTGTGTCTAAAGGGTCTAGTTCATTGTACTGGTTATGTGTCATGAATGTCCCATTAATGAGGGTGTCTGCTATCCTGTACAGTCCTCTGTTAGCCCATTTATCCTGTACTATCTTATCTACGGAGGAGTTGAAATCAATTAGAGGGGTTATCAGGGATTTGGTGTTTGTGATTTGATAATAATGTGTTAATTTGTCCCAGATATATAATGTGTGTGTAATGGATAGGAATCGCTTCCCCTGCTGGGGCCTGCTTTGTTTTGTGGACCATAGAAGTTTGGCTATATTATTAACTCCTATTGTGTTAGTTTCTAATTGCACCCATTGTATGTTTTTATCTCTTGTACACCATAAAGCTGTTTGTGCCATTCTGGCGGCGTTGTAATATGATATCAGATGGGGTATACCCATTCCTCCCCCGTCTCTATGTCTGGTCATAATATGCTTGTTAATCCTCGCTTTTTTATTTTGCCAAATAAAAGAGAGAATATCGTTTTGTAAACTATGTAATTCCCTTATTGGGATGGATATAGGTAAAGATCTGAACAGGTAAAGAAGTTTTGTTAAGATTGTCATTTTAGATACTATAATCCTTCCCAGGAATGATATTTTGTATTTCGACCATTTGGACATAAGTTGCCGTATTTGTTCGAATAGGGGTTTGTAATTATATTAAAAAAAGTGCATAGACATCAGTCGTGATGTGAATTCCCAAGTATTTTATAGTTTTGCTTGCCCATTTAAAGGAGAAATTAGCCTCTAACAATTTTTTAGTATGCGATGGTAGATGGATTCCTATGGCTTCGCATTTATCTTCATTTATTTTATATCCTGACACCGCTCCAAACTGTTGTAGGATATTATATAAGGGTGGTAAAGAAAGTGTGGGTTTTGTAAGAGTTAAAATGACATCATCTGCAAATAATGCAAGTTTATATATTGTATTAGTTACTTTAATTCCTGAGATATCTGTACATTCCCTAATTTTAAGTGCTAGGGGTTCTATTCACAAGGCGAACAACAGTGGGGAGAGGGGGTATCCTTGTCTTGTTTCATTTCGGATTGGTATTGATTTAGAGTTATATCCTGCTAGTCTAATATATGCTTCAGGAGTTGAGTACAGTAATGAGATAGCGTTTAAGAATTCTCCTCGTATTCCTACTTTAGTCAATAAGGCGGTCATGTAGCTCCAGTTTACTCTATCGAATGCCTTCTCTGCATCCAACGAAAGGAGCAGAGAAGGCACTCCATGTACCGCAGCATAATTTATTAAATTGATGACTTTACAGGTATTGTCTGGCGCTTCCCTGGATTTAATGAAACCGATTTGATCTGAATGTATCAATTTAGTTAGGGGATCGTTTAGTCTATTTGCCAGGATTTTCGTGAACAGTTTTATGTCTTGGTTTATAAGGGAGATGGGCCTATAATTTTGGCATAACTGCTTATTTTTCCCCGGTTTAGGGATAACTGATATTCTGGCCAGGAGCATTTCTTTTGGGATTTCACTTACTTTCATTATAGAATTAAAGATAGTGACTAATTGTGGGGCTAATATATTTTTGAAGGTTTTATAAAATTCCGGAATAACCATCTGGTCCTGGAGCTTTGTTTGGCTTAAGATCTTTTATGGCAAGCAAAATCTCTGTTACTGAAATGGGGTTGTTTAGCATTGTAACGTCAGATTGAGACAATTGAGGTATTGTACTGTCTGCTAGGAACTTATTTAGTGTTTCAGCCGCTTCTTGATTCACTTTGGGAGTCGGGAGATTATAGAGTGCATTATAATAGTCAGCAAAGGAGTCATTTGTTACCTTTCCTATCGGTGTATGTATCTGTGGTACCGCTGTAGCTCTAGTGATTTCCTTTAATTTGTTTGCTAACATTCTATCCGGTTTGTTGGAGTGGATAAAATAGTGTGTATCTAGTAGTTTTATGTATTTGTTAGCTTCATCTGAGAGGAGATTGTCTAGTTCTTTGTTTTTCTGTTTCAGTTGTTTGTTATTAGCATTGCTTGGGTGTGCTATCACTTCCCTTTTCAGGTTTGAAATGTCTGTTCTCAGTTTTCCTATATGTGATTGGTGGAGTCTATGCTGCCTTGCTGATTCAGTCATCAGGTAACCTCTAACGAAAGCCTTGAGTGCTCCCCATTGGTGTAATGGGTTAAGTGTAGATCCATTATTTGCTGCTATAAAGTGGGTAAGTTCATCTAATAATTTTTGTTTAACAAGTGGGTCCCCTATTATTTTAGGGTTAAATGCCCATGCTTTGGTTCTATTATGATTTGTTATCCCCTGTAGTGTGATCTCAACTATAGAGTGATCTGACCATGTGCAATTATGTATTTTCGCCTGCATGAGTAATGGAACCAGAATCTGGCTCAATAAAATGTAGTCGATTCTCGAATGAGAGTCGTGAACTGTTGAGTAATATGTGTACTCTCTCACACCTTTGTTCAAGGTCCTCCATCCATCAATAAAATTGTGATCAAGCAGGAAATCACCCAGGATTTTATGTTTAGGTTCTCTTTTCTGTTGCATACGGGTTATACGGGATCTGTCTATTAGATTATCTAATGTGAGATTAAAATCTCCTCCCACGATTATTTTATATTTATTCCACATGGTTAGTAGTTTGCTAACTTTAGTTAGGAATTGAGCTTGGTGGTCGTTTGGGGCATAGATATTGCCTATCATGGTAGGGGTATTGTTTATGTATCCCCTAATTATCAGGTATCTTCCCTCTTTGTCGGTTATGATTTCTTCCTCTTTAACCCCTTAGTGACCAGACCACTTTTCAATTTGTTGACCATCTGGGACCAAGGCTATTTTTGCATTTCTGCGATGTTTGTGTTTAACTGTAATTTTCCTCTTACTCATTTACTGTACCCACACATATTATATACTGTTTTTCTCGCCATTAAATGGACTTTCTAAAGATATGATTATTTTCATCATATCTTATAATTTACTATAAAAAAAAATATAAAATATGAGGAAAAAATGAAAAAAATGCACTTTTTCTAACTTTGAGCCCCAAAATCTCTTACACATCTACAACCACCATAAAATACCAATGCTAAACAGTTTCTAAATTTTGTCCTGAGTTTATAAATACCCAATGTTTACATGTTCTTTGCTTTTTTTGCAAGTTATAGGGCAATAAGTACAAGTAGCACTTTGCTATTTCAAAACCATGTTTTTTCAAAATTGGCGATAGTTACATTGTAACACCAATATCTGTCATGAATCCCTGAATAACCCTTCAAATGTATATATTTTTTAAAAGAAGACAACCTAAGGTATTAAACTTGGGGTATTTTGACTTTTTTCATGCAACCATTTTACCACCAATCTATGCCAAAGTTTGGGGGGGGAAAAAAAATAATTAGATTTTTTGACAAAAAAGCAATTTAAGAATACATTTACTGATAATATTAAGGGTTACTGCCAAATAACACCCTCATATGTCTTCAGCAGCATCTCCTGGGTACAGTGATACCACCCATGTATAGGTGTGTCGGGTTCTCGGGGGGCTAAAAGCTCTTATTTTTAGGGAGCGCATTCCAGTTTTTCAACTTGGAATTTTCACATCGGTCATCATGCACCCATGTCCTATTTGGGACATTTCTGAAGCTGGTCAATGGAATTTACCCCTATCAAACCATATATTTTTGAAAAGTAGACACCCTAGGGTATTTCAAATGCTTGTATTTTAACACTTTCCATGCACTAATTCAACCACCAGTCTTTGTAAAACTTTTGGGTAGTCATTATTTTGTGTTATTTTTCACACACATTGTACTTTAGGCATGGATTCTCAGTTCCTGTTATGTGTTACTACCAAAAAAACCTCAATATGTGTTCAACAACATCTCCTGAGTACAGTGATACCACCCATATATAGGTGTGTCGGGTTCTCTGGGGGCTAAAAGGCCTTAATTTTAGGAAGCGCATTCCAGTTTTTCAACTTGGAATTTTCACATCGGTCATCATGCACCCATGTCCTATTTGGGACATTTCTGAAGCTGGTCAATGGAATTTACCCCCATCAAACCATATATTTTTGAAAAGTAGACACCCTAGGGTATTTCAAATGCTTGTATTTTAACACTTTCCATGCACTAATTCAACCACCAGTCTTTGTCAAACTTTTGGGTAGTCATTATTTTGTGTTATTTTTCACACACATTGTACTTTAGGCATGGATTCTCAGTTCCTGTTATGTGTTACTACCAAAAAAACCCTCAATATGTGTTCAACAACATCTCCTGAGTACAGTGATACCACCCATGTATAGGTGTGTCGGGTTCTCTGGGGGCTAAAAGGCCTTAATTTTAGGAAGCGCATTCCAGTTTTTCAACTTGGAATTTTCACATCGGTCATCATGCACCCATGTCCTATTTGGGACATTTCTGAAGCTGGTCAATGGAATTTACCCCCATCAAACCATATATTTTTGAAAAGTAGACACCCTAGGGTATTTCAAATGCTTGTATTTTAACACTTTCCATGCACTAATTCAACCACCAGTCTTTGTCAAACTTTTGGGTAGTCATTATTTTGTCTTATTTTTCACACACATTGTACTTTAGGCATGGATTCTCAGTTCCTGTTATGTGTTACTGCCAAAAAACACCTCAATATGTGTTCAACAACATCTCCTGAGTACAGTGATACCACCCATGTATAGGTGTGTCGGGTTCTCTGGGGGCTAAAAGGCCTTAATTTTAGGAAGCGCATTCCAGTTTTTCAACTTGGAATTTTCACATCGGTCATCATGCACCCATGTCCTATTTGGGACATTTCTGAAGCTGGCCAATGGAATTTACCCCCATCAAACCATATATTTTTGAAAAGTAGACACCCTAGGGTATTTCAAATGCTGGTATTTTAACACTTTCCATGCACTAATTCAACCACCAGTCTTTGTCAAACTTTTGGGTAGTCATTATTTTGTGTTATTTTTCACACACATTGTACTTTAGGCATGGATTCTCAGTTCCTGTTATGTGTTACTACCAAAAAACCCCTCAATATGTGTTCAACAACATCTCCTGAGTACAGTGATACCACCCATGTATAGGTGTGTCGGGTTCTCTGGGGGCTAAAAGGCCTTAATTTTAGGAAGCGCATTCCAGTTTTTCAACTAGGAATTTTCACATCGGTCATCATGCACCCATGTCCTATTTGGGACATTTCTGAAGCTGGTCAATGGAATTTACCCCCATCAAACCATATATTTTTGAAAAGTAGACACCCTAGGGTATTTCAAATGCTTGTATTTTAACACTTTCCATGCACTAATTCAACCACCAGTCTTTGTCAAACTTTTGGGTAGTCATTATTTTGTGTTATTTTTCACACACATTGTACTTTAGGCATGGATTCTCAGTTCCTGTTATGTGTTACTGCCAAAAAACACCTCAATATGTGTTCAACAACATCTCCTGAGTACAGTGATACCACCCATGTATAGGTGTGTCGGGTTCTCTGGGGGCTAAAAGGCCTTAATTTTAGGAAGCGCATTCCAGTTTTTCAACTTGGAATTTTCACATCGGTCATCATGCACCCATGTCCTATTTGGGACATTTCTGAAGCTGGTCAATGGAATTTACCCCCATCAAACCATATATTTTTGAAAAGTAGACACCCTAGGGTATTTCAAATGCTTGTATTTTAACACTTTCCATGCACTAATTCAACCACCAGTCTTTGTCAAACTTTTGGGTAGTCATTATTTTGTGTTATTTTTCACACACATTGTACTTTAGGCATGGATTCTCAGTTCCTGTTATGTGTTACTGCCAAAAAACACCTCAATATGTGTTCAACAACATCTCCTGAGTACAGTGATACCACCCATGTATAGGTGTGTCGGGTTCTCTGGGGGCTAAAAGGCCTTAATTTTAGGAAGCGCATTCCAGTTTTTCAACTTGGAATTTTCACATCGGTCATCATGCACCCATGTCCTATTTGGGACATTTCTGAAGCCGGTCAATGAAATTTACCCCCATAAAACCATATATTTTTGAGAAGTAGACCCCCTAGGGTATTTGAAATGCTGGTATTTTCACACTTTCCATGAACTTATTTAACCACCAGTCTTTGTCAAACTTTTGGGTAGTCATTTTTTTGTGTTATTTTTCACACACATTGTACTTTAGGCATGGATTCTCAGTTCCTGTTATGTGTTACTGCCAAAAAACACCTCAATATGTGTTCAACAACATCTCCTGAGTACAGTGATACCACCCATGTATAGGTGTGTTGGGTTCTCTGGGGGCTAGAAGGCCTTATTTTTAGGAAGCGCATTCCATTTTTTACACTTCCCATTTTCACATCCCATGCACCCATGTTCTATTTAAGACATTTCTGAAGCCGGCCAATGTAATTTACCCCCATAAAACCATATATTTTTGAAAAGTAGACATCCTAGGGTATTTCAAATGCAGGTGTTTTAACACTTTCCATACACTAATTCAACCACTAGTCTTTGTCAAACTATTGGGCATTCATTTCTTTGTGTTATTTTTCACATACATTGTACTTTAGACATGGATTCACAGCTCCTGTTATGTGTTACTACCAAAGAAGACACCAATATGTGGTCACCAACATCTCCTGAGCTCAGTGATACCACCTATGCATAGGTTTGGTGGCTTGTTTGGGCGGTGCAATGCCAAATGTCTGACATGTGTTTGTGATTTTTTTTCACATTTAACATATTTTCTTTGCCTATCGTCTTTTTTGGGGGTCTTTTAACATACCCCAATTTATTTGTTTTCCATAAATGTGATTATATTGAAAAAGTTGACCCCCCAAGGTATTATACATGGAGTGGTTTGATGACTTTGATGCAACCGTTTTAGCCCAAAAAATTGGAGAAAGTATATGTTGTTACAGACACATTGCTTTTTTACTATGATTTAGGAGAGATTGTTGTAAGTTATTGCAAAAGAATACTTCAGGTTGTTTTCTGCAAGGCACCCTGAGTACACCTATGCCCCCCATGCATAGGTTTGCCAGGATTTTGGGAAGGTTATGTTACAATTTTATGACTTGTGATTTTAGTTATTAAAAATGAGAGTATTTCTTCTGATAGGCCTATCTTTAGTTTGGGGCCTATCGCATACCCCACTTTTATTTATTGCATTCAAAGTGTATATTTTTTAAATGTTGACACCCCAAGGTATTGTATATGGTGTGCTTTGATGCCTTTGAAGCAACCGTTTTAGCCCAAAAAATTGGAGAAAGTGTATGGTGGTAATTTTTCAATTTTCATTTTTACAGACACATTGCTTTTTGACTATAATTTAGGAGAGACTGTTGTAAGTTATTACAAAAACATACTTCAGGTTGTTTTCTGCAAGGCACCCTGAGAACACCTATGTCCCCCATGCATAGGTTTGACAGGGGTTTTGGTTAAAAAAAAAACAGGCCCAATTTTAGAAAAAAATAGAGTAGTGAAATGTAAAAATCTGGCACAGTAAAAGTAAAAAAAACAAAAAACATCTAACTGTAAACATAACCAAAAAAAAATATATATATATGTAACAGCAAATGTATTTATTTTTTTAAAAATTGACCATTGTATGGTACCGCTTGAAGCAGTCCCCAATGCAGAGTGCAGGCTGTCCAGGGCAATCAGGACAGTAATATATGGTGTCCCTTCTCTTCCCCCTCTTGGTACAGACTCTGCATTTTTTTTGTGGTTTCTGCTTTGTGGCAGTAGGGGGGGATTTTAAAAATAAAATGGGTAGCCCCAACTCTGCTCTCTCCCATCACCGCCCGGGGAGCAGGTGCATCGTGGTACAAAATCCCCGTAATAATCTGGAGCTGAAACTGTAAAAAAGTCTTTTTAACTCTGGGGTTTGCTTTTTTGAACAACAAAAAAGCGTTGTGGGTTGCAATCTGCATTAGGTAAATTGCAACCTTTTTGTACCAGGCCCTTGTCTTCCGCATAATTAGGTAGGGCTGCAGCAGCTGATCAGCCAGATCAACCCCACCCATATGCCGGTTATAAGACTTGATGCACACTGGCTTCCTTATGATCTCAGCTCTGCCACGTACAGAAACCGCCACCGTCCTCTCTGTGTGGATGGTGGTAAGAAGGTATACATCCTTCTTGTCTCTGTACTTCAGTGCCAACAGCTCCTCTTGGCGCAGAGCTGAGGTCTCCCCCCTTCGTAGCCGGGTGCGTACAAGCTGTCCTGGGAAACCTGCGCGGTTCTTTTTAATTGTACCACAAGCTACTGTATCAAAGCAATACAGTAGCTTGAACAAAAGGACACTTGTATAAAAATTGTCTAAGTACAAGTGATACCCTTTGTTCATTAGGGGTAATATCAGGTCCCAGACAATCTTGCCAGTGGTTCCCATATGTTCTGGGCAACCTGGAGGGTCAAGGTGGCTATCCTTTCCCTCATACACCCGGAAGGCCTGAGTATACCCAGTCTCGCTGTCACAGAGCTTATACACCTTTACCCCATATCTGGAGCGTTTGGAAGGAATATACTGCTTGAATCCCAGCCTTCCCTTATACTTCATTAGGGATTCATCAACGCATATATTCCTTCCAGGTGTGTAAGCCTCTGCAAATCTGGCAGAAAAGTGGGTTATCAGGGGGCGGATTTTATACAGCCTGTCAAATTGGGGATGCTCCCTAGGGGGGCACAGGCTGTTGTCGCTGAAGTGCATGAAATGCAGAATCATTTCATACCTCTTCCTCGACATAGTCTGGGAGAAAATGGGGGTAGAGCAGATGGGGCTAGTACTCCAGTAGGAGCGAATGGAGGGTTTCTTTATGATGCCCATCAGCATAGTCAATGCCCAGAATTTTTTGAATTCTGGCACATTGATGGGGGCCCATTGCTGCTTTGCCAAATATGTTCCAGGCTTTGCAGCACGGAACTGATGGGCATATAAATTAGTTTGGGCGACAATGTTCCCCAATATATCATCGCCCAGAAACACTTCCAGAAACTGCTGGGGGCTAAAACCTGCCACATCTATATTTATGCCAGCATTTGCTGTGAAGGGTGGGATATCTGGCCTCTGGAGATGAGGCGTTACCCACTCTTCAGCAGCAATGGCAGCAACACGCCTCCTTCTGGCAGGGGGGCTAGCAGGGGGGCTGGCAGGGGGGCTAGCAGCCACAGATACATCACTATCAGTTGAGACTGCATCTAGTGATGTATCTGAGCACATGGCAGGGTCAAAATTGGGGTCTGAGTCAGAAATAGAGGCATCTGACTCTGACGCAAGGATGGCATACGCCTCCTCAGCACTATATCTTTTCTGTGACATTTTTGTATCTGTCACAGAAAACAATTACTAAAAAAAATTAAATTAACTAAATTAATTAACTAAATTAACTAGCAAAAAAGTACAGCTATGCTACTGCCAGTGATTTATAGCGATCACTGGCAAGCTAGAGGTTAATGGCTCTGAAAATTAAATTAAATTAACTAAATGTTTCTGAAAAGAGCCTTTGGGTTTTTAAAAAATTACAACAACAAAATTAACCCCTAAAAAAATGCACAGACAGCAAAAAAGTACAGCTATGCAACTGCCAGTGATTTATAGCGATCACTGGCAAGCTAGGGGTTAATGGCTCTGAAAATTAAATTAAATTAACTAAATTAATTAACTAAATTAACTAGCAAAAAAGTACAGCTATGCTACTGCCAGTGATTTATAGCGATCACTGGCAAGCTAGGGGTTAATGGCTCTGAAAATTAAATTAAATTAACTAAATGTTTCTGAAAAGAGCCTTTGGGTTTTTAAAAAATTACAACAACAAAATTAACCCCTAAAAAAATGCACAGACAGCAAAAAAGTACAGCTATGCAACTGCCAGTGATTTATAGCGATCACTGGCAAGCTAGGGGTTAATGGCTCTGAAAATTAAATTAAATTAACTAAATTAATTAACTAAATTAACTAGCAAAAAAGTACAGCTATGCTACTGCCAGTGATTTATAGCGATCACTGGCAAGCTAGGGGTTAATGGCTCTGAAAATTAAATTAACTAAATGTTTCTGAAAAGAGCCTTTGGGTTTTTAAAAAATGACAACAACAAAATTAACCCCTAAAAAATGCACAGACAGCAAAAAAGTACAGCTATGCAACTGCCAGTGATTTATAGCGATCACTGGCAAGCTAGGGGTTAATGGCTCTGAAAATTAAATTAAATTAACTAAATGTTTCTGAAAAGAGCCTTTGGGTTTTTAAAAAATTACAACAACAAAATTAACCCCTAAAAAAATGCACAGACAGCAAAAAAGTACAGCTATGCAACTGCCAGTGATTTATAGCGATCACTGGCAAGCTAGGGGTTAATGGCTCTGAAAATTAAATTAAATTAACTAAATGTTTCTGAAAAGAGCCTTTGGGTTTTTAAAAAATTACAACAACAAAATTAACCCCTAAAAAAATGCACAGACAGCAAAATGCAGCAAAAAAAACGTGCACCTATGCTACTGCCAGTGATATATAGTGATCACTGGCAAGCTAGGGGTTAATGGCTCTGAAAATTAAATTAAATTAACTAAATGTTTCTGAAAAGAGCCTTTGGGTTTTTAAAAAATTACAACAACAAAATTAACCCCTAAAAAAATGCACAGACAGCAAAATGCAGCAAAAAAAAGTGCACCTATGTTACTGCCAGTGATATATAGTGATCACTGGCAAGCTAGGGTTAATGGCTCTGAAAAGAGCCTTTGGTTCTATATTTTTTAACAAATAAAAGAAATAAATCTCTCTCTCTGCTAAATACAGGTCTCTCTCTCTCTCCAACAAAATGGCAAGTGAGGAGAGGGAGGGAGATCCACACTGATCATAGTCAATATTTACAAATATTGACATGATCAGACAAATGGGGTATTTTATTATTATTTTTTTTTTTAGGGTGGGAGGCTCAGATTGGGTGACCCTAGCTTGCCCCTATGATGATGCAGGCTAGGGACACCCCCAGAGGCCCCATGATGCACTGGGCATCGCCATCTTGGATGCCTAGTGAAGGTGGAGGGGGGGCTATTTAGGGCTTTTTTTATATTTTAAACGTTTTTTTTTTTTTTTTTTTTACCTTCATTTTATAACTAACTAAGTGCCTCGACCCACCGAGGCACTTAGCACACAAGCAGAGCATCGGAAGCGTGTCCGATCGCTTCCGATGCTCTGAAACACTGCCGGGCTCCACGTGGAGCGAAACCGGAAGTGATCACTCGTGGGGGAGTGATCAATCCGGTCCCGGCACTCGGGAACAGTATTGCAGGATGCCTAGACATCAAGGCAAGCCTGCAATACTGTTAGAGCAGCTGGAAGCGATTTCGATCGCTTCCAGTGCTCTGTTAAACCGACGACGTATGCCATACGTCCTCGGTTGTTAAGTGCTTTTTTTTGAGGACGTATGGCATACGTCGTCGGTCGTTAAGGGGTTAAAGTTTAAGGAACTGTGTAATAGAATTGACACTCCTCTATGCTTCTTATGTGTAGTTGTATGGTATTGTTGTGAATATGCTTTATCCCAGTATTTGGGTGTGCTTGCTTTTGTGAAATGTGTTTCTTGTAGTAACACTATATGTGCTTGCAGATTTTTATATTCCTGAAGTGCCTTTTTTCGTTTGACGTTAGAGTGCAAACCTCTAACATTGTGTGTGATTACCGTGATTGGAGCTATATTTGGGTAGGAGTTGTGTATGTGCTGATATGTATATTTCTGTTGCCTCGTCTAATTTTTGTATTCATGCGGAGCACTGCAGATATCAATAGTGGAGATGAAAACTTTTGTTTGTTATATCGTATGTGATAGGTTAGAAGTAGAGAATTGCCTATGGTGGTAGGAGCTTGTATTATAGGTTTTCTAGCTTTCCTTGTGAACTTTAGGAGTGATGCTATCTGTGATAAAGTGTGCATTGTAATGTACAATGAGTCGTCAACTATTAAGAACATTATAATTATAACAAACATAACAAACATAAACATTTCAAGTCAAATGAGTAGAGCAATTAAACAGTGACATTAATCAACATGTATCTTAATGTTTAGAATATGAGAACCATGCTATAACTGGGGGGGCATGGGGAGGGAAGGAAGGGAGGGAAAGATAAGTGGGTAATCTGGTAGGGGGTGGGAGGTTGCTGGGTAAACAAGGATATGGGTGTGGGTTTGAAAGGGATAGGGTATGAATTATGAGAAACGTCTCAACGGTTTAGACAAGAGTTTAATGTCCGGAAATATTATGTAGGGTCAGCAAAATGCTGATCTATCCAACTCACAACCTTACCTTTTTTTGTTATTGGAATAGGTACTAAAAATTAATATGCATTTTTTAAGTAACCATAATACCTTTACAGAACAGTGGATTGCCTATTTAGGTAGTTAAACAGCGATAGATAACAGGCCTGAAGAGTTTGTTTGTAAGTTCAGGTCTCTTCGTCCTCGGATTCTGAACTCTGATCAGTCCTGCTTGGGGTCTTTGAGTTTTTTAGCCCTTTTCGTGGGTTTTTCTGTTTCCTTGCAGGTGTCCATTCCCTTTGAAAGGATTGTCTCTGAGGTTTAGGTGGCTGATCCTTGCTTTGTATGTCTGTTAGAAGATGTAGCTTCCTAAGAATTTCCTGTCCCTCTTCAACTGTCCTACAGGAGTAGGGGTTGTTTTGATAGGTAAATGATAGTTTGAACGGAAAGTTCCATCTATATCTTATTTGCATGTTATTTAATATGGATAAAATAGGCTTGAGCTCTTGCCTTCTGCGTAGGGTGATCGGAGCTAAATCTGCAAAGATTTGCAAAGAGTGTCCTTCATACGAGAGTGTTTGTGCATTCCTGGCTGCCGTAAGTATTTGATCTTTGATATGGAAGTAATGCATTTTTAAGATAATGTCTCTGGCCATGGAGGGCTGTGGCGGTCTGGAGAGAGCCCTATGCACTCTATCCATGAGTAGCATGGCGGTGTCCATTTCTGGTAAAAGTTGGCGGAATATCTTTGTGACTGTGTCTGGAAGATTAGTGTAGGTTTCTGGGAGGTTTCGGATCCTGAGATTCGACCTTCTCGACCTGTTTTCAAGGTCTTCTATTTGATCTTCCAGCCTTTTGATATGTGATGACTGCTCCTGAATGGCATTGTGTATTTGTGGTATTTCAACAGCTACTTCATCAAGTTTCTCCTCCAGCTCCGCTGTACGCCCTCCAATTTCTCGTATGTCTTGTCTAAGTTCAGATATGGCCGTTTTCAATTCTTCCTGAAATAGCACCTTTATTTGACTTAGTAACTCTTTATTTGCGGGCACTGTCGGGGCTGGTTCCGTCATGTCTGATTGTGATGAGGGCGAATTGCTTATTGTTGGTGTTAGAGAATTTTCCAGATTTCTTTGCTTTAATTGTGCTTGTGATAGACAATCTTTGACCGTTTGTGATTTGTTTTTCATGTTGCAATGGTATGTTTGCGGCTCTGGCTGTTATGTACAGGCAATGCAAAGGTGTCAGCTACTGTATGACGTCCTCTAAAGATGCTTTGTTAGCTTATATTTAGCATGGATGTATTAAGAAATCATTAAGATGTGAGATTATGTTGCATGTAGCTCTGTCACTGTGCAGCTGCTTCTTTAGTTAGCCTATACTACTCATATGCAGTGCAAGGTGCTATTTTATGCTGCAGTATAATGTTCAGTAGTGAAATCCCAACTCTGTATTAATGTGTATTCTTTACTGTAAAAATAAAACCCTTTCTGTTTAAATAAAGGGAGATATTTATAATCAAGTGTCCTTTGTAAGCTTTCCCAACGCACACGTGTGAAGGAAACTGACTGCTATTATTTAACACAGTCAAAAAAGTGTTGTTTTTTTTTAAATCTACACTACTGTTACACCAGATATGAGTTGCACTGGTGTGACACTGTGCCCTGGCAGGCACTGAAACGCACACGTGTGAAGGAAACTGACTGCTATTATTTAACACAGTCAAAAAAGTGTTTTTTTTTTTTAATGTACACTACTGTTACACCAGATATGAGTTGCACTGGGGTGACACTGTGCCCTGGCAGGCAGGCACTGAAACGCACACGTGTGAAGGAAACTGACTGCTATTATTTAACACAGTCAAAAAAGTGTTTGTTTTTTTTTAAATCTACACTACTGTTACACCAGATATGAGTTGCACTGGGGTGACACTGTGCCCTGGCAGGCAGGCACTGAAACGCACATGTGTGAAGGAAACTGACTGCTATTATTTAACACAGTCAAAAAAGTGTTTTTTTTTTTTAAATCTACACTACTGTTACACCAGATATGAGTGGTGGCACTGGGCAAATGGGCACAGTATACGCTGTGAGCCTGACACACACGCTGGCAGGCAGGCAACTGCAATTAGATTACACAGGGAAAAAAAAAAGCATACTTGATGTTCTAGCCCTAAAAAGGGCTTTTTGGGGTGCTGTCCTAACAGCAGAGATCAGATGAGTCCTTCAGGACTGTAGTGGACACTGAATACAGTAGCCTAGCTATCGATTTCCCTATTAAATCAGCAGCAGCTACACTGTCCCTCCTCTCACTAAGAATGCAGCTTCCGAATGAATCTAAAATGGATGCTGTCCAGGAGGTAGGAGGGTCTGGGAGGGAGGGTCTGCTGCTGATTGGCTGGAATGTGTCTGCTGACTGTGAGGTACAGGGTCAAAGAATTACTCAATGACGAATAGGGGGCTGATCGAACATCGCATATGTTCGCCCGCCGCGGCGAACGCGAACATGCTATGTTTGCTGGGAACTATTCGCCGGTGAACTATTCGCGACATCACTAATTATTATATTTTCTTCATTTTCTTGTTATACTTATTTGAAAAGCAGAAATGTAACCTCAAGAGTGTGCACGTGTCTGCAGCACTATATAGCAGCAGTTTTGCAACAATGTTATACATTAGCAGTAACACTAGATGGCAGCACTATTTCCTGTCCTGTAGTGCTTCAGGCATGTGCACGCTACCTACCTAGGTATCTCTTTAACAAAGAAAACATGAGAATGAAACATTTGTTATAATAGAAGTAAATTGGAAACTTTTTAAAAATTGTATTCTCTATCTGAATAATGAAATCATTTTTTTGGGTTTAATGTCCCTTTAAGCTTTTGGATTTATAGATTGGGTCACTTGCAAAGCATTAGCGATAATTCTAGATTGCCTGAGTTTCATATTTTTGGATAGGGTAAAACTGTATAAAGCTATATACAGCTTTTGTAGGCTTTTTGCCAACATACATAGACAGTCAATAGGAAACAGGATAATAGAAAAAATTTAGTCATTTTTGAAAATGCCTGCTTTTTTATGCTTTTAATTCCAGGTTATTATGGTGTCCTAATAAGCTTAATGTATGACCTGCTGCTATTAACTTTTGTTCACATAATTACATGACTAAATAAATACTTTTGTTCACATAATTACATGACTAAATAAATAATATTTTGAAAGTTTAATAGGTTACATTAATTATTTGTCCCTTATTTTAATGTTTTAATGAAATTAGTGAGACATAGGGGCCCATTTATCAAGCTCTGTATGGAGCTTGTGGGCCCGTGTTTATGGCGAGTCTTCAGACTCGCCAGTAACATCAGTTATGAAGCAGTGGTCTAAAGACCGCTGCTCCGTAACCCTGTTTGCCTGTTCTGATGAGGCAGACAGGAATTGCCGGAATTCAACTCGATCGAGTACGATCAGGTTGATTGACATCTCCCTGCTGGCGGCCCATTGGCCTCGAGTCAGCAGGGGGCGGCGTCTTGTGAGCTGCTGGTGCAATGCTGAATACGGACAGCGTATTGCTCTCCGCATTCAGCGAGGTCTTGCGGACCTAATCCGCACTGTCGGATCAGGTTTGCAAGACCTTTGATAAATAGGCCCCATTGTCTGTAAAATATGAAATCATAAGAAAGTTGACATCCTCAAAATCCAGCTTACATATGCATTGTACTATAATGGCCAATGGGTTTTGAAGATTGTAAAAGTCTTTAAAAATGTATTTTAAAAATTATTAATTAAATACAATATAATTAATGACAAGTACCTTGTGAGTTAACACAGTGGAAATATTTAATTTATTAAGCAAAAATAATACCACTTTAATACATTTTGATTTTTAATGTAAGATTTTGGAAACATATTCTAAATACATTTTAAATAGCAATAATTAAAATGATTATATGTTGCACACAAGCTAATACAAATAGGTTTTCTTTATGATAACCACCCGCAATCATTATATTCTGACCTCTGTGTGAGCAGCATCCACTAATGATATAACATTCAACAAAATTATAACTTAATACAGTTACAGTGCGCCTGGAGGATATTTTATTAAAAATACATTAAAGTCATATATGGTTTTAACTGTGCTTAAAAGTAATGCCAATTACAGTTTTGAAATTGCATACTTCTGGAAAGTATTTTGCACATTCAGCTCCATTTATCAAGCAGTAGAAGCTGCTTTGGGACTGATGCACGTCTGCTTACCACAAGTTAAGATGAAGTGGTCATGAGAAATAGAATGCTGCGTATTAAAGGGTGGACAGAGAAGGATCTCAACTTAGGAACCTGTTTGCCCGCCTTTCACCAAAATGACAGTGGACACTGTTCATCTGCTGCCCATATGTACCATTGCACAAGCACTTACTTGTGCAATGCTGTCCTCTCCTGCGTCCATTCATGTTAAAGTAAGGCCTGTAAATCATCCTAAACAAATTTGTTTAGGGTATTTTATGTTCACCATCTTAGAGGTGGTGGAGATAGGAGATGTCTGAGGCTCAAAAGGCTTTTATATTGAGCCCAATCTGTTGCAGTGTCTTTTGTGTTATAAATCTACAGGATATTTTTTTTTAGATATGAAAGAATCTGTCCTCCTGTGTCAGATTAAAAAAAAAAAATCTCAAGGAAACGAGTCACCTGCCACTTACCATCAGATGGTCTTTTTGCAGGTAACAATTTCAGTATCTGTAGTTAATCTTGAGGATCTCTGGATGACCGTCATGGAACTTTAATAATATACACTTGGCTTTATGTTTTTCTGTTTCTTGGGGCCAGACATTCAAAAGCTCACCGGCATGGAGAGAAATCATGTAAAATCTTTGGGATTTTTTAGACCTTATATTGTAATCTAAGTATCTCTCCTTATTTTACAAAACCCTGCATAGTGAGATAAATATCTTTCAAATTAAAATTTGTGTTTCCAACTTTTTTTTAGGGATCTCTCCATACAGATACAGTATCTTAAATCCTCTCACCTGAGTGGCAAGCTTATGAATATAAGGCCCTTGGTCACAAACTGTTGGAATGGGAAAAACATTATCTGAAAAAAAAAAGCATGACGTGTATACTTTTGCAGATAATAGTTAACAGAATAAAATCAAATGTATGTATCAATTCTTCTTTCTTTCTTTTTCCACTTAATAGATTTTATAGTTGAGCCTGCATCAACCATTATCCATAATCCATTGGGATTCTAGCAACAGCAGCTATGAATATTTAGGGCCTGAAAATATTTTCCTTTCATTGATCACAAATTTAAATGTAAACCCTCACATATTTTCTTAGCTAGGTTGGCTACCACAATATCACTTCCAACTGACAACTGCTTTATAATTATAGAATTATAGTTTAATAGTTTAATAAATTCAGTACATTTAACATATCGTCAATAATTTGTGGGCACTGCTGACTTGCAGATGCAACTTTTTGCTGTCCCTTGTGATTTTTTTTATCATTATTTTTTTTTTTTTTTTTTTTAATTTCTTTTTTTATTGAAGTCATAGATCAATACAAAGTATAGGGTATGTCTCAAAACATTCACAAGACAATGTATACAAAGCATAATTAGGAGACAATATATTCTAATATCTCAAACATTTCCATAAAATGTGGGCTATCACTTAAAGAGACTTCAGTTTTGTTTTAGAGTATAACAAATGTAATATAAGCAAAAAATGGTCCTCTCCTAGCTGTATGCAAAGAAACGTAAGGTATCTATTCAGATAAGGGTAAGACTAGTGAGGGGGTGACTCTATAATTATATGGGGAAGGGGGATGCAGCGGGCAAGAGCCGCTCAAAATATAATAGGGAGGGAGGTGGGGGAGGGAGATGGGGGGTGGAGCCAGCTAGTATGTCCTTACCGGAAGCAAATTTAGGTGGGACTAGAGTATAATTACTTAATATAAACAAAATCACACTCATCAACACCTTTGTACTCCAATAGTGGGAGCCTGAGAAGATATTATATATTATCAAGAGGAGGGGGGACGTTAGAAAAGTTGGAGTCTGGGGGACCTGGGGTACCTCTGGGTAAGCCCCTCTCCTAGGGGAGTGCCACCTATAGGCGATGTGGGAAAAAGGAGAAGGGATATGACCCGCAGGCATTAAGTACCGGCGGGAAAGGGAGGAGAGAGGCTCAATCAGGACAACTATTATGAGCTAGTAATGTGAGCAAGAGCATAGATCAATTAGGGATGACAATCATACAGTCACAGAGAATGATAGCCAATAACAAAAAAATATGAATATAACACAGCATTTAAGCAGAGAGAGGTCATATACACCACTATAAACAACAATAACTATTAAACACAATATAGAACAGGTTTTGAACTTGTTACCCAGTTACTGTTAGTGATTCATGAACTAGTATGTTGCTGGCAGTAGAAATAACTCCCCTTAAGATGTCCAAGCTAATTGTACCGTGTGTTAGTAATTTTAATATATGTCCCAGATATTTGTGTCAATTAGCTGCCTATCAATAGTATATAAGTTGCTATATGGTATACCGGGAGGGGAGTGTAGGAAGCTAGTATTGTAAAGGCTTTCACAGAGTGCAACAGTTATATGATCATAGATATACACAGAGTTATAAAACAGCAGCAATGAGTAAGACAGTTGAAAAATGAGACGGCCACCATGAGAATAATTAATATAGAGAGCTTCATATGCAAGTCAATAAGTACCCTGCTGCGCTAATATATAAGAGGATAAAGGGCCATGTAAATCAACAAATACCTCAGCAACTCAACATACGTAATAACTAGCGTTGAGCAATGAATATATAGCGTATATAAAATATAAACAGTAGTGTGCGTCCCAGGATCAACTTTACAGACCTCATTAGGATAACTATGAAAGCACTATATGTACTATGAGGCAGTTCATCAACTCTGGGGAAAGGCATATAGAAAGACCCTGTAACACTGTAAGGTCTGTGTACACATAAGGGTTAACATAGGCTAACATTCACTCTCAAGGACCACATAGTAAATATATAAACTGAGAACAGTGTGGGCTAATAAGGCTATGCAATAGCGTAATAGATAAGCAAAGTTAAAAAAAACTGCTAGTCAAAACAGCACATATTAGCAAACATTTTTAACCAAAGAACTGGTGAGCATATTTATGCTTAGATATGAGAGTCATAAGGGTTGCTTGCACTATACCAAGTACAGGGTTACATGTGAAGATCAGACTCATAGGTCATCATTAATACTTGCACATCCAGTGTATTATGTGTGTACAGTCCTTTCACATAGAGATCTATGGAGTGACGACTGCAGTCCTATCCTATCCCCAATCGGAGTATCATGAGTACCGGGTAATACAAAGGAGTGTACCATCGAGGGGAGAGTTTTAGTCCCACCAAGCTTGTCAGAGCTGGAGAACAGTTGCGTTTGCGAGAACGCAAAATCACCTCCGCTACAGCCTCTGAGTACATAGAAGAGCGATCCAGTCCTCCAAGCAGAGCCATCTCACTACACTGGTTCCTCTTATGTCTCGGGCGGTCGGCCGCACCCGCCCGATCTAGTGGAGATAATGCCCCAGTCTCAGACTCCTGTTCTCTGGGAGTTAACTGTGTTAAGGTTCTGCACGACTTGAGCTGCTTGTGTCTTCCTGAAGGGTAGCTCAGTAACAAGTACGTGAAATTGAGCGGATTCAATCTTAGCGTGGGCATACTGTTGGTTATCGCACTGCACAGCTCGATCATCTTCCGCCTCCATTTTAGGGTCTCTGTTGTCGTTCTCTCCATGTCGGGCTCTCATTAAAGCCCTTAGTTGAGCAAAATTACTATCCATCTTTTTAGCCAGGATGGCCAATAGATCTTTAATTGTTGTGTGAGGCACTCCTGCCATGTTGAATTATTCTCTTGTCAGGCTCGAATCATGTGGCGCTTTCAGCTGGAAGTGAGACTTGAGTATTGTGTTCAGACATCAAAGTCTTGTTAATAGCATCCCTCCAGAGACTTGAACCCCTCAATCAGTTCAGCAAGATATGGGGAAAATATGCTTCCCTATTGTGATCCATTATTGAGCCATTTTCCTTCTGTACTAAAAGATTATGTGGGAACTGTTAGCAGAGCTCTAGAGAAAATCAATCATTATTTACTAGTCCTATATTTCTCCCGATATTCTCTGCTGATATGTTCTTGTCTGCCATATTTCTAACATGCTCATTATTAGTAACGTACTCAAACTAACACTTGTTTATCCACATATTAGCATTTCTCTCAATTGATATTGCACTTTTGATCTAAACTTCTCCTCCTCGTTCACATTTCCAATCTCTACCTAATAATGTATAGTGTATAGAAAGCTAAGTTGACAAAAAATAGCATCTTTTTTTCCAATAACCTAGATGGCATCGTCTCTTGTATTGATAACTTTGCAGCTAAAATTCTTATTTCTAAGATGGGATTGATTCCAATCTTTCTGAATTTGGGCTATATTACAAGAGGTGCACTATTACAAGTTGAAAGTAAAACTTTTGAGCGCAAGCAAAACCCAACGAGCGCTATTCAAAGGACTTTGGATATTGGGGACCACGCTAACTTATTCTCCCCCATAGACTTCAATAAAGAGCAGGGCCGGTGCAAGGATTTTTATCTACACAGGCGAAGGTGCATTTTGATGCCCCCCCCACGACACCATAAAAAACCCAGACAATACCACCAACATCCCTGCCCTCCTCCAGACCACCCCCATACCAAGTACATTTTATTTGCGCTCCATTAAGCTGCAACTAAACTGACGTCAACAGCAATCTCTGGGATAAACCATAACAAACTCAGAAATTATGTACTATATGATCTATCAAAACCTGTCAACAATCAATCTATATAAAGAAAAGTCAGGCCAATTTAAGAGAATAAGCTGTATAGAGCAGCCAACGCCTAGCGCCTATACATTAAAGGATTTGTCTGTGACACACTCACATTTTTTTGTTTTTTTGTTATTTAAAGTTTATTTTAAGAAGACACACACATACACAGTCAGCACTGCATATATAATGTGATGTAGTAAATCTAGGAACCAGGTATATGTCTATAATATTAATTATACACACACATACTAGCATTTAATTCAATACAATAAAAAGTTTACTTCAACATAGTGATATCTGCCAGTTTAACAAAAAAAAGGTGAGAAAACAGACCTCTTAAGCTAAAACATATAATGGGACAGGCTTGCACTTTACAGCTCAAGGAACACTGGCCAGTGGCCACATTAATCATCAGGAAGGGGGAAAGGTGAGAGGGGTTAGTTGGTCAGAGCAGAGAGATAAAATTACAGAGGGAAGACTGGAAGAGAATGTATAAAGCCCTGGACACAGCCATACGAAGTGTTAAAAAACCAAGACATTCCTCCTGACTCTCTTCTAACCTTGCAGCTCCTGTTTGTCACAGTCAGCTTATCCTTCCGACACACACACTGTCCAAGTGCTGCTTCATGAGGGCAAAGTGTAGGGGAGGGAGTTGATTTATTGCAGGCACAAAACAAAAACATAGACCGTTCACTAACGATCCTGTAATCTGCTATGCCCAGCAGCTTTCATCAACTGTTACATCACAGGGGAGTGGAAAACAAGCAGTCTGCAGTCAAGCCTCACTGTAACAAGAAGAAGCAGCTGCATGTAACTCCTACTAACTAAACCACCATGCTCTTTTCAGAAACTTTCTAACCACAGATATGCTTTATATATTGTGCTGACTCTGAGCATGCACGGTATATAGAGCATATATCAGTAGTTTCTGAACACAGCAGCAGCAGCATGGTAGTTTAGTTAACTACTACTTTAAATCAATCCATTCCTGTCCTACTTCCTTGTCACTGCCTGTCCTGTGCCATTGCATATACACACCAGAGGCAAACTTACCTGGTTCCTAGATGTTGTGTGTAAGTGTTCAAATTAGCTGCCTCTGCCTGTTGTGCTCCTGCCTGTCTTCCCGCTCTCTTCCTAGCTATGACTGCTGCTGGCTGGCTCCTCTCTCTTCCTCTCCGGTCATGTTCCTGGTGCTGTGACAGGTTAGGAACATGACTGGAGCTGAAGAACTGGAGCGTTAATGCTTGTAACAGCAAAATGTTAAAAAAAAATCACAATGGCGTTTCTCTAATTTTGCGCCCTTCTACTGAAGCGCCCTAAGGCAGCTGCCAAACCTGCCTTATGCCAAGTGCTGGGCCTGATGAAGAGCACATTAGCAAAAAAACTAACAATTCTCTCTCAGCTGCTAATAATTTTTTTGCATTTTATCATATTTAATATTTCAATAACGCACCTTAAGATAACTAATTTGTCATGTGCGCTAACCTGACACCAGGTTAAAACCTAAAGAGCAAAACCTGAAGCGCATTATGCATATTTTAACTTTGAATGTTCTTCACATAGAATCTTTTATATTTTTTATTATTAAATAAATATATATACAGGACTCAAAATTTGTACTAGCCCACAAGCCATTGGCAAGCGGAAATGTAATGATGGCAAGTGAAAGTTAGTTAGTGAATGAGTGTGAAGTCTGATGGCATGTTGTAAGTAGCAAAGTTGGCACATTGTATTTGCAGAATGTACAAGTCATTAATTAGTTTAATGGATTTTTAATTTATACTAAATATAATTCTAATTTACTACTAAATCAAACTCTATGGTAAAACCAATAAACCAATACAAGTAATTTGTGGAATAAACACTACAAAAGAGTCTCCATTGTTTCCAAATAATTTATTAGGAATCAATATGTGTTAATAATAAGAGAAATATATTTACAGATATATGTACACATATATTTTACAGCAAAATAGTCCAAATAATTATTACAGGACAAGTACCACAACCCTAACACTGCTAAAATAATCACATACTTTTATCCCAGAAATACTTAGCCAGATTCTCTTATGTGTCCAACATCATCCATCTTTTCAGCAGGAGCAGGATAAGACAGAGAGCAAGAAAGAAAGTGTATCCCAATTTTATTCTCAAATCATAGGGGTTTGGCATATTACATGCCAGTCAAGTCTAATGGGAGTGCCTTTAATTAAATAACTAGCTCAGGGATTTTAAAACCAGCTATGTGAATATGCCAGGGATAAAATCTGTGAGCTATATCACCACAGTGGGGACCCCATTATTGCTTAGACTGTTAATTCTGAGAGGGTAAACAGGGCAGAGAGAGAAAGAGATTGGAGAGCAGATGTTTAAGTGGAGAAGAAGGTAGGGTTAAGAGAGAATGGTGAACAAAAAAGAGTGAAGAGATATGAGAGAGGGGGAGAGAGAGGGTAGAAAATATGGCTTGAGACAGAAGGGAGAGGGTAAACAGAGAGATTGAAGAGAGAAGGGAGTAGAGAGAAAGGTAGTTAAGAGTGAGAAGGGAAAGAAAATTATATAAAAAAAAATCTCCAGTTCTGCTATGACCTTCCATGACTGTCCACACTCTCTGCACTCTCTATGTTCATCAACTTTTTCTATCCAATTGTTTTCTTGCCCAGAACCACTAGCTGCTTTTTCTAACTGCTATGAACTTTTTTTTGTTCTTTTATTACTGAATGTAGCATTATTTAATTTGTTATGGTATAAAATAAAAACAATATTAAAACATGTTTCACAATGGCTTAATTTATGCAAAGAGGGGGTAAAGTAGTGGGTGTGGTGTGGGTGGGATTAAAAGTGGTAAGTAACATTTTGTCCTGGCTAGTATATATATATATATATATATATATATATATAAAACGTTAAGGTAAAATATTTAGATATCTGTATCTCTATATCTATATATCTATCTATCTATCTATCTATCTATTTATATATCAGCATACCTTAAGATTTGTTGTTTTAGCAATGGTATAATGACCATAGATAATTATGTATCAGCCTCTTTTTTAGAATACAACCAGAAAATACAAAATATTTGTATGCAGTATTAAAAAAACAGAAAACAAATCAGAAAAAAAACAGTTTCCATAGGCTAAAGTGGCAAGTATTTAGTGTGACCTCCCCTTAGACTTGAACAATAGCAGGAACTTAGCTCTCATATAACTAAATGGAATGGAACCCTAATTAATGTCATTGCTAACGCCTGTATTTGTCCTACTATTTCATGTCAAAATGACACTTGCGAAAAAGGTCTATTACACCAGGTTTGTGCGAGAGATGCTGGAGCATACCATACACATGTGGATGCTTGATAATAACTCCAACTTTCAATCACATAATTCCATTCAAAATGCCAAAGATCAAAGAATTTGACAGACATAAAATCATTATTTTGCCACTCTCAAAGAGAAATCAGCAAACTGGATACTCAAGACATGGTATTTAAGCTGTTTAAATTTTAAGAATCAGGAGAGGTCAAGGACAAAAAAACGATTGGAAGGCTAAGAAAACTTTCAAAATCTGATGAGAAGTTTCTCAGAGTTTCTTCTTTGAGAGACAGGAATAAGTCCAGCAAGATATGGCTTAGCATCTAAAAAAACGAATGAATGGCAGAGCACGGATAATGCACTATGATTTATTATAAAGTAACATGGAGAAAAACATAAAAATAAAAATAAAATTATACTTGCAAGTATACAGAAGAGCTTAACATGTTTCGGCTTGCACCGTCCTCAGAAGTCTAATCCTACCTAGCACAGCTGCATCTTAATAAATCTGCACACATAATCTGATTGGTTCAGAATGCCCTCTTAGAAAAATGTTAAACTTCGAGAGGCTTATACCTCTCTTTTTCATTTGCTCTTTTTTAGTGGAAATGTATACATATATTTAATTGATAATTGCTTATAACTCTTTTGTTTTCAAACCAAAAATTGCATTACTGTATCAGAAACACACATCATTAGTGTTTGAAACATTCAATGTCATCCTATAAGCCCTGTGAAATGTTCATATTCTTTTCATTGAACATATCAATATATTTTATTGATTTTGAGCTAATTGGTTCTCAAGTCTATGGTGTAAATATATCTGATTTTACATTCAGTACCACCCTGCTTATCATATTTGTGTATGAATATTTATTTCAACACCCAGTCTTGACAACAAACAAGCTCTTAGTGAAATTCTTTTTAGGGCATATTTATTAAAGGCCTGTCTGACATGATCCAATCCGCAGATCGTGTCCGACAGACCTCGCTGAATGCGGAGAGCAAAAAGCTGCTGGTGCAACGCCGCCCCCTGCAGATTTGTGGCCAATTGGCCACCAGCAGGGGGTTTTCAATCAATCCGATCGTACTAGATCGGGTTGATTTGTGGCGATGTCTGTCTGCCTCCTCAGAGCAGGCGGACAGGTTATGGAGCCTGAAGGCTTGCCAGAAACACAGGGCTTCAAGCTCCATAAGAAAGTTTGATAGATATGCCCCTTTGTGTTTTGAATCTTTTGAATTTATCAACAGTTGGATAAGGCTTTTAACACCGTACATTTATAATTTCTGCTTCTGTATTAAACCCTAAAGGTATCCTTGTGCGAAGCAAACACATCAGATCCCTAGCGCTCACCACCTCCACGTCTTCTCCGGCAGCGTGTCGTCAGCGAGTGCACACGTCATTCAGCCTGCTCCAGAGTGAGGGTGTCGTAAGACAGCGTCTCCGTTAGAACGCCAATCAGCATACAGGAAGTAAAAAGGTAAGTCTATCGCAACTCCTCCTCAGGAAACGCACAGTGACTCTTGTTTAAAAGTTGAAAAGTCTTTATTAGTAGTAGCAAGCAATTAAAAACAAGGAGTGTGAGATACAACTCACAGATTCAGGCATGGTATTCCAGTACTGCAAGACACAGCAAACATGTTTCGTATGGGGCCTCCACACTTGTTCACTGCTGTTGATTGCAGGCACTGGATACACCTCTTAAAGGCAATTAATCACTAAGAATTACAAACATATGTGAACTTAACCCTACCTGTGCTAAGAATTGCAAAATAGAATACACAATCATTTATCATGAAAGAGGAAAACATAGATTAGCTAACACTAAATATATATAAGAAAATATTATATGATTATAAATGCATAGAAAATTGTAGTTTTTCAACAAGACAATAAAAATATGTTTTTCAAAGACTTGGAAAAACAAGAACCTGTCATATAGATAAACATCAAATGAAGTAGATTTGCAGTTCAATTTGTGCCTGATCCGATAATACTATATTGCCCTTAAGGGAGTGTCTACCTATCCTTGCTACTGACCCTTCTTTGGAAAGGGTGGCCAATAGCGGCTGCAAATTTGTAGATAGGAAAGCCATCAATATTGGCAATATAGTAGCTCCTTCACAATTGCCAACACAGAGAACATGCACCTGGTTACCCCAGAGAATGGGTTTTTTCAGATGCAAATCAAGAGTATGCAAAACTTGCAACTATGTGGTGGAGGGTGATCATTTTCATTCCTCAGTTTCCAACAAATCATATCGGATCAGGCACAAATTGAACTGCAAATCTACTTTTGTAGTTTATCTTTTGACCTGCAGGGGGTGCCAGATCCAATACGTTGGAAAAACCCAGAGAATGCTTAGGGACAGAGCCCTTGAACATATCAGGGACATTGATAACCCTGATGTCTTCACGCCTGTTGCTAAGCATTTCAAAAATATGCATGCAGCTGACTCATCCCTGGTGTAATTTCAGGCTATTGACCATATCCCAAAACACTCCAGGGGGGGAGATAGGGAATATAAACTGAGCTACAAGGAGGCTCAGTGGATATTCACTCTCAATACCAGATACCCCCTTGGTGTAAATATGGAAACTGATGTTAATTTATTCATTTGATGTTTATCTATATGACAGGTTCTTGTTTTTCCAAGTCTTTGAAAAACATATTTTTATTGTCTTGTTGAAAAACTACAATTTTCTGTGCATTTATAATCATATAATATTTTCTTATATATATTTAGTGTTAGCTAATCTATGTTTTCCTCTTTCATGATAAATGATTGTGTATTCCATTTTGCAATTCTTAGCACAGGTAGGGTTAAGTTCATATATGTTTGTAATTCCTAGTGATTAATTGCCTTTAAGAGGTGTATCCAGTGCCTGCAATCAACAGCAGTGAACAAGTGTTGAGGCCCCACACGAAACATGTTTGCCGTGTCTTGCAGTACTGGAATACCATGCCTGAATCTGTGAGTTGTATCTCACACTCCTTGTTTTTAATTGCTTGCTACTACTAATAAAGACTTTTCAACTTTTAAACAAGAGTCACTGTGCGTTTCCTGAGGAGCAGTTGCGATAGACTTACCTTTTTACTTCCTCTATCCTTGTGCGAAGGGTGAAGATCAAAAATTCTTCCCCTATTAGAAAGGAGGACATCAATATTACCCCTCTAGATTGTCTCCTGACTCTATCTATTACCATCCATTTGAAGGATTTAACATCCCAGTCATATTGTTCTATAAAATGGGCAGTGGAAATATCATTCAGATGCTCCCTGATTCAAACCCTAACCTCCCTGGTGGCCATCCCCACATACTGCTTATTAGAGTCAATACAATCAATTAGATACATCACATAGCTTGTCCTACAATCAGTACAATTTGTCAAGTCATATACAGGTGGCCCTCGTTTTACAACGGTTCAATTTACACCGTTTCAGAATAACAACCTTTTTTTCCAGTCATGTGACTGCTATAAAAAAGCATTGAGAAGCAGTGCATTTATTAAAAAAGCCAGTAGGTGGAGCTGTCCGCTTGTGTTGCAGCAAAGCCAAGCAAGCTGAAATTATTCAGTTTAACCAGACCTGAGCTATCGAGCAGATTTCAAAGTAACAAGATCTTCCTGTCTATAAATCAGTCCAGATTGGAATGCATAGAAAGAACTGTTTGCAGAAAAATGCAAGTGAAGTCTGTGTTGTGTGATTATTTTATTAGGTTTATAATGCTGTATAGCAATTCAAGTCTTCATTTCAAAGCTTTAAAAATAATGTATTAGGTGCTACTTATGACAGTTTTGAGAGGGACCTGCAACCTATCTCTCTCACTTCCCATTGACTTACATTATAAACTGGGTTTCAATTTACAACGGTTTCGATTTACAACCATTCCTTCTGGAACCTAACCCCGGCGTAAACTGAGGGCTACCTGTACTCTGAGTAATCTTGGATTGAAATTGCTTTGTCACCGATGCGTGCCCGCATGCTTTACAATTTATTACACCACATTTGTAATGGCCCTTGCAGTTCATCCAACTGCTTGCTGCCTGTTTGTTGGTTTTTACCATGCTTGACGATAATTGCTGAGCATGCGGTTTTGTTTTGGGACAAAACAACGACCATTTTAAACCAATTCTTGTAGGTCATCATCTCCTCTTAAAATGCATAGACTATTTTTCACAATCAGCGAGATTACAAGTTTTGCGGTATGGCTATACTGTTGAAAAATTGGCCATTGCGCCCGGTATATGCAGGTCTCCTGTATTACAAGTCACGGCGGTATGGCTATACCGCTAGATTTTTAGCCTTTACGCAACTCTTGAGTGTAACTTTTGAGTGTAGAATTTTCATTGTGTCTGTATTACAGGTTGTGCGGTCCGGCTATAACGCAAAACAAAAATGTTTCACAAAACTCATAACAAAAATATTACAAAGTGCACTAACACCCATAAACTACACTATTAACCCCTAAACTGCCATCCCTAGCATCGCAAATACTATATAAAACCTATTAACCCCTAATCCGCAACCCACCCACACCGCCAACTCTAAATAAAAGTATTAACCCCTAATCCACCGTTGACCCACATCGCCAACACTATAATAAAGTATTAACCCCTAAACCGCCATCACTCAGGCAATGCAAATACTATAATAAACCGCAGGCCCCCCACATCGATAATACTAAACTAAAACTATTAACCCCTAAACTGCCAGGCCCCATTTTGCAACACAATAAATGTAACTATTAATCCCTAAACCTAACACTCCCTAACTTTAAATTAAACTTACAATATAACTACCATGAAATAAATAAAAACTTACCTGTGAAATAAAAAAACAACTAAGATTCAACTATAAATTAATTTAACATTACTATTTAAAAAAATAAAATAAAATAAAAATAAAAAAAACAAATTACAATATTAAAAATTCATAACACTATGAAAAAAAATGTAGGGGTTAATAGTTTTATTTAGTGTCAGTAATGTTGGGGCGGCGGATTAGGGGTTAATAGTTTTATTTAGTGTCGGCAATCTCGGGGGACGGCTTTTTAGTTGTTAATAACTTTATTTAGGTGTTAGTGAAGCGGGGGCGGCGGTTTAGGGATTAATATCTGTATTTCGCGTTGGCGATGTTGGGGGCAGCGGATTAGGGGTATTTAGACTAGGGGTTTATGTTAGGGTGTTTTTACGTTATATCGATCGCCATTCCACAATCTCAGGTGTTAGTTTTTTTATTGATTTCTATGGGGGAAAGCGTACACAAGCATGTCAAGTTAAGACTTGGCTTTTGTGTGGTTTATGTGAAACTTGTAATGGTAGCGCTATGGAATGTGTGATACCGCTCACTTATTTGCGCACAACTTGTAATCTTGGTGATTATGAACTATTTTGTTGTATTGATTGCTAAACAGAGTAATAAAAGTTAGCTTGTCCCTATTTTGTTGTCATTTTCTACCTCCTGGGGAATCTAAAAAAAGGTCATGTCTGTTCATTGCCCTAAATTGTTAAAAAACGCCTTATCAATTAGCCTCTTTCCAAAAACCTCTCTTTCAAACAAACACCCTCATGGATAAAGAAATCATTGTCAGTACAATTTCTTCGTAGTCTGATATATTCCCCTTTTATCATTTCAAAACCTCTATACTTTGGATGGGCACTGTTAGCATGGAATAATGAATTTGTTTTAAAGGCTTGTGACAAATCATACTCTCCACACATTCTGCAGTCACATTGCACTTCAATGCCACATCTAGGTATGAAATTTCATTGCATTAGTGTAAAATGTGAATTGTAAGCCTACCTAATTAGAATTCCAATACTCTGCAAACTCATTAACCTCTAAATTGGTGCCATCCCAAACAAAACTCATCTATATACCCTCAATAAAATCAAATTTTATTGTTTAAAGTATTACTATCTCCATAGACGTGGGACAGCTCCCACCAACCCATAAATAGGTTGGAATATGATGGGGCAAATTTAGCTCCCATTGCTGTCCCACGTCTCTGGAGATAATATTGTCCATCAAACACAAAGTGATTGTGATTAAGTTTGTAAACTCACTTTTAAAATTGGTATACCTATCCAAAAAGAATGGCTTAGCATCTGGCAGCTTGCTTCATCAGAATGCCAAGTTGACCCTTCTACAGTCCAAAGAAGCTTGATCAGGAATGGTCTTTGTGGAAGGGTAGCAGCCAAGAAACCACTTTTTTGGAAGGGGAACAGGGGGAAAAGGCTAAGATGTGCTAAAGCTCATAAATATTTGAATGAAGATCAGTGACAAATCCAAATTTGAAATTTTTGGGTCCAATCCTCAACACTATGTGAGATGAAGAGTTGGAAAGAGATGGAAGAATGAGTGCTAGCAGCCATCAGTAAAATGGTGGAGGGTCAGTCCTGGTTTTAGGCTGCAATTCTGCTAGTAGTTTTGGGGATGTTGTTCAAAATTGATGGGATCATGAATGCTGAAAAGTACAGACAGGTTTTTTTTACTAATACTATTCCCTCTGGAAAGCGCATGATTGGGAATGGTTTTATTTTTCAGCATGATAATGATCCTAAGTACACTGCTAATGCAGTGAAATAATATTTAGAGAGAAATAAGGCTGATAAATCCCTGATAGTCATGGACTGGCCTCCACAGAGTCCAGACCTGAATATTACAGAGGTAGTATGCAATCACCTGGACAGATAAAGAAATAAAAGACAACCTTACTCTAAAAAAGAACTCTGGAAGGTGCTGAAAGAAGCCTTGTATAATATACCAGAAGATTACTTCAGAAAAACTTCAGGACAATCTCCCCAAAAGATGTGCTTAGTGCCAAGAGTGGGTCACACTAAATACTGACGTTTGCCTGAAGAAGCCATTTTGTTCTGAAAATTGTGGGGTTTTTTGTTTTTTTTTGTGTGTACATATTTCCTGTATTTTCTGTTTGTATCTTAATAAAGAGACCGAAAAATAAATATGAATGGTCATTAAAACTTTGCTAATACAGTCATGTGAAAAAGAAAGTACACCCTCTTTGAATTATATGGTTTTACATATCAGGATATAATAACAATCATCTGGTCCTTAGCAGTTCTTAAAATTAGATAAATACAACCTCAGATGAACAACAACAAATTACATATTTCACTATGTCATGCTTTATTTAACAAAAATAAATACAAAATGGAGAAGCCATGTGTGACAAACTAAGTACACCCTTACTGCTTCCATAGGACTTAAGAGGCTCAGTAGCAGCCAGATGCTGATAATCAAATGCTCTTGGTTCATTGATCATCACAAAGTGTGACCACCTCTATAAAAGTCAAAGTTTTAGTATTTTACGGGTCTAGCGCATGTAGGTGTGTTAACACAATGCCAAGGAGGAAAGACATCAGCAATTATCTTAGAGAAGCATTTGTTGCTGTCCATCAATCTGGGAAGGCTTATAAAGCCACTTTTAAACAATTTAAAGTCCATCATTCTACTGTGAGAAAGATTATTCACAAGTGGAAAATATTCTAGACTGTTGCTAATTTTACCAATAATATCTATCCCAGCAAATTCACCCAAAGGTCAGGCTGTGCAATGCTCAGAGTATTTGCAAAAAAAACAAGAGTTTCATCTTAGACTCTATAGGCCTCAGTTAGCATGTTAAATGTTAAAGTATATGACAGTACAATTAGAAAAAGACTGAACAAGTATGGTTTGTATGGAAGGGTTGCCAGGAGAAAGCCTCTTCTATCTAAAAAGAACATGGCAGCATGGCTTAGGTTTGCAAAGTTGCATCTGAAAAAACTACAAGACTTCTGGAACCATGTCCTTTGGACAGACAATACCAAAGTGGAGACATTTCGCCATAATTCACAGTGCCACGTTTGGCGGAAACAAACACAGCATATCAGCACTAACACCTCATACCAACTGTCAAGCATGGTGGTGGAGGGGTGATGATTTGGGCTTGTTTTGCCGCACCTTGAGGTTATTGAGTCGACCGTGAACTCCTCTGTATACTAAAGTATTCTAGAGTCAAATGTGAGGCCATCTGTCCGACAGCTAAAGCTTGGCTTAAAATTTGGTCATGCAACAGGACAATGATCCCAAGCACACCAGCAAATCTACAACAGAATGGCTGAAAAAGAAAATAATCAAGGTGTTGCAATGGCCCAGTGAAAGTCCAGACCTCAACCCAATTGAAATGATGTGGCAGGACCTTAAGAGAGCTGTACATAAACAAATGCCGCAAACCTTAATGAACTGATGCAACATTGTAAAGAAGAGTGGGCCTAAATTCCTCCACAATTATGTGAGAGACTGATAAAGTCATACATAAAACTATTACTTCAAGTTATTGCTGCTAAATGTGGTTCTACAAACTAATTAATTATAAAGTGTATTTAGTTTTTTACACATGACTTCTCCATTTTGGCTTTAGTTTTGTTAAATAAATCATGACACAGTTTAATATGTCATGTGTTCTTGTTCATCTGAGGTTGTATTTACCTAATTTTAAGACCAAATGATTTCTATTATGTCCTGATACGTAAAACCATAGAGGGTGTACTTTCTTTTTCGCTGTATATATATTTAAAATAAAAATAAAATTTTCCTGTATATGAAGAACATTGGAATGTGAACTTTTTACAGTAAATTCACATTAAAACACATTAAATATTATTATAGAAATATTATTTAGACACATATATGTTATTATTATAAACCCTTATAAATAATTTTTTTTTATCAGATAGTGTTTATAAGAGTGTAACAGTTTATTTTAATGTATTTTTTTTGTGTTTGGTGCAACTTTAACTTTAACTCAAACCATTTACGGGAGGTTTTCAGTCACGCCAACTCACATTAAATTAGATTGAACTCAAGTAAATGCATTTACTTTGAATTTGTAATACGCAAATTAACATGCTCACAATATTCTTATATTGATCACGGAAACGTTATCATGCCACTTCTAATCTAGTCCTTTATTTTTTCAGATCCTAATCCTTTTTCCAAGGATCACATTCCAAGTGATAACTTTTCCATATTGGCCATACAATACTTACACAAGCAATATCTTTGGAAATCATAATCCTCCTGACCATGGGGTTTGCACCAAAACTGGACTGATTGGACAAGATTACAAGTGGGGGGCAAAAATGTTGCACAGTTTAAGGTAAATCAATAGAACTCCCATGTTTGTACTGGTATGACAAGCTGAAAGTTAAAAGTAATTGCTCGAATGAAAGAGGTGTGCTAACATCTGGAGGTCGAATAACGAGACCGTGCTAACTCCCTTTCCCCATAGAATTCCATGGAGAACGCCAAAAAACTATTATTTCTTTAGAATAGACAACCAACCTAAAAAAAAAGAGAGAGAGACAAAAAAAGCCTGGTTGGTTTAGAAGGTGAATAAGGCAATCTGCTTTAATAGTACTACTCACTCATGTGAGTAGCAATGCAACATCAAGGTTTTTTTTCATGTTACTGTTCATTAACACACCTTTTCAGATCTCAATTTCCAAACCATTTCTACACATTTCACAACATATTCATAATCTCACATACAACCTTTAATATATTTCACACATTTATCCATAAATTAATAGAACCAACATTTATATCTCCTTTCATATACTCATCATATCTGCATTTGTAGACACTTTCATATCTGCATTCAACACCTTTTATATTCGTATTCATAATTTTAATAGTGAGGCATGCTTGTTTGTGAGACACTGATAAAAGGATACCTTGGTGAACAGTCTTCTGAAGGTGGTGGAGTAGGGCAGATGCTACTGTGGGGTGAAAGCCTCTATCATCTTCTTGATGGGATTTATTTATAGAATTCTGAATGCAGAACCTTCAACATAAACCAGCTGTCTAAACCAGCCATGCCACCTTATTTGACTGCTCTTCGGACATGCCCCTTGAATAGAACGACCCAAGTCGCATGAATAACAATATTTACGTAAGCAGACAGATAAACGCTGATTTTAGAATAGGGATTTTTGTTTTAAATGTAAAAGACTGCAATCCCTTTAGGGAAATACCCTAAAAATGCCATTCAAAGGGCAATAGTTAGAGTAGGTTTTAGTTTTAATCGTGTAGGGCGGTGTGAGGTTGTAGTGCGCTAAGTGAAGGGTATCAAACACCTTACTAGATAACAGATCCTTCGTTCTGTTAAATAAAAAACGTTTAGACAAAAAAGAGGGGAATAAGAGGGGATAAAGCTCTGAAAAGGAGTGAAACGCATTGAAACAAAACTAGTACCATATACTATACTCTGAGAATCAACCATCAGTATGCAGAAGAGTAATTATCAACCCGGGTTGTATTTTGACTTTTATATCCCCTGGCGGATAGTAGGAAAGAGGTTGCGTGCACAGCACTAAGAGCAATCTCCAACTGTAACTGTGATTACTGAGAGCTGAATCGGACAACAGCGGAGTAACTGACAGGAATCCACGTGGTTTCTGGTTGGTTGGATAGAGACGAGCCCCCGAGCCGGAAGTAGTGACGTCAGACGCCGAAACCTCGAGGAACACACACGAAGGCTACCTGACACAGACCGGCTACCGGTAAAATTATATACCAGACATCTGAGATAAGGTACAGATGTATATTCCTATAACAGCAATATTCTAAGGAGTGAACCTTCTCTATTATACAGTATCTACCACTTTATTGAACTCTGGCATTTGGATTCAGAACTTTTCATGTTGAAATATATTTTTAGAATGTCCTTCTGATACAAGTGCACTTTCAATAGTTATATAGGGAGACGTCCCTAATTTTAGAGATATGTTTGATTTTAATAGTTATCATTGTATTAAATATGTATATACATTTTATCTAATGTTCCTGGTCATCTTTATTTAAAATATGTGTCAGCTTATAAGAGGTATCCTAAGCTTTTTAGCGTCCTTACTTCCCCTCTTTTTTGTCTATAGGTTTTAGTGTTAGTATAGGGTTTTTTATTTTGGGGTTGACTTTTTTAAGGGGACTTTACTTTTAGGATAGGCATAGAACATAACGGGGGGGGGGGGGGTTTGTTGAGCTTTTTTTTTTTTTTGGTAATGTTTATAATTTTTAGTTTTGATTATTTATTTTTAATTTTAGTGTTTGCTATTTTTCCTAACTAGAGGTGTGGAAGGGGTTAGATGTTAGGTAGTTAAGTAGTGTGGGGGTAGTTAGCATTGGGAGGTTGTTGCAATTTAGGGGTTAATAGGTTAGGCAGTGGTTAGGTCTTTAAGGTTATGGCATATTAGGGGGTTAATAATGAAGCAGGGTTAGGTTGTGCCAGGTGTGAGGGCACCTAAGAACTTAATAGTTTAGAGTAGCATTACATTTCTATACAATGTTAAAATGATATCCTTGTGTATAAATGAAATCCTTGTATATAAATGAAACCACTTTTTTTAATCTTCTTTTTATGATTTAAAACATAAATATATCATTGTAAATATATATTTATGCTATCAAAATCAGTAGTGGAAACTTTAGATTTTTTACAAAACGTCATGCAGTTTTTTTGTGAAGTATATTTGTTCATAAGCTAAATTGTGATGTATTAAAGGGCAACCTCCTAGCTTTACTGCACTAAGAAGCTGTCTCCATTAGAGGAAATCTAGGGGAGCAAGTAGGTGCAGCCTGTGAGGACAGACAGTGTGTTTCCAGCACAAAAATTATGTGAGAGCTGAGAATCAATATTACCTAGAATACGAGTTTTGCGCTAAACAGGGTTAAAAAATAACAGCAAAAAAATTGCGTTATTGCACTTTCTATAGCTCTGCCATTACGAGTTACTGAAAAGCCTCCTTGTGCTGTGTGTTATGGTGTGTCAAGTCAAGGGCTGAGTTTACGTGCTCGTGCACGCTTTCCCCCATAGGCATCAAGGGAAGAGAGTGTTAGAAAAAAACTAACACCTGCGATCGCAGAATGGCAAATCCCTGTAACGCAACACCCATTATGTCTATGGCGAAAAAAGTTACATTTAAACATAACACCCTAACATAAACCCCTAGTTTAAGCACCCGTAATCGCCGACAGTAAATAAAATTATAAACCCCTAATCCGCCACTCCCCACATCGCAAAATACTAAATTAAACTATTAACGCCTGACCCTAACACCCACTTTACATTTAAAATACAATATAACTATCTTTAAATAAATATAAACTTACCTGTGAAATAATTAGTAAACTAGTAAACTAACATTACTATTTTAACTAAATAAAATAAGCAAAAAATAAAAAATCGAACATTACAAATTTAAAAAAAACTAACAAAAATATAACAAGTCCTAGAATTACAAAAAAACCCTACTAAACTTACAAAAAATAAAAAAAAACACTAAGATCACCAAAAATAATAAACGAAATTATCAAAAATAATAAAAATTACACCTAATCTAATAGCCCTATAAAAATAAAAAAGCTCCCCAAAATAAAAACACCCCATAACCTACAAAAAACTACCAATAGCCCTTAAAATGGCCATTTTTAGGGCATTGCCCTAAGTTAGACAGCTCTTTTACTTAGAAAAAATACAAAGTCCCCCCAACAGTAAAACCCACAACCCAACCAACACCCGAAAATAAAAAACCTAAGTCTAAATATAACCTAAGCTATCCATTGTCCCTTAAGGGGCATTTGCATGGGCATTGTGCTTAAAAGGGCATTCAGCTCTTTTACACTGCCCTTAAAAAGGCATTCAGCTCTTTTACAGTGCCTAAAATAACCCTAATCTAAAATAAAAAAACACCCCGTTTGTGGGTGAGCGATAAATTAGAGCTCCACTAGCCTTGTGGTGCAATTTCTATGTTTTTTTTTATTTGTTTGGTGATGTTGCTTTCTAATGTCTTCCAAATTAGTTAGTTTTTAATTTCAGTGGGTTTTGCCCAAGTACAAAACCAATGTTCTACTTTTGTGGTACTCAAAAATAATGTTCTCCTAAGTTTTTTAAACCCTTTAAGTTGTAGAATTTGATAAATGAGAAAAGGCCATTTTGTTTAGTTTTGGGAATTTGGTTTGAGATCAGTCAAGCAAGTCTGGCACATTTTAAGTATAGGGACAATTTTAAACAAACAGATAAAGAAAAAACTGCTGCCAATAAACAATGAAAATTGCTGATTGTAGTTGTGTCATCATGGACAAGGGCTCATCTGCAGCTGTTAACATGCCAGTAATTATCAAATGATATATTGTAACCAACCTCGACATTTGTATTGAAATACTTTTTCTATACTTTATTAATATTATTAACTATTTTTTTTTTCAAATACTAAATAATTTGAGTTGAGTATCAATATGCTGTTAATCTACTTTTACAAATGAAATACAGTAATGCTAAACATCAGTTAAAGAGACATAAAACCCGGGGGGCGGAGCCAACAACCAAGCAGGACAGACGTGTTCATAAGAAGCTCCTCAGTCAGAACACACATTTATATTATTTTATTAAAAAAAAGGACATAATACATCCTTGGACACAAATGCCTTAAGTAATAGGGCACTTCTGAACCTGCGGCAGCCTTCACCTTTAAGTTCGGGACAGATTGGGAGCCGCAATCAGCTTAAAATTGCTTGGGGCCTTGCATCTCGGCTCGTAAGTGCGCATACTACATTGAGCTGCCTACAACTCTCCTTAGAGCACTGCTTTGGTGTCCGGAGAGACGGGGACCCGCTCCGGTACCTGATCTCTTCAAGAGAATTAAAAAACCGTCTGAGAGGCACCTTAGAGTTATTGGTGAAAGGACAGACGGCAACGGATTGAGCCGGCAACGGATTGAGCCTGCGGACCTTAGTGAGTACCCCACCACTCCCCTGCAGTACCAAATATCATAGGTGCTGATCTAGACACATTTTCCCATCTCGGTCATTAAAGTCTCCATACAGTTGGGCTATTTACCTAGCATCTTCAGTGATCAACAGTTTTGGCGCGAGGCGCCGTCTTCCATGCCCGCACATCAACAAAGACTGTTACCGACCCAGCTAGCTAAGTGACAGCAGGCTTAACCACTTAGGGCCACTTAGATGCGCTACATAAAATAAATGCTGCGGTACATGGTTGGGGCTACTGGACATACACTTTGATCCCACTGAGAGTATCCTTTCATGCCGCACTTCTTCCATAACAGTGCCCTCATGGAGCTAGCCACTTCCCTCTTGGCAGCATTATGCGATCGACTTGATCTGCATCATGCAGGACTAGTAGATACTTTGAAAAAAGCAATTAGCGCTCCTTACGCTACGGTGCTGACTGAAGGTACTCCTACCAACACGGCAGATCCCTCATCAAATAATGGTGACATCTCCTTACATGATACAGCTTACCAGCAGCGCATGCATCATGGAGAGTCTGAGCCCGCAGAGGAACCGGGAGGGAAAGCACCAGAAATAGTGCAACACTTCCATATTCAGGCCCCAGATCCGGACTCAGAACTAGTGTTCCCTCGGCAAACTCTAAACCTTTTATGCATCAAGGATGGAACCATCACTGCACCTCTTCAGAGATCCCTGACACATCGGCTACAGAAACCTAAAGTCAGCTCTTCCCACATCAGCACAGCTGGAGTTATACATAATAATGGAAATAAGATCTGCCCAGAAGTGCACTTTCTACACATCAACATTAAGGTGGGCACACTCCAACCACTGCAGCGGCTCTGGTGGAAATCCGGAGTGGGTTAGATCTTTGGCCCCTCTCTATGTACAGCAGCAATTGCATAGTCCTGATACTGAAGCAGACTGTTGTATTTCACCTGGTTCTTTGGTCCCAAGCAGTTTTGTTAAATATATTTTTAATCACTCAGGGACTTATGTTATGAACTCAAGCTAAAGACTCATTGGGAACATTATCTGCTCATCTGATATACTTTAATCTTTTGGCCCTAGTGTTTGGTCAAACTCACTTCTGGATCTGTCAGAGCATGAGATGATAACCCCTTTAGAGCCACCTGCTTATTTATCTATTCTATATATGCTAGTTATGGGACATTAGTTAGTCTGTTCCCTATTTTGTAAGATTTGTATGCCTCATTCCTCCATATTTCCTACTGAAGTTCTATCAAGGAACTTATTTTGTAGAAACCTAGTTGGTAGCTTTTAATAATATATATGGTCCGCATTCTTTATTTTATTCTTATTTTATATCTCCCTACAATCAGAAAATATCTAATATGATGCTCTCAATGTCATGTGTCCTAATATGTTCTAACTAGGTAATACCTGGTTAGTGTTTGCCATGTTATAAGAGATACACTTCATAGTTTTCTATTTTCCAAGGAAAGGCTTGCATGTAATACTAGGGTCAAGTAATATAGGGCTTTGGAGAATGTTAATGATGACTCGTAGCCTGAACTATGTCCCCATATATGCTGCATGCTATTATCTGTATATAGGTTTTTGCACTGTTAGAGGGTGTTTATGATATATTAGCTCTTTGTTCCTTCCCTCATAGCTTCACTTGTTTAAATACGCCTCTCATAGTTTCCTATTTTGGCCACTATTATGTACATATTTAGCATACATAGATTTGTAACCGAACCCATACTGCAGCCCCTCCAAATTAGGCTCCGCCCCCCAGTTTTCTCCTCCCCCGTCCCCTCCCCCTCCCACAACTCGAGTGGCTTTGGCCCACTGTAATCCCTCTTCCTTTCAGTGCTCTATGACCTACCTATGGTCACCCTACAAGCTAACTCCCCACATCATCGCAGCAATCCTCATTTTATTCATCCTAGAGATGTGGAGACCAGATTACAATTATTAAAATATAAAATGAAGTTTCACTTCAGTTCGCCCAAGCATATATTTGACACCCCCCTAGACACAACATAGGTTTCTACATGTTAAAGGGACCTTAAACACTTGGCATTAGGGTTTTGTGTTTTTTTTTATTCATAATGTTTTTTCAGTTTTTAAAATGCAAATACCTTTTATTTTTTTATTATAGGTGTTCAATTATTTTTTTTTTTATTTTCTGACCGCTCCGTGAAGACATGGGTGAAAGTGATGCTGAGAAAACTGTAAGTCTGCTTATTGCTGTGAGCGTGCACGCATATAGACATCGCGCTCACAGCATAACTAAAAAACTACTGCTCCTATAAAGTTTGCAGCTATAATATTTATTGCTAAAGCAGCATATCTTTTGAACTGGCCTCAGCTATTGTTTGTTATATAGCTGTAAGATAAACATTCATTATCGATTATTAAAAAAATATAATATTTACTCTAGACTGTAAAAATCCTCAATGTAGTTCAAGGGAAAGAGGGATGGGTAGGGATCCTCCAACACAGTTACAGCTCAGCGAGGCGACTGCTGTCTCATAAATATATTATGTTATCTTTATCACTAAGCTGTGTCACCATTCCACCCCTCTCTCTAAGCTCCCGGAGTCCCGCTCAAGCCATACAATTTTTTCTTTACTTTCAGAGTTTGTTTAGATCGGACCCTTTGAAAATCTTATCCTTAGTTTTTGATTTACGGCTTTGACCAGCAGCTCAGATGAGAACAGAGAGCGTGAGCTGCTGGTCAAAGCCGTAAATCAAAAACTAAGGATAAGATTTTCAAAGGGTCCGATCTAAACAAACTCTGAAAGTAAAGAAAAAATTGTATGGCTTGAGCGGGACTCCGGGAGCTTAGAGAGAGGGGTGGAATGATGACACAGCTTAGTGATAAAGATAACATAATATATTTATGAGACAGCAGTCGCCTCGCTGAGCTGTAACTGTGTTGGAGGATCCCTACCCATCCCTCTTTCCCTTGCACTACATTGAGGATTTTTACAGTCTAGAGTAAATATTATATTTTTTTAATAATCGATAATGAATGTTTATCTTACAGCTATATAACAAACAATAGCTGAGGCCAGTTCAAAAGATATGCTGCTTTAGCAATAAATATTATAGCTGCAAACTTTATAGGAGCAGTAGTTTTTTAGTTATGCTGTGAGCGCGATGTCTATATGCGTGCACGCTCACAGCAATAAGCAGACTTACAGTTTTCTCAGCATCACTTTCACCCATGTCTTCACGGAGCTGTCAGAAAATAAAAAAAAAAATAATTGAACACCTATAATAAAAAAATAAAAGGTATTTGCATTTTAAAAACTGTAAAAACATTATGAATAAAAACAAAACAAAACCCTGGCTAACAATAATCACTGACAAGCCGGTCCTCTCACACAGCTATCATTCAGTGAAACTGAAAACGGCTGCAATTGACTCCACTAAATCTATGAAGTTCGTTCACAAAGTTAATGAGAACGAGCTTCATAGAAGCAGCTAAGACGTTGCTTTCTTTGTATGCACATGCACGGAAGTAAAGAAGGGAGTGCACATCAAGTCGGCATATTATCCCATACAACGTGCGTTACAACATGGCGGCTACCACTGCATTCAGTAGGCGGTGGTTTAGTGGTAAAATTCAAAATAAAAGATAATTGAGCAGAAGCAAGATAAAAATATGGAGAAACAAATAATGTTTAAAACTAAAACAAAATGTTTAAAAAAAATAATAATTAAATGAAAACAGAAGGTGTTTAGGGTCCCTTTAAGGCTGACCTTATGATATTACTATGGTTATGTTTATTTCTGTGAGCCCTAAAAATGTATGATTTACCTTGATATATAGTTCAGTTACTCCTCCACTAGCCTAACAGATATAAGGGGTGTCAACACTGTTGTACTGTACTTTTGGGTTAATTTTATGATTGGGCAAATGTTGTATTTTGTATTCTTTGTACTTTCTGAAACTTCAATAAAAAATAAAAAAAATAAAAAAAGAGACATAAAACCCAATTTTTTTCTTTCATGATTCAGATAGAGCATACAATTTTAAACAACTTTCCAATTTACTTCTATTATCAAATTTTCTTTATTTTCTTGTTATCTTTGGTTGAAAAGCAGGAAGATAACTACAGGAGTGTGCAAGTGTCTTCAGTTCTATAAGCCACCAGTTTTGCAACGTTATACACTAGACATTTGTACGCTACCTTTCCAGATATCTCTTCAACAAAGAATAACAAGAGAACAAGCAATTAAGTAAATTGGAAACATTTTTAAAATTGTATTCTCTGTCTGAATCAGGAAAGAAAAAAAATTGGTTCCATGTCCCTATAAAGTACTGTTATTAAATGACTATAGCAGAATTGTATTGCTTTTAGCTTTTTTAATTTATTTATTTTTGAGTTTGTGATATAAATGTATTTGTTAAGCTTAAAGAAAATAAGGCACAAATCCTCAATAAATTTATATTTAACAAAAAAGGCCAACATTTTGCAAAAGCCTTACTGTTGCTATACTATATATTTGTCTATTATACTGTCAGGTAAATTGAACTAAATAAATAACAATTACCCCAAAAGTATATTATTTCAATTATCCATAGAATTCCCATTGCATGAGTACCATATTCTCAGTGAAGGTTTATTGCCGGTGTTAGAATGTGAAAATGAACTAGGAGGGATGCTATGTTCTCAATAATGGCATCTGAACAAGTAACAAAATACATTTTTCAATAATGTATTATGTATCAGAAAGTTAAGCATTTCTTTTTATTAGCTATTATTAAATTTTTCTGTGTTTCAATTTACAACATCAAGAATAAAATTAATCATTTTGGCTTACTATTCTTTAATGTAAAACAAATGAATGGAAGTAAAGCATGAAAAAGAAAGGAAACAAATAAGAAAACATTAGCAGTGTGCTCCATTTACAAAACTTCAGTTACCCATTGAAATTATATATATATATATATATATATATATATATATATATATATATATATATATATATTAATTAACGGGGTTTAATGTGACCTTATCACCATATTCTTACCAACACTTATTTGTTGCATTTGGAAAAAGATACTTTAATTACTGACAATGAGATACCAGTGAGGTAAAATATGTATTTTTAAGACTGAGGCTGAAGATGCAGATGTGGTACTGGACTTAAAAATAAGTTTGCATTGTTTTATAGAAAGTCCATATGGTAGCATACTTACTGAATAAAGGACAGGTTTCATAGGGGATTCCACACATTGGACCAGATTACAAGTGGATCGCTAACAGTTATGCACGAGCAATAAGGGGTTAATCGCAGGTGTTTATGTGTTTATATGTGTTTTACAGTATATTTAGTGTACATATTTCACATAACAATGTTCTTCAGTTACAGCATAATGTTATTTTTATTCTTAAATACATATTTATATATATATATATATATATATATATATATGTATATGCATATACCTAAAAAGATATGTATTTTACATGAACATAAATATATATATATATATATATATATAATAAAAAGTACATTATTGTGTACTCACTGCTGTTGCCAATGGTTTAGACATTAATAGATGTGTGTTGAGTTTTTTTTAGTGGACAGCAAATTTACACTGTTATACTTACATTGTAGCAAAGTGTCATTTCTTCAGTGTTGTCACATGAAAAGAGATAATAAAATATTTACAAAAATGTGAGGGGTGTACTCACTTTGTGAAATACTGTATATATATATATATATATATACAGTATATATGTACAAAACACGGATGGGGTCAGAACTCTCAGGCCGGACTGGGTACACATCCTATGACCCTGTAACATGCACAGCCCTGGGTGCAAAACAGCACTCTCAGGAAGCTGCACTGTCACCAGAGTCACAGGCAGTTAACCCCAGACAGGCCTGGGTGCAAGGCCCAAACAGGGAAAATTACAAAAAAATAATACATTAATATAGCACACAGAGAAAGTCCAGCACTCACTCACAAGCTCTAAACTAAGATAAAATTACAGAAAAATAATACATTAATATAGCACACAGAGAAACAACTGTGAAAAAATGGAGGGTGCACAGGCTTATGTAATCTCCCCAAACATATACAAAACACCGGTGGGGTCAGAACTCTCAGGCCGGACCGGGTACATATCCAATGACCCTGTAACATGCACAGCCCTGGGTTCAAAACAGCACTCTCAGGAAGCTGATCTATCACCAGAGTCACAGGAAGTTAACCACAGACAGGCCTGGGTGCAAGGCCCAAACAGGGAAAATTACAAAAAAATAATACATTAATATAGCACACAGAGAAAGTCCAGCACTCGCTCACAAGCTCTCAACTAAGATAAAAAGCAGCAATGGAAGAGTTAGTTACAGCATCTGGCCAAGTGGGAAAAGCCCAGGTACCTTGTAATGGTCTCTTCCAAATACCTGGGTCCCTAAACAGCTACACAATGCAGGCTCACATTCAAACAACTGTTAAAAAAATGGAGGGTGCACAGGCTTATGTAATCTCCCCAACCATATACAAAACACGGGTGGAGTCAGCACTCCCAGGCCGGACCGGGTACACATACTATGACCCTGTAACATGCACAGCCCTGGGTGCAAAACAGCACTCTCAGGAAGCTGCACTGTCACCAGAGTCACAGGCATTTAACCCCAGACAGGCCTGGGTGCAAGGCCCAAACAGGAAAAATTACAGAAAAATAATACATTAATATAGCACACAGAGAAAGTCCAGCACTCACTCACAAGCTCTCAACTAAGATAAAAAGCAGCAATGGAAGAGTTAGTTACCACATCTGGCCAAATGGGAAAAGCCCAGGTACCTCGTCAAGGTCTCTTCCAAAAACCTGGTTCCCTAAACAGCTACACAATGCAGGCTCACATTCAAACACCTGTGAAAAAATGGAGGGTGCACAGGCTTATGTAATCTCCCCAAACATATACAAAACACGGGTGGAGTCAGAACTCTCAGGCCGGACCGGGTACACATCCTATGACCCTGTAACATGCACAGCCCTGGGTGCAAAACAGCACTCTCAGGAAGCTGATCTATCACCAGAGTCACAGGAAGTTAACCACAGACAGGCCTGGGTGCAAGGCCCAAACAGGGAACATTACAAAAAAATAATACATTAATATAGCACACAGAGAAAGTCCAGCACTCACTCACAAGCTCCCAACTAAGATAAAAAGCAGCAATGGAAGAGTTAGTTACCGCATCTGGCCAAATGGGAAAAGTCCAGGTACCTCGTCAAGGTCTCTTCCAAAAACCTGGGTCCCTAAACAGCCAGACAATGCAGGCTCACAATCAAACAACTGTGAAAATATGGAGGGTGCACAGGCTTATGTAATCTCCCAAAACATATACAAAACACGGGTGGGGTCAGAACTCTCAGGCCGGACCGGGTACACATCCGATGACCCTGTAACATGCACAGCCCTGGGTGCAAAACAGTACTCTCAGAAAGCTGCACTGTCACCAGAGTCACAGGCAGTTAACCCAAGACAGGCCTGGGAGCAAGTCCCAAACAGGGAAAATAACAAAAAAATAATACATTAATATAGCACTCAGAGAAAGTCCAGCACTCACTCACAAGCTCTTAACTAAGATAAAAAGCAGCAATGGAAGAGTTAGTTACCGCATCTGGCCAAATGGGAAAAGCCCAGGTATCTCGTCAAGGTCTCTTTCAAAAATCTTGGTTCCTAAACAGCCACACAATGCAGGCTCACATTCAAATAACTGAAAAAATCGAGGGTGCACAGGCTTTTCCCATTTGGCCAAATGCGATAACTAACTCTTCCATTGCTGCTTTTTATCTTAGTTGAGAGCTTGTGAGCGAGTGCTGGACTTTCTCTGTCTGCTATATTAATGTATTATTTTTTTGTAATTTTCCCTGTTTGGGTCTTGCACCCAGGCCTGCCTGGGGTTAACTGCCTATGACTCTGGTGACAGTGGAGCTTCCTGAGAGCGCTGTTTTGCACTCAGGGCTGTGCATGTTACAGGGTCATAGGATGTGTACCCGGTCCGGCCTGAGAGTTCTGACCCCATCCGTGTTTTGCATATGTTTGGGGAGATTACATAAGCCTGTGCACCCTCCATTTTTTCATAGTTGTTTGAATGTGAGCCTACATTGTGTAGCTGTTTAGAGACCCAGGTTTTTAGAAGAGACCTTGACGAGGTACCTGGGCTTTTCCCATTTGGCCAGATGCGGTAACTAACTCTTCCATTGCTGCTTTTTATCTTAGGCAAAGAATCTGTAGAAACAGAAAGGGGGGTGGAGCGCAACCAAGGGAAAACACACTGATCTAAGTGCAGATTTAAAACACCTTTTCACTTTAATCAAAAGAGTAAAAACATCAGGATGTACACTTACAAACTTCACCCTCAAACATATGAGGTATGTGCTGGCACTCTGTATAAGTTGTCCAAAACACGGATAAACTGGATACTGTGTAGTCAAAAGTGTTTGTATCCCACTACGAGAGTTCCACTTAGCCCACTGTGAATGTATAAATGTCCGGGGAAAGGATGTCCCTTTATAACTTATAAATAGCACTGAAAATCAAAGCTCCAATATCACAGTGCAAATACAGGTAGGGCCGTGATACAACTCAGGGTAACAGACTGTTAATGTTGGGAGGCGGTAGATACAGTGGCAGCACGGTCCTATGATTGTAGCCGGCTGAAGGAAACGCCGCTGCACACAATGCTAACCTGATCCTCCGTCAAAGAGATGGGCGTGGCCTTACGCGTTTCGCTGGGCTCCTCCCAGCTTCGTCAGAGGCAATGCCCATCTACTCTGCTGACGTATCTTATATGGGGAGTACTGAAACATTTTTTAGCCAATGGTGGCTTCCCTTAGGTGACACACCCTCCATACATGGTAACTGTGGACGGACCTGTTCAAAATATATACATTATACATAGAACATTAAAGGACCGTATTTTACATATGCATGAGTATCAATTTTAAAAACAAGCTATAAGACTTCTATAATGGCTATAAATATATATCCACATATAAAAATATATATCCACATATAAAAATATGAAACATAGCTAGCAAAACACATAAAAAATAAGATCATAAATATCAAAATCGAAACCAATAAAACCTGATATAAAAAAAATTTTGTTATAAAAAAGAGACATGTTTATCTAACATACCTAAAAGAAAGCCTCTCACTATGATAAATGTATAACAAGCTCAAAAATAAACTACTTATAATATGAGAGATAATCTGTGCAGGCAAAAAAGTACACCTCTACTAGGTGTCCAAAAAGGCCGCTAGATCAATATCACGGTTAAGACCGTCTGGACCCATAGACCCCAGTCTATGGATCCAATACGTCTCCCGTTTCCTCAACTCCAGGAGGCGGTCCCCTCCCCTCACTCTGTTCCTGATATGTTCAATGGCAACTACAGTTAACCCTGTACTGTCCCTATTGTGACAATCTAAAAAATGTGCTGATAGCCCATGACTATCTAGCCCATTTTCTATATTCCTGAGGTGCTCCCCGAACCTCGTTTTTATCTGGCGTTTAGTACGCCCAACGTAAATTTTGTCGCAGGAGCACCTCAGGAGATATACCACATAGCTGGTTTTACATGTCATTAAATTTTTTATTTTATATTCATTGTCGTTTCTTAGGATCCCAAAAGTTTTATTATGTGGATCTTGGTGAGCGCAGCATTTGCATTTTTTTCTGCCACATTTGAAAAAGCCGTATGTATGTCTCTGTAACCATGGATCCTTACCAGCAGGTCTCAACATACTTGGGCTGATCTTATTCTTAATGTTGATATTCCTCTTAAATACTACCTGACCTTGTTCATTAATAGAATCCCTCAAAATTGGGTCCTGCATAAGTATGGGCCAGTGTCTTTTTATAGCTTTCTCTATCTCTCTAGAGGATCTATTATACCTAGTAACCAGTTGTATATTCCTTTTTTCTTTTTTCTTCCCTTGTTTATTCCTTGATGCATTAATGAGGGAGAAGTACTTGAGATTTTACAAGACCTAGAGAATGAAGCTAAAACTATACCTATGAACCATAGCTCATTGAAGAAAAAATCCTTGTTTTATCCAACACAGTCTAAGGGTTACTGTATACCAGTTTTTGAATCTCTAATGGATAAAGAAATTAGAGAAATCTGTAATAAAAACAAGATTGATAAGAAGAAACGATTGCAATATGGGAAGGGCAACCTTTCCAGATTAGAATTATGTGCTCTTAAAAGTCTTAGTGAAGATAGAAGTATCATCATTCACAACACCGATAAAGGCGGCGGTATTGTGGTACAAAGTAGACAGGAGTACATTAAGGAAGCAGTTCGCCTTTTGTCAGATACAGATACTTACTGTACTCTAGATAAAAATCCCACTAAGATATTTTTGAATGAATATGAGAATCTTATTAGAGATGGTAAAAAGAAAGGTGTTTTAACTAAAACTGAATTTGACTACCTGGTGGTGGAGAACCCTGTCCTACCGATATTTTATCATTTACCTAAGATTCATAAAGGCCTTACCGATCCTCCAGGTAGGCCTATTGTATCGGGGATAGGGGGACTCGCCACCAGGTTGTCTGAGTATGTGGATGTCATACTGAAACCCATGGTACCATGTTTGAGGTCCTACGTGAGGGACACACCACACTTATTAGAGCTGGTTGAGGGTTTGGAGTGGAAAGAGGATTACATATGGATAACGATGGATGTGTGCGCATTGTACACATCCATCCCACATTCTCTAGGTATAACAGCTGTAAAATACTTCCTGGAGAAAAGTGGATATATAAATGGAATACTGAGTAGTTTCTTGGAGTCAGCAATGGATTTCATTCTGACAAGGAATTATTTCTTATTCGAAAACAGGTACCTCCTACAGAAAAGAGGGACCGCAATGGGGACCAAATTTGCCCCCAATTTTGCGAACCTCTACATGGGGTGGTGGGAGGACCTGTTCATCTTTAATAAGGAGAATCCACATAAACACCACATAATAAGATGGCATCGATACATAGATGACATTCTGTAAGTGTGGCAGGGCCCTGTTGAAGGAATTAGACTGTTCCTGGAATATGTAAACAAGAATGTAATGAATCTAAAATTTACCATGGAGTTCAGTTTTGAAAAAGTCACGTTTCTTGATCTAGAACTAATAAAAGAGGGATCAAGTATATACACTAGTCTATACAGAAAGCCCACGGACACCAATGGGTATTTACATGCCCATAGTGGGCACCACGATAAATGGAAAAGAAACATCCCTTTTGGACAGTTTCAGAGGGCCAGGCGAAATTGTGCCAAAGATACTGATTTCCTACGAGAAGCAGAAATAATTAAAAACAGATTTTTGGCAAAAGGCTACCCTGAAACAATGCTAGTGGACACACAGGAAAGAGTAGGCAAGATGGATAGGAACTCACTTGTGAAAGGGAAGGTAGTGTGTGAAAAAACAAAACAACTATATGCATCAAGGAATAAACAAGGGAAGAAAAAAGAAAAAAGGAATATACAACTGGGTACTAGGTATAATAGAGCCTCTAGAGAGATAGAGAAAGCTATAAAAAGACACTGGCCCATACTTATGCAGGACCCAATTTTGAGGGATTCTATTAATGAACAAGGTCAGGTAGTATTTAAGAGGAATATCAACATTAAGAATAAGATCAGCCCAAGTATGTTGAGACCTGCTGGTAAGGATCCATGGTTACAGAGACATACATACGGCTTTTTCAAATGTGGCAGAAAAAACTACAAATGCTGCGCTCACCAAGATCCACATAATAAAACTTTTGGGATCCTAAGAAACGACAATGAATATAAAATAAAAAATTTAATGACATGTAAAACCAGCTATGTGGTATATCTCCTGAGGTGCGCCTGCGACAAAATTTACGTTGGGCGTACTAAACGCCAGATAAAAACGAGGTTCGGGGAGCACCTCAGGAATATAGAAAATGGGCTAAATAGTCATGGGCTATCAGCACATTTTTTAGATTGTCACAATAGGGACAGTACAGGGTTAACTGTAGTTGCCATTGAACATATCAGGAACAGAGTAAGGGGAGGGGACTGCCTCCTGGAGTTGAGGAAACGGGAGACGTATTGGATCCATAGACTGGGGTCTATGGGTCCAGACGGTCTTAACCGTGATATTGATCTAGCGGCCTTTTTGGACACCTAGTAGAGGTGTACTTTTTTGCCTGCACAGATTATCTCTCATATTATGAGTAGTTTATTTTTGAGCTTGTTATACATTTATCATAGTGAGAGGCTTTCTTTTAGGTATGTTAGATAAACATGTCTCTTTTTTATAACAAAATTTTTTTTATATCAGGTTTTATTGGTTTCGATTTTGATATTTATTTTCTTATTTTTTATGTGTTTTGCCAGCTATGTTTCATATTTTTATATGTGGATATATATTTTTATATGTGGATATATATTTATAGCCATTATAGAAGTCTTATAGCTTGTTTTTAAAATTGATACTCATGCATATGTAAAATACGGTCCTTTAATGTTCTATGTATAATGTATATATTTTGAACAGGTCCGTCCACAGTTACCATGTATGGAGGGTGTGTCACCTAAGGGAAGCGACCATTGGCTAAAAAATGTTTCAGTACTCCCCATATAAGATACGTCAGCAGAGTAGATGGGCATTGCCTCTGAAGAAGCTGGGAGGAGCCTAGCGAAACGCGTAAGGCCACGCCCATCTCTTTGACGTAGGATCAGGTTAGCATTGTGTGCAGCGGCGTTTCCTTCAGCCGGCTACAATCATAGGACCGCGCTGCCACTGTATCTACCGCCTCCCAACGTTAACAGTCTGTTACCCTGAGTTGTATCACGGCCCTACCTGTATTTGCACTGTGATATTGGAGCTTTGATTTTCAGTGCTATTTGTAAGTTATAAAGGGACATCCTTTCCCCGGACATTTATACATTCACAGTGGGCTAAGTGGAACTCTCGTAGTGGGATACAAACACTTTTGATTACACAGTATCCAGTTTATCCGTGTTTTGGACAACTTATACAGAGTGCCAGCACAAACCTCATATGTTTGAGGGTGAAGTTTGTAAGTGTACATCCTGATGTTTTTACTGTTTTGATTAAAGTGAAAAGGTGTTTTAAATCTGCACTTAGATCAGTGTGTTTTCCCTTGGTTGCGCTCCACCCCCCTTTCTGTTTCTACAGATTCTTTGCCTACATATCCACATTTCACGGAGATCACACCAGTGATTGGAAGGGAGCTGCACCGCAAACACACGCAATCAGACAAGGACTCTTTAAAAGGGAAGTTTGAACTTTATGTTTCTTTTTTCAAATATTGGAATGACTTTTTAAAGGGGACTATATCATATGATTCTCTCATCTTTCAAATTGTCCGGTTGATTGTTTATTTATTTTCTGGATAATTTTGTGAACTGTTTATCAATTACTACACTGTATTATATGTGGTGTTTTATTATCTATATTCATTGCTGTGTGGCGCTACCTTAATATTGTATATTATGCTTTTTATCTTAGTTGAGAACTTGTGAGTGAGTGCTACTGCTGGACTTTCTCTGTGTGATATATATATACATGATACTGTTCATATCTATACCTATATTTCTATACAACAATATTTTAAATTAGGGAAGGTAAAAGGTGAGTTTAAAATCCTCCAGTACGCACAAAATAGAGAAAATAACTCATTGTGTAGTTCAGTAACAAATCTAGACAGGCCAGAAAGCTTGTTTATCCCACAGAAAACCTCTGGAATACACTGTTTCCAATGCAGCAAAGGATTCTGGGTAAGATATGCAAATTAGGTTCACAATGACACACCTTTTTACTTCAGTCTGCTTTTCAGCAGGTTCCCTTTACGCCAAAGTATCGCTGTTCGCACAGCTTATAAACTTAGTTAGGGTTAGTGCAGTGATTCATAACTATTCCAGGACAGACTGTTTCATAGTTATTGCTACTCATCAGCTGGGAGAAGGTTTGAATCACTGCTGGGTGAAGTTGTTTCCGGGCAAAATACAACAACATTTTAAATTAGGGGGAGGTAAAAGATGAGTTTAAAATCCTCCACTATGCACAAAATAGAGAAAATAACTCATTGTGTAGTTCATTAACAAATGTAGACAGGCCAGAAAGCTTGTTTATCCAACAGAAAACCTCTGGAATACACTGTTTCCAATGCAGCAAAGGAGCACTAACCCTAGCTAAGTTTGTAAGCTGTGTGAACAGCGATACTTTGGCGTTAAGGGAATCTGCTGAAAAGCAGACTTGAAGTAAAAAGGTGTGTCATTGTGAACTTAATTTGCATATCTTACCCAGAATCATTTGCTGCATTGGAAACAGTGTATTCCAGAGGTTTTCTGTGGGATAAACAAGCTTTCTGGCCTGTCTAGATTTGTTAATGAACTACACAATGAGTTATTTTCTCTATATTTCTATAGGAATAGATATGCAGGTATAGGTATATACACACATATTTATATAGAAATATGTATTTAAGAAAAAAAAGTGTCTATGTGTTGCTTTTCACAATATAGAAACCCTGGTGGGTACTTGCACAGGAGTGGTGCTGGATTCTTCCTTGAGTTTGTTTTTAAAAATAAAAAGGGCATTATCCTGAAGGTGAAGAACATTGGAATTTTAAATAGGTATAGTAAAGACACTAGAAATGCAGCATTGCAGTACATTTGAAGGTCTAGGACTTTGAAGCACCACAGTTTCCTTAGTATAGTGTGTGTTTTGAGACTCTAGGACAGAGCTTTCCAAACTTTTCATGTTGGCGACACACTTTTTAGACCTACATCATTTTGTGACACAGTAATTCAGTTGTAGTAGCAAACAGGAGGTTAAACTAACTTGTTTTAAGAGATACGGACACATACATAAATTATATAATAATGAAATGTATTTACAAGTAACAGTATGTATGTGCAAGAATTAAACAAAAAGTTTAATAACACCAAAAGCTACTTACTATTTTAATGGGATGTATGAGGTTGATGGGATAAACAGTTTCGGAATATTTGGTGTAATATTAGATAAAGACACTCACATTTCATCATCAAGCATTTTTAAGCTTCCACTTCCTATCCATATATCAAGAGCAGGAGCAGCAATGCACTACTTGGAGCTAGCTGCAAAAAAAACCCCCAATGAATTCAGCTCAGCGTTTAAGCTGCCGCACTCAGAGCTCGGTGAGTCCGATTGACTACTGCCCGCGCTGCATACACACTGCTGTCCCACTCACTGACTATACATGCAGTCACGAGTCAATTAAGGAGACTACACGTGCAGTCAGGAGCCAATGGGAATAGTTTCAGTTCCCACTGAGCTGCGCCAATAGGTTAAGATGATCTGTGTCCACCTAAGTATGAATCACGTGTCAACCATGTGATATGCGTACCAGGCAGGCGGAAAGTCAGAAACCAAAAAAAATAAAAAATTTGTGCTGAAGCAGGGACACACCTACACACTGCTGCCGACACACAGTTTGGAAAGCACTGCTCTAGTATATAATCCCACATTTAGTCATTATTGAGTTTTTTAAATTTAGGTATGTATGATTTAAGGAGTGATATTGGTATGGTCTGAAAAAGAATTAATACTTTAGACAAGAAGGTCATCTTGATCACACTTATACAATCATGAGAAGTTTTTGTAAATCCATGAGACAGTAAAAATGTGAAATTTATTCTAAAGTTTAAACTAAGTTTATGTGAATAGACCTTAGTTATCTGTTGATAGATACATGATTCAGTATTTCAGCCTGTCTGTTCGAATTGGTTGTTGGAAAGAAATGATTGCCTGTGTAGAATATAAATTATTTTTGTATTTCTAAAACTAAATGTGTGGGACACGAAACCCCAAAAAATTATTTAAAGATTTGGAAAGAACATACAAATTTAAACAACTTTCCAATTTACTTCTATTCTCATATTTGCTTTATTATCTTGTTATCCTTTGCTGAAGGAACAGCATTGCACTACTGGCAGCTAGCTGAACACATCTAGTTAGCCAATCACAAGAGAACAATGTGTGCAGGCACCAATCAGCAACTAGTTCCCTCTAGTGTAGGATACGTGCATATTCTTTTTCAACAAGGGATACCAAGAGAACAGAGCACATTTGGAAATAGAAGTTAATTTAAAAGTGTCTTAAAATCACATGCTCTATCTGAATCATTCAAGTTTAATTTTGACTTCCCTAACCCTTTCAATGATAAATTAACATGTTTCTAAAAATGCTTGCAGCAATTGGCTCCTTTCAGAGCCAGATTTCTTCATGTAAAAGGATGTGCACCTTCTTCCGCATTCAGCAGTTAATGAAACTGCTGAATGCACATGCCTAATAAGCTCTTTTAAATGATAAATAAGCTCTTTTAAATTTAAATTCTTTTGAAAAATATCTCTAGCATTGCAAAATAGGAAAAGATTGCTTTAAAAAAAAAGTCCAATATAGCCTATCAAAGGCTTTTTCTGTGTCTGTAGAGAGCAAAAGTGTTGGAATTGCATATTAGTTGAAGTAGTCAGTTAAGTCGAAGGGGCCGATTTAAGAAGCAGCGTATGCTGCTGTTTCTACGTGAGCCTTCAGGCTTGCCGGAACCTTGAGTTAAGAAGCAGCGGTCTTAAGACTGCTGCTCCTTAACTCGTCCACCACCTCTGAGGCAGTGGACAGCAATCATCTTGATCGGATACGATCGGGATGATTGACACCCCCTGCTAGTGGGTGATTGGCCATGAATGTGCAGGGGGCGGTATTGTACAAGCATTTCACACAAAATGCTTGTGCAATGATAAATGCCGACAACGTAGGCTGTCACCATTTATCAATGTGGGGTGGACATGATGTGCTACAGCGGATCATGTCCGCCTGCACATTAATAAATCGGCCCCAAAGACTTGGAGGCTATTGTCCCTAGCCGCAAATCCATGAACCAATCCTCTAACAGAGCTAGATGGACTAAAGTTGGGAAAATTTGATTCAGTCTGCCTGCAAATACTTTGGGGTGAATTTTGATATCCATGTTTAATAAAGAAATAGGTCTTACATTTTTCTAGTAATCTTTACCTGGTCTAGGAATGACCTCTATGTGTGACTCTAGCATTGAACTAGGCAGTACCAGACCCTCAACTATATGTGTAAACTATCGGCTAGATCACGTTTGGCGTTAGCCTTAAAAAGCAGCGTTAAGGGGTCCTAACGCTGCTTTTTAATGCCCGCTGGTATTACAATTCTGGCAGCTACAAGTGTACCGCTCACTTTTCTTCTGTGACTCAAGGCTACCGCAAATCCCCTTACGTCAATTGCGTATCCTATCTTTTTAAGAGGATTTGCCTAACGCTGGTATTACGAGTCTTGGAAGAAGTGAGCAGTAGACCCTCTCCTGTCCAGACTCCTATCGCATATAAAAGTCAGTGATTAAGAGTTTTATGGGCTAACGCCAGAACATAAAGCTCTTAACTAAAGTGCTACAAAGTACACTAACACCCATAAACTACCTATTAACCCCTAAACCGAGCCTCCCCCACATCACAAACACTATAATAAAAAAAATTAACCCCTAATCTGCCGACAGGACATCTCCGCCACCTACATTATACCTATGAACCACTAATCTGCTGCCCCTAACATCACCGACACCTACATCATATTTATTAACCCCTAATCTGCCGTCCACAACTTCGCAGGCACCTACCTACAATTATTAACCCCTAATCTGCCGACCGGGCATCACTGCCACTTTAATAAATGTATTAACCCCTAAACCGCTGCACTCCCACCTCGCAAACACTTGTTAAATTTTATTAACCCCTAATCTGCCATCCCCAACATCGCCGACACCTATCTAAATTTATTAACTCATATTCTGCCGACCCCAACGTCGCTGCTACTATAATAAATTTATCAACCCCTAAACCTAAGTCTAACCCTAAATCTAACCCCCCCTAACTTAAATATAATTTAAATTAAATGAAATAAATTTATTACAATTAAATAAATTATTCCTATTTAAAACTAAATACTTACCGATAAAATAAACCCTAATATAGCTACAATATAACTAATAGTTACATTATAGCATTATAGCTATTTTAGGATTTATCTTTATTTTACAGGCAACTTTGTATTTATTTTAACTAGGTACAATAGTTATTAAATAGCTATTAACTATTTAATAACTACCTAGCTAAAATAAATACAAAATTACCTGTAAAATAAATCCTAACCTAAGTTACAATTATACCTAAACACTACTCTATAAATAAATACATTAACTAAATTAAATTAAAAATTAAAGGAACCTTCATTCTTCATTAGGACTTCAATTTTTAGAGGATGCTCCACGTCGGCTGGATGGAAGATGGACCCGTTCCACTCCGGAAGGATGAAGATAGAAGATGCAGCCTGGATAAAGCCTTCTGCCATCTTGAGGACCTCTTCTGCCCCGATCGGATGAAGACTTCTGCCGTATGGAGGACCACTTCTGCCCGGCTGGGTGAAGACGGCTCAAGGTAGGTTGATCTTCAGGGTGTTAGTGCTAGGTTTTTTTAAGGGGGGATTGGGTGGGTTTTAGAGTCGGGGTGTGTGGGTGGTGGGTTGTAATGTTGGGGGGTTATTGTATTTTTTTTACAAGTAATAGAGCTGATTACTTTGGGGCAATGCCCCGCAAAAGGCCCTTTTAAGGGCTATTTGTAATTTAGTATAGGTTAGAGAATTTTATTTTATTAGGGGGCTTCAATTAGGTGTAATTAGTTTAAACTTCTTGTAATTTTTTTTCCCTGTAATTTAGTGTGTTTTTTTTCCCGTAATTTAGTTTTTTGAATTTAATTGTAATTAATTGTAGGTAGTTTAGGTAATTAGTTTAATTATAGTGTAGTGTTAGGTGTAATTGTAACTTAGGTTAGGATTTATTTTACAGGTAATTTTGTACTTATTTTAGCTATGTAGCTATTAAAAAGTTAATAACTATTTAATAACTATTGTACATAGTTAAAATAAATACAAAGATGTCTGTAAAATAACAATAAATCATAAGCTAGCTACAATGTAACTATTAGTTATATTGTAGCTATCTTATGGCTTATTTTATCGGTAAATATTTAGTTTTAAATAGGAATAATTTATTTAATTGTAGTTATTTTATTTAGATTTATTTAAATTATATTTAAATTAGGGGGGTGTTAGGGTCAGACTTAGGTTTAGGGGCTAATAACTTTATTATAGTGGCGGCGACATTGGTGGCGGCAGATTAGGGGTTAATACATTTAATATAGTTGTGGTGACATTGGGGGTGGCAGATTATGGGTTAATACATATAATGTAGGTTTCAGCGATGTTGGGGACAGTAGATTAGGGGCTCATAAGTATAATGTAGGTGGCAGCGGTGTCCGGAGCGGCATATTAGGGGTTAATAATATAATGTAGGTGGCAACGAAGTTGGGGGCGGCAGATTAGGGGTTAATAAGTGTAAGGTTAGGGGTGTTTAGACTCGGGGGTTCATGTTAGGGTGTTAGGTGCAGACATAAATTTAATTTTCCCATAGGAAGCAATGGGGGAGCTGAACGCTGTTTTTTTGCAGGTGTTAGTTTTTTTTTCACCCAGCTCAGCCCCATTGTTTCCTATGGGTAAATCGTGCACAAGCATGTTTTCCCAGCTTACCGCTACCGTAAGCAACACTGGTATCGAGGTGAGATGTGGAGCTAAATTTTGCTCAACGCTCACTTTTCTGAGGCTAACGCTGGCTTGCAGAAAACTCGTAATACCAGCGTTGTCTTAAGGGAGCGGTAAGAAAAAAAGTAGCGTTAGCACCGCACAGCCTTACCGACAAAACTCGTGATCTAGGTGTAAATGTGTAAATTATATGTGTAAACGTATAAAGCATAAGTGGTGCTATTAAGGAATTATGTTTATAACAATTAGATTCTACGAGGAAGTAAGTAAAAATATAGATAAAGTCCATGGTAAAACTGATTTACCAGAGAATGGTTAGCACAACCAACATTGTCCTAGCGCAACCTATACTTTCAATGGATATCACTACAGCGCTAAATAGTGCTCATATTAGAAGTTGAACATTATAAGATGCTATTGAGTACAAGCCGAAATTGCGCTAAAATAATTAGCACGACTCCTGAGGTAAAATTTAAGATTTACATTAACAAAAAATATATATATAAAACATATTCATAAAATTGTTTTTAAAAGAGTTAAAAAAGGGATATATATGCATGTGTGTATGTATATATGTCTATATTTGTGTATATATGTGAATACGTGTATATATGTGTTACATGTGTAAAAAAATATATGTGCACACATATATTTACATATATATATAAACACCTTCTCAATACCAACTTCCTGGTGCTCTGTCAGTAAAGACAGGCACTCTTAGGCCTAGATTTGGAGTTCGGCGGTAGCCGTCAAAACCAGCGTTAGAGGCTCCTAACGCTGGTTTTGGCCGCCCGCTGGTATTTGGAGTCAGTGATTAAAGGGTCTAACGCTCACTTTTCAGCCGCGACTTTTCCATACCGCAGATCCCCCTACGCCATTTGCGTAGCCTATCTTTTCAATGGGATCTTTCTAACGCTGGTATTTAGAGTCGTTTCTGAAGTGAGCGTTAGAGCTCTAACGACAAGATTCCAGCCGCCTGAAAATAGCAGGAGTTAAGAGCTTTCTGGCTAACGCCGGTTCATAAAGCTCTTAACTACTGTACCCTAAAGTACACTAACACCCATAAACTACCTATGTACCCCTAAACCGAGGTCCCCCCACACCGCCGCCACTCGATTTAAATTTTTAACCCCTAATCTGCCGACCGCCACCTACGTTATACTTATGTACCCCTAATCTGCTGCCCCTAACCCCGCCGACCCCTATATTATATTTCTTAACCCCTAACTTTTAGAAATCTTACATTGAAACGTTATTTTCATAGGAATAATTTGGATCAACCATTGGATCCAACCATTTCTAATATTGAAGATGAGGAATGTATTAGAATCTTGGAAGGGACAGAGAGAGAGACCAGTCAACTAGAGAGTCTTAATCTTTCAGACTTATCAACATATGATGAGGATGAAGATTTCCCTGTGAGACATTGTTCTTTAAAAAGGAAATCTATTTTCTATCCCCAACACAGCCAGTCTGAATATATAAAAATCTTCAATAAACTGGTATGCCAAGACATGGAATCCCTCTCTAAAATTCCTAATTATCAACTACCTCATTGTAGGGATAATTTATCAAAAGAAGAGAGAGCCGCCCTGAAAACTTTGAGTAATACTACAGATATTATTTTCAGAGCAGCGGACAAGGGGGGTGGGATTGTAGTGCAAAATAGGAAAGATTACCTTAAAGAGGCATTTAGTTTACTACATGATAGAAATACCTATCTTCCTCTTACATTTAATCCAACAGAAAAATATAAAAAAGAGCTTCTTGTACTTTTAACTGATGCAAAAAATTTAAATGTCCTTAATATGGAAGAATTTAAATTTCTTTATGAAGTAGCACCCAAGATTGCGAGTTTTTACCACCTGCCCAAGGTGCATAAGGATCCCCTACACCCTCCGGGAAGACCCATTGTCTCTGGGATAGGCTCATTATGCGATAATTTATCCAAATACATAGATTCATATTTACAATCCATGGTATTGGATACAAGAGCCTATCTCAGAGACACAATAGATGTGATCAATACATTTGAGGGTCTACCGTGGGCTGATGATTATGTGTGGGTTACATGTGATGCTTCGGCTCTATACACTAGTATACCCCATTCATTGGGTATCCTAGCAATTAAAGAAATACTTAGTAATTCAAGACTCCCCAGAGATCAAATTGATTTTATTGTTGATGCAATTCACTTTATTCTAACACATAATTATTTTTTATTTGAAAATGTGTATTACAAGCAAATACAGGGGACGGCGATGGGGACAACATTTGCCCCATCATACGCTAACCTGTACGTATCCCACTTTGAAAACAATTTAATTTGGAAAAATAATCCCTATGAGAAAAATATTGTGAAATATTATCGCTTCATAGACGATATAATACTTATATGGAAAGGTTCGGTAGATACCATATCTGAATTCATTACTTATATGAATAATAATACGTACAATTTAACATTTACTCATGAAATTTCTATTACATCTATATCTTTTTTAGACTTGACACTTTTTTGTGATGATATCAATAGATCAGTGGCAGTTAAGAATTACCATAAACCCACCGATAGAAATGGGTTATTAAATGCCAATAGTGGCCATCTTAAACAGTGGAAAAGCAATATCCCACTGGGACAATTCCAACGTATTAAACGTAACTGCACTTTTAATGAGGATTATAATAGGGAGGCAGATGTTCTAACTAAAAAATTTTTAGACAAAAGATATGATCTTGATCTTCTAAATACAGCTAAGAGTAGAGTGGATAGCATTAACAGATCAGATCTGGTTAAAACTAAAAACAAGTCCCTATCTAAAACTGATGGTTCTAATGAAAAACCACCAAAATTTATAACTAAATACAACAATCAGCATCATAAAATTAAAAATATTTTAACTAAACATTGGAAGGTCTTGAAACTAGACCCTATCCTGAATGATATTTTAGGTCCAAAACCAGATATAATTTATAGGAAAAATAGAGACATTAAAAACCACATTGCTCCCACTAAATTACGCCAACCGATTAAAGGTGCTTCATCAACCAGTGGATCACTAACCAGCTGGTGTGGAGGGCCGGTGGGCCTTTTTCCTTGTAAATATAAAGAATGTATTATGTGTCCCAGAATTTCAGATAAAAATGCCTCTTTTGTAAATTATGATGGTAGTAGGATCTACAACTGTAAGCATAGATATACATGTCATACCACATTTGTAGTATATCAACTATCCTGCAAATGTGGGAAAATCTATATAGGGCGTACTAAACGCAAAATTAAATATAGACTAAGGGAGCATATTCGAAATATAGAGGCAGGCTTTGAAAATCACAGCGTGTCTCATCACTTCAAGTACTACCATAACCAAAATCCTGAAGACCTTGCAGTTAGTATAGTAGAATGGGTGCCTCTGGACAAGTGGGACACCAATCGTCTTTTGAGATTAAGACGAAGAGAGACCTATTGGATCAAGACTTTAGATTGCCTTGATCCAAAGGGACTGAATATAGAACTTGATATAGCAGCATTTATATGAATGTGATCACAGTTCTTGGCCAACATATTACTATAAGTTCAGGGCTCATAGAATCTCTACTATTTGAAACTATTGCATCACCCACTATCTTATAACATATTTTTAAAATATATTTTTCAAATTTATGTTGAATTTTTATCTTTATTTATATTTATATTCTCAATGGGATTTACAGCACAAGTTTTTTGGTCTTTTTTACAGATTATTTTATGGTGTAATACATAGAAGCTTTTAGCAGTGCAGATTGTAGTATATAGTGTTCATATACTGTTTATTTTAATATATAGGGTTGGTATGAACTTGTAAGATAGGATATTGTGTGTATATATGCATTAGATGGGAATATGAATTTTTATTATAACCTGTTGGTCATTAAGTATTACTCACATACCCACATGGTTCAATGTATTATATTTTTGCAGGAATCATATGTGGATATGGTATTGTGTGTATTTTTCTATATATGATATGAACTCTCAATCAATATTACTATTGTATAGATATTAGATCAACAATTTGTATACCCGTTAGGCTTTTTATTCATGTTTATGTATATGTAATCCATTTTTATGATTAGCGATATTTTAGTATTCTTACCACAGTTTTTAACACAACTTGTTTTAATATGAAGTTTTTATGTGTGTTGTATAATATTTTATGCATATCTATTAGTTTGTTCAAACTTTCTAGAGCTGTGAAGTACAAATAACATGGCGATTAATCATTATTAATTTGCCTCGTTTAGCAATTGGAGGATATCCGGTTGCTTGCTAATATATAACTCCCAGCTCCTGTTGTATCTTTAGTTCTTGAGAAAGTCCCGTCGTACGGGACGAAACGCGTAGAACGTAGCTTTATGAACATTCTATTTTTCACCCAGTGAAGCCACCGTAGGTCCTCGTGTGCAGTGAGCTCAGCACTAGGGGTTCTCCTATTGGTACTGAGCTGAGGGTGTGTGGAGGTGTGTCCCTGACGCAGCGGTTTGAGATATCGGAGTACCCGCTGTTACATTTACTGAAATTGGACGCTTACAAACCACGAAGGGACATTTTGATGATCCATAAAAATACAACTGGACCCTAGCCATACGTGTATGAGGGACAACTTTAATTTTGATGTGCCTGTTTTTATCTTAACTCTTGTGAGTATATTATCTTGTGTGTTTCACCTGAATAAATATTTCTACACTTGAATCGCGTCCTGCGCTTCTCTCCTTTCATCCTATTCTAGAAATTGCCCCCCACAACGTCGCCGCCAGCTACTTAAAATAATTAACCCCTAATCTTCCGACCGCAAATCGCCGCCACCTACGTTATCCCTATGTACCCCTAATCTGCTGCCCCTAACATCGCCGACCCCTATATTATATTTATTAACCCCTAATCTGCCCCCCTCAACGTCGCCGACACCTGCCTACACTTATTAACCCCTAATCTGCCGAGCGGACCTGAGCGCTACTATAATAAAGTTATGAACCCCTAACCCGCCTCAATAACCCTATCATAAATAGTATTAACCCCTAATCTGCCCTCCCTAACATCGCCGACACCTAACTTCAATTATTAACCCCTAATCTGCCGACCGGAGCTCACCGCTATTCTAATAAATGTATTAACCCCTAAAGCTAAGTCTAACCCTAACACTAACACCCCCCTAAGTTAAATATAATTTTTATCTAACGAAATAAATTAACTCTTATTAAATAAATGATTCCTATTTAAAGCTAAATACTTACCTGTAAAATACATCCTAATATAGCTACAATATAAATTATAATTATATTATAGCTATTTTAGGATTAATATTTATTTTACAGGCAACTTTGTAATTATTTTAACCAGGTACAATAGCTATTAAATAGTTAAGAACTATTTAATAGTTACCTAGTTAAAATAATAACAAATTTACCTGTAAAATAAATCCTAACCTAAGATATAATTAAACCTAACACTACCCTATCAATAAAATAATTAAATAAACTACCTACAATTACCTACAATTAACCTAACACTACACTATCAATAAATTAATTAAACACAATTCCTACAAATAAATACAATTAAATAAACTAGCTAAAGTACAAAAAATAAAAAAGAACTAAGTTACAGAAAATAAAAAAATATTTACAAACATAATAAAAATATTACAACAATTTTAAACTAATTACACCTACTCTAAGCCCCCTAATAAAATAACAAAGCCCCCCAAAATAAAAAATTCCCTACCCTATTCTAAATTAAAAAAGTTACAAGCTCTTTTACCTTACCAGCCCTGAACAGGGCCCTTTGCGGGGCATGCCCCAAGAATTTCAGCTCTTTTGCCTGTAAAAGAATAAATACAATACCCCCCCCCAACATTACAACCCACCACCCACATACCCCTAATCTAACCCAAACCCCCCTTAAATAAACCTAACACTAAGCCCCTGAAGATCTTCCTACCTTGTCTTCACCATACCAGGTTCACCGATCCGTCCTGAAGAGCTCCTCCGATGTCCTGATCCAAGCCCAAGCGGGGGCTGAAGAGGTCCATGATCCGGTCAAAGTCTTCATCCAAGCGGGGCAGAAGAGGATCTTCCATCCGATTGAAGTCATCATCCAGGCGGCATCTTCTATGGTCTTCCATCCGGAGCGAAGCGGCAGGATCCTGAAGACCTCCAGCGCGGAACATCCATCCGGACCGACGACTGAACGACGAATGACTGTTCCTTTAAGGGACGTCATCCAAGATGGCGTCCCTCAAAGGAACAGTCATTCGTCGTTCAGTCGTCGGTCCGGATGGATGTTCCGCGCTGGAGGTCTTCAGGATCCTGCCGCTTCGCTCCGGATGGAAGACCATAGAAGATGCCGCCTGGATGATGACTTCAATCGGATGGAAGATCCTCTTCTGCCCCGCTTGGATGAAGACTTTGACCGGATCATGGACCTCTTCAGCCCCCGCTTGGGCTTGGATCAGGACATCGGAGGAGCTCTTCAGGACGGATCGGTGAACCTGGTATGGTGAAGACAAGGTAGGAAGATCTTCAGGGGCTTAGTGTTAGGTTTATTTAAGGGGGGTTTGGGTTAGATTAGGGGTATGTGGGTGGTGGGTTGTAATGTTGGGGGGGGGTATTGTATTTATTCTTTTACAGGCAAAAGAGCTGAAATTCTTGGGGCATGCCCCGCAAAGGGCCCTGTTCAGGGCTGGTAAGGTAAAAGAGCTTGTAACTTTTTTAATTTAGAATAGGGTAGGGAATTTTTTATTTTGGGGGGCTTTGTTATTTTATTAGGGGGCTTAGAGTAGGTGTAATTAGTTTAAAATTGTTGTAATATTTTTATTATGTTTGTAAATATTTTTTTATTTTCTGTAACTTAGTTCTTTTTTATTTTTTGTACTTTAGCTAGTTTATTTAATTGTATTTATTTGTAGGAATTGTGTTTAATTAATTTATTGATAGTGTAGTGTTAGGTTAATTGTAGGTAATTGTAGGTAGTTTATTTAATTATTTTATTGATAGGGTAGTGTTAGGTTTAATTATATCTTAGGTTAGGATTTATTTTACAGGTAAATTTGTTATTATTTTAACTAGGTAACTATTAAATAGTTCTTAACTATTTAATAGCTATTGTACCTGGTTAAAATAATTACAAAGTTGCCTGTAAAATAAATATTAATCCTAAAATAGCTATAATATAATTATAATTTATATTGTAGCTATATTAGGATTTATTTTACAGGTAAGTATTTAGCTTTAAATAGGAATCATTTATTTAATAAGAGTTAATTTATTTCGTTAGATGTAAATTATATTTAACTTAGGGGGGTGTTAGTGTTAGGGTTAGACTTAGCTTTAGGGGTTAATACATTTATTAGAATAGCGGTGAGCTCCGGTCGGCAGATTAGGGGTTAATAATTGAAGTTAGGTGTCGGCGATGTTAGGGAGGGCAGATTAGGGGTTAATACTATTTATGATAGGGTTAGTGAGGCGGGTTAGGGGTTCATAACTTTATTATAGTAGCGCTCAGGTCCGCTCGGCAGATTAGGGGTTAATAAGTGTAGGCAGGTGTCGGCGACGTTGAGGGGGGCAGATTAGGGGTTAATAAATATAATATAGGGGTCGGCGATGTTAGGGTAGCAGATTAGGGGTACATAGGGATAACGTAGGTGGCGGCGGTTTACGGAGCGGCAGATTAGGGGTTAAAAAAAATATGCAGGGGTCAGCGATAGCGGGGGCGGCAGATTAGGGGTTAATAAGTGTAAGGTTAGGGGTGTTTAGACTCGGGGTACATGTTAGGGTGTTAGGTGCAGACGTAGGAAGTGTTTCCCCATAGCAAACAATGGGGCTGCGTTAGGAGCTGAACGCTGCTTTTTTGCAGGTGTTAGGTTTTTTTTCAGCTCAAACAGCCCCATTGTTTCCTATGGGGGAATCGTGCACGAGCACGTTTTTGAGGCCGGCCGCGTCCGTAAGCAACTCTGGTATCGAGAGTTGCATTTGCGGTAAAAATGCTCTACGCTCCTTTTTTGGAGCCTAACGCAGCATTTGTTTGAACTCTCGATACCAGAGTTAATTTTATGGTGCGGCCAGAAAAAAGCCCGCGGAGCGTTAACAGCCCTTTTACCGCCGAACTCCAAATCTAGGCCATAGAATATAAAAAAATGCCTTTATTCCAAATATATAAAACATGACATATATACTTCTGAGGCCTTACCAGTTAAATCACTTGAATCATGCAATATTATTTTTAATCAATTTTAATGTGTTTTGAAAATAAATACTTGAAATCCCTATGTTCTTTACTTAAAAGAAAATGTTTGTTTTTTTAATATATATTAGACGTGCAGGGAAGAAAATGTCATTTTGGGAGAAATTTTTGTTCCGAATATTCAGGGAAATTTGTTTCCCCGAATATTATGTAGCTGCACTATTCAGTTTTCGATTACTTTAAAACTAAAAGAAAATCAAATTTCCGTTAAACATTTACATTAGTTTTCGTTAAAGCGAATGCCATTGTTTCAAAACTACAGGTGAAAAGTTCACCTGTAGCTGCAATACTTACCTTAATATGCTCTCCAGAGCATGGCACACACATTAAGGTAAGTATTAGCTGCTTTAAAAAAAAATTAAATAAAGGAAACTAGTAAATATTATCAATTTTCATCAGTATTTTTTATTTTGTTGGTGCATTAATTTGTATTTTAAAACAATACGGAAATTAGATTTTTTAGAGACAAATTAAAAATACTAGATAATGCTATAATTTGAAATTATTATTATTATACTTTATTTATAAAGCACCAACAAATTCCGCAGCTCTGTCCATAGGTACAAAAAGATTAAAGTACAGCAATTATACAATATCTTTAGAGACAGGACAATATTTTTCAAGCAAATACAGGAGAAACTGAGGTCCCTATACCTGTGGGAAGCTACAAATAGATCAATGTTATTGCTTTTAATGAGCATACACAGGTCTATTATAATCTGCATTCACAAATAGAGAGAGCTCATTGGTTGTTAACAATCACCTAGATTACAAGTTTTGCATTCGTCTTTTAACGCTGAAAAAATGGTAATTTCAGCGTTAAAACAGCACCACAGCTATTACAAGTCTTGTCGGTATATCTGTACTGCAAGCCTTTTAGCCTGTAACGCAACGTCAGTCCGGCACACGTAAAAGTTAAATTTTTACAGGTTTTGTGGTGAGGTTAAAAGCTTGCATTACACCCTATACCAACACGATCCATTATGCCATCTGAGAGCAGTATTAATGAGTTTTATGCAACAAAACTGTTACATAAGACTCATAACTAAAGTGTTACAAAGTACACTAACACCCATAAACTAACTATTAATCCCTAAACCAAGGCCCTCCCGCATCACAAATACTATATTGAACTTATTAACCCCTAATCTGCCACTCCTGACATGGCCGCAACTAATAAAATTTATTAACCCCATATTCCACAGCTCCCCAACATCGTCACCATTATTATAAAGTTGTTAACCCCTGAACCGCTGCCCTCCTGCATTGCAAACACTATTTAAATATTATTAACCCCTAATATGCCATCCGCCCATATCGCCCCCACAATACTAAAGTTATTAAGCCCTGCACCGCCGCCACTATAATAAACCTATTAACTCCTAAACTGCAAGCCCCCACAATGAAATATACTAAAATAAACTATTAACCCCTACACCAAAATGCCCCCACATTGCAATAAACTAATTTAAACTAGTAACCCCTAAACCTAACGCCCCCTAACTTTACATTAAAATTACAATTTCCCTATCTTAAATTAAATTAAAACTTACCTGTCAAATTAAAAAAAACTAAGTTTAAACTAACAATTAAACTAATATAACTGTTAAACTAAAATTAAACAAACTACCAATTAAATAAACTATATTACACATTAAAAAATCCTAACAGCACTATAAAAATTACAAAGTATCTAATTACAAAATATAAAAAATAAAAAATTACAAAAAATAACCAACACTAAATTATGAAAAATAACAAACGAAATTATAAAAAATAAAAAAGAATTACACCTAATCTAATAGCCCTATAAAAATGAAAAAGCCCACCCAAAATAAAAAAAACCTAGCCTACAATAAAACCTGATTTGAATAAGCCAATAGAATGAGAGCTGCTTAAATCCTATTGGCTGATTCAAAATTTTCAGCAAATAGGAATGCAATGGTACCCCTAGTATAAAAGAGGTACCTTGCATTTCAATCCTCAGTGTGCGGCAGACAATCGCATGAAGAGGATCTCCACGTCAGATCACTGGACCTCTGCCTGGATACACATCTGTGCAGACCCATATGGGCTCATAGGATAGGTTTACTGACAAGCCATTAGTGTATTGGTTTTCTGGAGATGACTTTGACTATGTGCTTAACATTTTGTTTGAGTTAAATACAGTTTTTGGTAAACAATAGCAATATTAAAACTAGCAGCATGCAAGCTCATCAACAACCTTTGCAGCCAGTGGAAGAAAATATAAATTGTAGGTCTTTTTTCCACTACATGAAAAAAAATCTTGTGAACTCTGCTATTTTTAGTACAAATACACACAGATGTTAAATTTATTTTGTTTTGTAATATAAATATAATATGATGTTGCTCTCAAAGGAAAAAACGGAGTGTAGATTATATGTAATCCAGTGGTCAACAAATGTGTTTAAAATTAGAAGGCAGTAAGAATATGTAGGAGCTTTACTTTTAGGACCCAGATAGTGGTATTTGTATATAGGTCTATAGTAAATAATCCATAAAATTAGGAGTCGTGAGTCAGGGGTAAAATTCAATTTACCACAAAACACAAATATACCACACTCACTTGATATAAGAACAGATGAACATTTTTTTAATGTGATGTGTGTGTGTGTATATATATATATATATATATATATATATAAATATATATATATATATATATATACACACACAAATATGCCATGTATGTGAGTGGTTTACACACATACACATTTTGCTAGTTAACCTTTATTAATCAAGCGCTTCATTTATAGCAACAACCTTACAGTCTACAAACATTGTTGTCAAAGTGCCTTAAAGGCTGTAAATCACAATCGGCGGCTTGTAATAAAGAGCAGAGCAGCTAGTCCCACATAACCTCCTCACCTCCAATGCCTTTATAAAACAAAAACATACATCCTGAAGCAGAATTTAACCCCCTGGCTATCGAAATGCACTACAGCACATAACAAATGAATACATAGCGATCCTCTCTGGTAGCCAAGGGGTTAAAGTGTGCTCTGCTTGTTATCTTGTCATTCTAGGCAGCATTAGAAACCTTGTACATTCCTAACCTGTCCTAAACTAAACCTGTCCTAAACTACATTCCTAAACTGTCCTATCCTAAACTGTGAGGGGTTTAGTTTTAATCTTTGCCCCTCTCTCCTTCATGGCTCCCTGGACTGCTGTAACATATTCCCAATAAAACACTCGACTCTGTAAGCAGCTGGCAACACAATTCTTACTAAAATTATTATTTATTTATTTTTAAATAAAATACACTGACTACAGGCAGGCGCCCCTCACTGCAATGCGCCTGTAGGCACATGCCTACTGTGCCTATTGGGAAATCTGGCCCTGAGCATGAGAACAAGGCTCCATTGGAGCCTATTGAAGCGTGCTCTTGTGAGTGCAAAGCTTCCGTGCAATGCGAATACAGGCGCACATTTGCGTGTGCTGGTATTACTAAGTGGAGAAGCAACATTTTGAGCTACACTTATAATCCAGCCCATATTCGGCCCCTAAATGTAAACTCTGATGATTGCATTAGCAATTCTAGGGGTGCTCTCTGGGGGTATTTTGCAGCCTATTAATTACTGTAGCACTCTGAAATCTTTAATAGACATTAGTCATTTTTATTCAATTAAATGCTTTGTTGCAAAAGATCTGCATGAAAAATAAAATGTTTTAACATAATCTAGAACTATAACAATCACTGTGTATAATATTTTCAGATCAGTTACAGGTAAAGTCCTGCAAGGGAACTTCAAGCCTGAGTAACAAATGGCTGCTGATTGATGGGCTTGTGCAGCTTCCACTCCTGATTGGCTGCCCCGTTGTGTCCTGCTAGGGAGCTGCAAGGATTGCAGCTTTTGAACTGGACTTTTCCTGGGTTTTTAATTCCTTTGTAACACTGATTAGAGAATATCTTGTGCCATTTTTGCATTAGTATGTGCCTTTATGTATACTACTACAAATACTTTACTAATGGGTCTAGGCTATAGAAGAGACAAATACGAAGTTAACATTGAAAATGACATACAAGGTTATTATATATTATTGATTTTAGGCTATATTACTGATAAAACTACAGGTCAACATCATTATTACTGTAATGTAGACCAGGATAAATACTTATGAAATGAGTTACTGCAGCTTGTTAAGAAATCATTTTTAAAAGCACTTCTTTAGAGAAAATGTAATTGATATGGTGAATATTTCTTCAGATGAGGTGAGAATGAAAAAAAATGTTTTAAAATTGATTTTTGTTTTCAAAACTGATCAATTTTTCTCATAAAATTACAAATGACATCACTACACCACAATTAGCCTGAACGCTTTGAATAAATATAATATTAATATCTTCAGCTATAATTTTTAAAACATACAAGTACAAATAAAATTAGAAAACTTCCACTCAGTAGAGAATCGTGTTTTATCTTTCCCTATAGCTCTGTATCTATGTACACAACATATTTACTGACGATTAAGCGGAGAAGATAGGGAGCAAATTTTAAAACAGAGGTACAGTAGGTGTTCTCTGTTTTTAATCTGGAAATCTGACTTTAATCTGATTTAAATTCTTAATATGTATATGAACTAAATTCTAATGAACTTGTAGTGAGTATTGCAGAAACATAGAGTACATAATCTATAGTAGAAAGGTAAATAGATTACATTATGTATGTGATGTTTCTATGTTTTATTGTTTTATATACTGATATTATTAAATGATTAGTGTACTGCATTATGAAATTGAATGCACTTATTCTATATAAAAAATAAGTACATTCTAGAGCATGTAATTTCAAAAGTTTTAGGGGCCTATTTATCAAAGGTCTTGCGGACCTGATCCAACAGGGGATATACACTCTCCATATTCAGCAATGCACAAGCAGCTCACAAGAGCTGCTGGTGCAACGCCGGCCCCTGCAGACTCGCGGCCAATGGGCCGCCAGCAGGGAGGTGTCAACCCGATCGTACTCGATCGGGTTGAATTCCGGCGATTCCTGTTCGCCTCATCAGAGCAGGCGGACAGGGTTATGGAGCAGCTGTCTTTTGACCACTGCTTAATAACTGCTGTTTCTGGCGAGTCTGAAGACTCGCCAGAAACACGGGCCCACAAGCTCCGTTCGGAGCTTGATAAATGGGCCCCTTAGTGTTTACATGCTCACATATTGTTAACCAGATCTATTATTTGAAGAGTTACTGATATGTGATTGGTTTGTTTGCATTTAAATAGAAAGTAGTGAACCTACCATTCATCATGAACCAATCTGGAAGTTTATTCAAAACATATCTGGCTTGGATTGATTGTTTTTGCTTCAGTTTATTAATGATGGTCAATCAAAGTTTTCCTTTCTACCTTACCTTGTTGACTATATAAATGTCCACAGCACTGTATCATTCAAAATATTTTATTCTCTGTACATAACAGGTACTCAAACAGCGAAGTTTCGAGTGTTGCCACTCTTACTCATGCTAGTTACAAACTATCAATTACAGCAATTTAAAACCCTCAGTTTGGCGCCAACCACTCTTCAGGTGGATCTGCTGCCCTCTTCTGTTCATTTCTAATAATACATTAAAAACATTTCTAATTACATGATAATATGTAACCAAAATTTAATTACAATGTTTGCTTACAGTGAAGCCGGAGGGGAAGATCCTACCACTATTAGTAACAGAGAAGGAGAGCCCAATACCAGATAAAAGAACTGAGCCTAAAGATGGGGTAAGACCTGAACATACTACAGTACTTAACATATCTGTGAAAGAATTAACAGAGACTGAATTGGGACTGTTAGAAAAAGGACTCTCGTTTTGCCCTTATTCTGGTACAAATTTCTTTGAATTAAATAAGGATTTACAAAGGTTTTTTAGGAACATAAGGTTAAAAACATGGTTCCATGATAATGTTTATATAGAGTCAGATATACGAAATGTTGAAGTTAAATGGAAATTTAAAGAACTAGATTTGAAAAATAAAAGTATATTTAATCCTACATCTACTAACCATAGTGTAAATACCTTTATAAGTCTTGTATGCAATGATATAGGCAAACTGAAACAAAAAAATGAGAAGAAAAAACTAAAAATGCCTTATATGAGTAAAAATGCAGAGGTTAATTTAACTAAGGATGAGTTTGATGCAATAAAAACTTTGAAGAACAAATCTAGTGAAGTGACAATTAAAAAAGCAGATAAGGGCGGGGCAACAGTGGTGCTTGATAAAGGGTACTACATAAATGAAATACTAAGTCAGCTTAAAGATGAAGATACGTATGTTAAGATCAGTTATAATCCAGTTAGTAAAATACAGAAAGAGGTGGAAGTAATTATTAATAAAGCATTTGAAAATAAATTAATTGACAAAAAACTGAAAGATTATTTATTCAATAAAGACCCCAAGAATCCCATCTTTTATACGGTACCCAAGGTACATAAAGATCTAACTAGACCACCGAGGAGGCCCATAGTCTCGAGTGTCAACTCAGCTTTAACTAATATTTCAACATTTCTAGATAAGGTTTTGCAACCTGAGGTAAAACAAATATCTTCATACCTCAAAGATACAGGAGATTTCCTAAATAAGGCCAAAGATCTATATTTTGAATCTGAAAAATTCCTATTATATACAATGGATGTAAAGAGTCTTTACACGGCCATCAAACATGAAACAGGGATAGGAATAGTAAAAAAAGTATGTAAATTGAATAAAAAATGCTCAGATTTACAAGTTGCATTTATTGAAGAATTATTGAGACTTATTCTGTATTGGAATCACTTTATGTTCCAGGATGATTGGTACATTCAGATTAAGGGTACAGCAATGGGGACCAACGTTGCCCCATCATATGCCAATTTATTCATGAATGAAATCGAGGAGAGAATAATCTATGAAAATGATAAATTTAGAAAATATGGCGCCAACTGGTGGCGGTTCATAGATGATGTATTTGGCATATGGTGGGGCAGCGTTGAGTCCCTGTTGGAATTTGTGAAAGAAATTAATGGGGCAGTCCCCGGTCTAGAGTTCACAGCAGAGTGGAGTGAAGAGACAGTGACCTTTTTAGATACTAGAGTAATTAAGGAAGGAAGAAAGCTAACCTTTGACATTTATAGTAAGGAGACAGACAGGAACACACTATTAGATTACAGAAGTTTCCATCCTAAAGGGTTACTAAACTCATTACCAAAGAGTCAACTATTAAGAGTAGACAGAATAGTCACCAATCCAGATACTAAAGAAATCAGACTTAGAGAGATGCAGCAAAAATTCCTAGATAGAGGATACCCTAAGGAAATTGTTGCTAAACACATAGATAAAGTAAGGTCTAAGGAACAGAGTTTGGTTAAAAGTAAAAAAGGAGATAAATTGGTTTTGGTTACCCAATATAGTCCTGCAAGTGAGGATGTAAAACGAATCATAAATAGACATTGGCATGTTTTGAGCGAATGCAATAAAGGTATAGAAATATTTAAAAATCCGCCATTAATGGCTTTTAAAAGAGTAAGAAATCTGAGAGATCAACTAACACATACAGACGTTGGCTCTAAGAAATGTGAGAGACAGGCATTTATTGGGAATAAAAGTAGAGGTTCTTTCCCATGCCTGGGCTGTATGAGTTGTCACTCTATTATAAAAGGTAAATATTTCTATCACCCAAGAAATGGGAAAAAATATGAGATAAGAGATTACTATACCTGTGATTCTAAATATGTAATCTATCTCATAAAATGTTCCTGTTCTCTGATCTACATAGGGGAGACTACCCGTATGATCAGAGACAGGATATGCCAGCATCGCTCAAACATAAGGTGTAAGAATACTGAAGCCCCTGTGTCCCATCACTTCCTAAAATGTGGCCACCAGATAAGCCAATTAAGGTGGCAAGTGATCGATAGTGTGGGTCCACAGAGAAATGGAGGTGATAGAGAAAAGATACTAAAACAAAAAGAAATGTTTTGGATCTTTGAATTGGGAAGTATGGAACCAAATGGGCTTAATAGGGACTTTGATTGGTCTATTTTTCTGTAAAACTACTTTTATCAGTGGATGTATAATGACATCCACTAATAATATAATAGTCCATAGTCTTCACCTAGGATAGTGTAACCCTTCTCAAATAGTATAATTACTTACTGTCTAGTATAACACTGTTTAAAGTATAATCTTGGAAAAGTATGAAATTTAAAATTTAAAATATAACCAAGTGTGAAATTTGTTGAACAACTTTATTGTATAAAAATAAAATTAAAATGTGATCCTGCTAAAATATGATCTATTAGAGATGCAAAGAGTAAAAGATATAACTTGACTGTAAGCAAACATTGTATTTAAATTTTGGTTACATATTATTATGTAATTAGAAATGTTTTTAATGTATTATTAGAAATGAACAGAAGAGGGCAGCAGATCCACCTGAAGAGTGGTTGGCGCCAAACTGAGGGTTTTAAATTGCTGTAATTGATAGTTTGTAACTAGCATGAGTAAGAGTGGCAACACTCGAAACGTCGCTGTTTGAGTACCTGTTATGTACAGAGAATAAAATATTTTGAATGATACAGTGCTGTGGACATTTATATATTCACTATTGGAATTGGGGAGACTTGGCAGGACCCTGTCTTCACGAGCACTGCACTCCTGAGTTGCTGTACTAATCGTTGTACATATTACCTTGTTGACTGCTGGTTCTGAAAATAGTGAGGAATATGTTTTATGTTTGTAAATAGTAGTAGCTATCTCAAATAGCTTTCCATAAGAAGACAGCATCTTGAGAAGTGGAATTTTGATATTTCTTTTGTGTGTTGATCATGAGATCAAGAAGAAATCCTGTTACTTTAAAAACTCAAAAAAAATCAAACCTCACTTAAATGCCAGGAAAGTATTTGGTTTATGAGCACACATAAATACCCAATACAGTAGAAAGGAAGTTCCAAGTGTAAACTCTAAGGGCACTCCAGGTTTTCTTACATTACTGATGTTGTGGAATAAACAATGACATGGTCAAGAGTATAACTGGGCTAATTACATATTACATCCTTAATGACATCATCCATAACCTTTCAGTGACTCTTTGAAATCTGTGGTTGTGATATCAAGAGATTTTATTATTTACTTTGCTACATGATGAATTCAGTTAGAGTAGTGTTTGCCTTTTTCATTGAAGCAATGCAGAGTCATTGCAGTATTTCTTTGAAATATAATTTAATACCATTTTATAGTGTGTTGATGAGATATAGAGTCATAGTAAAATAATACTTTTTTAACATTTGATGGAGGTTTTTAGAAAAGTAAGGGAAAGGGAAGTTGTGGGCAGGAAGCACAGGATTTTGTGGAAAAGCTGTTACAGAAAGGAAAGGGATGTGCCAAGTGTGCCATGGATTTGGTAATGTTGTAGTTGTTGCTGGAGCTAATTTGTTGGTAGAAGTATTTGTCCTGGTGTTTGAGTGAAAACTCTGACCTTAATAAAAATTATATTGTAATGGAATTTAAACCCACAGACAATATAAACCACCTAAAGTTCTACTACCAAGTGTAATAAAAGGGACAGTCTACTGAAAATGTGTATTGTTTAAAAAGATAGACGATCCCTTTATTACCCATTCCCCAGATTTGCATAACTAACACATTTATACTAATAATCGGCTAGATTATGAGTTTTGAGCACTATAGGGAAATTAACAAACACAACAAAAGTGGCATATTTAATTCCCTATAGCGCTGCCATTACAAGTTTTGAAAAACCCGGCTTGTGCGTCCGATATAGAGATTTTAAGCTCCATATCGCACCCAAAACAAGCGGTGTTTTGACATGCTCATGCACCCTTTCCCCGTAGACATCAATGGGGAGAGCCGGCAAAAAAAAGTCTAACACCTGCGATCACGGAAACAAAAGCTCTGTAACGCAGCCCCATTGATGTCTATGGGGAAAAAGAAAATACAGTTTAAACATAACACCCTAACATAAACCCCGAGTCTAAACACCCCTAATCTACTGCCCCTGACATCGCCAACACCTGCCTACAGTTATTAACCCCTAATCTGCCGCTCCTGATATCGCCGCCACCTAAATAAAATTATTAGCCCCTAATCTGCCACTCCCGATATCGCCACCAATATACTAAGGTTATTAAACCCAATTCCGCCGCACCCCAACATAGCCGCAATAATATTAAAGTTATTAACCCCTATTCTGCCGCTCACCAACATCGCCACAACTAAATAAAGTTATTAACCCCTAAACCGCCAGCACCCCACATCGCAACAACCTAAATTAAACTATATTAACCCTAAACCTATCCGTAACCCTAACGTTACCCTAATCCTAATCATAACCCTAAACCTAACCCTAACCCTAACACCCCCTAACTTTAACATAATGAAATTAGATCTAAATTAAAATTACAATTATTAACTAAATAATACCTATTTAAAACTAAATACCTGTGAAATAAAACCTAAGGTAGCTACAATATAACTAATAGTTACATTGTAGCTAGCTTAGGTTTTATTTTTATTTCACAGGTAAGTTTTTATTTATTTTAATTAGGTAGACTAGTTAGTAAATAGTTATTAACAATTTAATAACTACCTAGTTAAAATAAATACAAACTTACCTGTGAAATAAAACCTAACCTGCCTTACACTTAAACCTAAAATTACAAAAAATAAAAAACCTAAAATTACAAAAAATAAAAATCCTACCATTAGAAAAAAAACAAAACCTACCATTACAAAAAAACGGAATTATCCAAAAAAATAAAGATTATTCCTATTCTAATACCCTTTTGAAATAAAAACTTACCCCAAAATAAAAAGGCTAATCTAGAATAATCTACCAAGGGCCCTTAAAGTCTTCATCCAGATTGCCTCTTAAATCTTCATCCAGACGGCATCTTCTATCTTGATCCCGGAGGTGCAGAGCGGGTCCATCCTGAAGACATCCGGCACAGAGCATCCTCTTCATATGGTCGCTGCCGTACACTGAATCTTCAATGCAAGGGATGCGATTCAAGATGGAGTCCCTTGCATTCCTATTGGCTGAACATTTTGAATCAGTCAATAGGAATTAGGGCTGCTAAAATCATATTGGCTTTTCAAATCAGCCAATAAGATTTAAGCAGCTCTCATTCTATTGGTAATCTGAACTGGCTAATCATATTGGCTGATTCAAATTTTTCAGCCAATAGGAATGCAAGGGATGCTATTTTGAATCGTGTCCCTTGCATTGAAGATTCAGTGTATGGCAGTGACTGTATGAAGAGGATGCTCCGTGCCGGATGTCTTCAGGATGGACCTGCTCCACGCCTCCGGGATCAAGATAGAAGATGCTGCCTGAATGAAGATTGAAGAGGCTGCCTGGATGAAGACTTCTTTCGAAGTCGAATTCGATAGTAGAATTAGAGCTGCTTAAATCCTATTGTCTCATTTAAATAGCCAATATGATTTTAGCAGCCCTAATTCCTATTGGCTGATTCAAAATTTTCAGCCAATAAAAATGCAAGGGACGCCATCTTGAATCGCATCCCTTGCATTGAAGATTCATTGTACGGTGGCGACCGTATGAAGAGGATGCTCCGCGATGGATGTGTTCAGGATGGACATGCTCCGCGCCTCCGGGATCAAGATTTAAGATGCCGCCTGGATGAAGATTGATGAGGCTGCATGGATGAAGATTTCTTGCCGCTTGGACCAGGACTTTTACACCAGGATGAAAATTGAAGAGGCCACCTGGATAAAGACTTCTCATCACATGGATGAGGACTTCAACTCCAGGATGAATATCGTTCAAGTGGGACTTGAAAAACTGTAAGTGGATCGTCAGGGAGTTAGTGTTAGGCTTTTTTTAAGGTTTTTTGTGTGTGTTTTTTTTAGTTTAGGGTCTGGACAGTAAAAAAGCTAAATGCCCTTTTAAGGGCAATGCCCATACAAATGCACTTTTCAGGGCAATGGGTAGCTTTGGTTTTTTTAGAATTGGGTTTTTTATTTTGGGGGGTTGGTTGGGTGGTGGGTTTCAATGTTGGGGGGTCTTTGTGTTTTTTTACAGTTAAAAGAGCTGATATCTTTGGGGCAATGCCCCACAAAAGGCCTTTTAAAGAGCCATTGGTAGTTTATTGTAGGCTAGGTTTTTTTATTGTGGGTGGACTTTTTTATTTTGATAGGGATATTAGATTAGGTGTAATTCTTTTTTATTTTGGATTATTTTATTTTTTATTTTTTGTAATTTAGTGTTTGTTATTTTTTGTAACAGTATTTTTTTGGTTTTGTAATTAGATACTTTCGGCTAGATTACGAGTCTTGTGTTAGGGTTAAAAGGCAGCATTGAGAGGTCCCAACGCTGCTTTTTAACACCAGGTACAGGTGTACCGCTCACTTTTTTTCCACGACTCGAGCATACCACAAATCCCATTACGTCAATTGCGTATCCTATCTTTTCCATGTGATTTTCCTAATGCTGGTATTACGAGTCTTGGAAAAAGTGAGTGGTACAGCCTCTCCTGTCAAGACTCCTACCTCATGTTAAAGTCAGTAGTTAAGAGTTTTATGGGCTAACGCCTTAACATAAAACTCTTAACTAAAGACTAAAAAGTAAACTAACACCCATAAACTACCTATTAACCCCTAAATCGAGCTCCCCCGCACATCGCAAACAGTTAAATAAAAATTTTAACCCCTAATCTGCCTACCAGACATCGCCACCACTGTAATAAATATATTAACCCTTAAGCCGCCGCACTCCCACCTCGCAAACATTAGTTAAATTTTATTAACCCCTAATCTGCCGCCCCTAACATCGCTGACACCTACCTACATTTATTAACCCCTAATGTGCCACCCCCAACGTAGCCTCCACTATATTAAATGTATTAATCCCTAAACCTAAGTCTAACCCTAACCCCCCCTAACTTAAATATAATTTAAAATAATTTAAAAAAAAATACTACAATTAAATAAATTATTCCTATTTAAAACTAAATACTTACCTATAAAATAAACCCTAAGCTAGCTACAATATAACTAATAGTTACATTGTAGCTATCTCAGGGTTTATTTTTATTTACAGGCAACTTTGTATTTATTTTAACTAGGTACAATAGTTATTAAAAAGTTATTAACTATTTAATAACTTCCTAGTTAAAATAAGTACAAATTTACCTGTAAAATAAACCCTAACCTAAGTTACAATTACACCTACCACTATACTATAATTAAATTAATTACCTAAACTAACTACAATTAAATTAAATAAAGTACGAAAAAAACAAACACTAAATTACAGAAAATAATAAAATAATTACAAGAATTTTAAACTAATTAAACCTAATCTAATCCCCCTAATAAAATAAAAAAAGCCCCCCAAAATAATAAAAATCCTTACCCTACACTAAATTACAAATAGCCCTTAAAAGGGCCTTTTGCGGGGCATTGCCCCAAAGTAATCAGCTCTTTTACCTGTAAAAAAATACAATACCCCCCAACATTAAAACCCACCACCCACACACCCAATCCTACTCTAAAACCCACCCAATACCCCTTAATAAAACCTAACACTAACCCCTTGAAGATCACCCTACCTTGAGATGTCTTCACCCAACCGGGCAGAAGTGGTCCTCCAGACAGGCAGAAGTCTTCATCCGATCTGGGCAGAAGAGGTCCTCCAGATGGCCAAAAGTCTTCATCCAGGCGGCATCTTCTATCTTCATCCATCCGGAGCAGAGCGGGTCCATCTTCAAGCCATCTGACGCGGAGCATCCTCTTCCATCCGATGACTAACACTAAATGATGGTACCTTTAAGTGATGTCATCCAAGATGGCGTCCCTTCAATTCCGATTGGCTGATAGAATTCTATCAGCTAATCGGAATTAAGGTAGAAAAAATCCTATTGGCTGATGTAATCAGTCAATAGGATTGAAGTTCAATCCTATTGGCTGATCCAATCAGCCAATAGGATTGAGCTCGCATTCTATTGGCTGATTGGCTGATTTTTTCTACCTTAATTCCGATTTGCTGATAGAATTCTGTTGGGGGCAGCAGATTAGGGGTTCATAGGGATAATGTAGGTGGCGGCGGTGTCCGGAGCGGCAGATTAGGAGTTAATAATAAAATGCAGGTGTCGGCGATGTCGGGGGCGGCATATTAGGGGTTAATAAGTGTAATATTAGGGGTGTTTAGACTCGTGGTTCATGTTAGGGTGTTAGGTGTAGACATAAATGTGTTTCCCCACAGGAATCAATGGGGCTGCGTTAGGAGCTGAACGCTGCTTTTTTGCAGGTGTAAGGTTTTTTTCAGCCAGCTCTGCCCCTTTGATTCCTTTGGGGAAATCGTGCATGAGCTCATTTTAGCAGCTCACCACTACCGTAAGCAGCGCTAGTATTGAGGTGAGACGTGGAGCTAAATTCTGCTCTACGCTCACCTTTTTGCGGCTAACGCCGGGTTTAAAAAAACCCGTAATACCAGAGTTACTTTAGGTGAGCGGTGAAGGAAAACTGTGCATTAGCCACGCACACCATTACCGACAAAAACTCGTAATCTAGTTTGTTATTTTTAGAGTAGTGTTAGGATTTTTTTAATGTATAGTTTAGTTTTATTTAATTGGTAGTTAGTTTAATAGTTATACGGTATTCGTTTTATTGGTAGTTTAAACTTAGTTTTTTTAATTTGACAGGTAAATTTTAATTTAAGATAGGGAAATTGTAATTTTAATATAAAGTTAGGGGGGCGTTAGGTTTAGGGATTACTAGTTTAATTTAGTTTATTTCGATGTGGGGGGCTTTTGGTTTAGGGGTTAATAGTTTAATTTAGTATATTTCGTTGTGGGGGGCTTGCAGTTTAAGGGTTCATAGGTTTAGTTTAGTGGCGGCGGTGTAGGGCTTAATAACTTTAGTATAGTGGGGGCGATATGGGCGGACGGCAGATAAGGGATTAATAATATTTAAATAGTGTTTGCGATGCGGGAGGGCGGCGGTTTAGGGGTTAATACGTTTATTATAGTGGTGACGATGTCGGGGAGCGGCGGAATAGGGGTTAATAAACATTTTTAGTGGCGGTGATGTCGGGAGCAGCAGATTAGGGGTTAAAACTAAAATAGTGTTTGCGAAGCGGGAGGGCCTAGGTTTAGGGGTTAATAGGTAGTTTATGGGTGTTAGTGTACTTTTTTAACACTTTAGTTATGAGTTATATATTACAGCTTTGTAGAGTCAAATTCATAACTACTGACTTTAGATGACGTTACGGATCTTGTCATTTTAGACTATAACGCTTGCTTTTTAGCCTCACCGCAAAACTTGTAATACCAGAGCTATGGGAATCCCATTGAAAAACGTAATTTTTAGGAGTGCGATACTGACGTTGCGTTACAGGCTAAAAGGCTTGCGGTACACCTATACCGACAAGACTTGTAATGGCTGCAGTGCTATTTTAAGGCTGAAAATACCATATTTTCAGCATTAAAATACAAACGCACAAACTTGTAATCTAGGTGATAGCTTTTACCTATGTTATTACCTTGTATCTAAGCCTCTGAAGACTGTCACATTATTTCAGTCCGTTTTACAGACTTGCATTTTAGTCAATCAGTGCTGACCCATAAATAACACTCACCTAGATTACGAGTTTTGAGCTCTATAGGGAAAGTAAAGAACGCCACATTATTGAATTCCCTATAGCGCTGCTATTACCAGTTTAAAAAAACACTGCCTGTGCGGGTGATATGGAGATTTTAAGCTCCATACCGCTCCCAAAACAAGCGCTGTGTTTGACGTGCTCTTACACACTTTCCCCATAGATATCAATGGGGAGAGTCAGCAAAAAAAGGTCTTACACTTGCGATCGCAGAAACAAAAGTTCCGTAATGCAGCCCCATTGATGTCTATGGGGAAATAAAAATACTGTTTAAACCTAACACCCTAACATAAACCGTGAGTCTAAACACCCCTAATCTGCTGCCCCCAAGATCACTGATGCCTGCCTACAGTTATTAACCCCTAATCTGCCGCTCCCGATATCGCCGCTACTATACTACATTTATTAACCCCCAAACCGCCAGCTCCCCACATTGCAACAAGTTAAATTAAACTATATTAATCCCTAAACCTAACCCTACGTAACCCTAACGTAACGCTTACCCTAACACCCCCAAACTTTAACATAATAATAATATAGCTAAATTAAATTTACAATTATTAACTAAATAAACTTATTAACCCCAAAACCGCCAGCCCCCCCACATCGTAACAAGCTAAATTAAAATATATTAACCCCTACCCCCCCCAACTTTAATTTAGATCTAAATTAAATTTACAATTATTAACTAAATAATACCTAGTTAAAACTAAATACTCACATACCTGTGAAATAAAACCTAAGCTAGCTACAATATAACTAATATTTACTAACTACCTAGTTAAAATAAATACAAACTTACCTGTCAAATAAAACCTAACCTGCTTTACACTAAAACCCACCATTACAAAAAATAAAAAAACTATCATTACAAAAAATAAAAAAATCTACCATTACAAAAAATAAAAAAACTATCATTACAAAAAAATAAATTATCCAAAAAAATAAAGATTAATCCTATTCTAATACCCTTAAAAAACACGCCAAAATAAAAAAACCTACTCTAGAATAAACTACCAAGGGCCCTTAAAAGGTCCTTTTGAGGGGCCCTTAAAAGGGCCTTTTGTAGGGCATTGCCCTGAGATAAACAGCTCTTTTACTCCAAAAAAATACAAACACCCCCTAACACTATACAAACCCCCAACCCCCCAAACTACCAAGGGCCCTTAAAAGGGCCTTTTGGGGGCCCTCAAATGGGCCTTTTGTAGGGCATTGCATTTAGATAAACAGCTCTTTTACTCCAAAAAATACAAACACCCCCTAAAAATATACATTACACAAAATAACAAACAAATTATCAAAAATAAAAAAAAATTGCTTTTCTAATACTCATAAAAAACCACCCCAAAATAAAAAAACCTAATCTAGAATAAAATACCAATGGCCCTTGAAAGGGCCTTTTGTGGGGCATTGCCCCAAAGATAGCAGCTCTTTTACCTGTAAAAAAAATGCAAACACTCCCCCCAACAGTAAAACCCATTACCCAACCAAACCCCCAAATAAAAAAAAACTATCTAAAATAATCTAAGCTACCCATTGCCCTGAAAAGGGCATTTGTATGTGCATTGCCCTTAAAAGGGCATTTGGCTCTTTTATTGCCCAGACCCTAAACTAAAAAATAAAACCCACCCATTAAACCCTTAAAAAAAACCTAACACTAAGCCCCAGATGGTCCACTTACAGTTTTTGAAGTCCTGCTTGAACGATCTTCATCCCGGTGAAGTCTTCATCCAGACGGCAAGAAGTCTTCATCCAGGCGGCCTCTTCTATCTTCATCCAGCCGGTGAAGTCCTCATCCAGGTGGCAAGAAGTATAATGTTCTGTACTGTCTCTGTATATTTAGTTACTTCAAGTTGTGCTGTACTATTTCTTTAAATAATTAGCTGCTACAAGCTGTGCTGCTTTAAAAGGTGGCTGTCTGCCTTTTCCAAATTGCTTGGAAATTTGTACCCTGAAGGTTTCCTGGGCAAGTTCGTCATAGCTGAATTGAAGCTATATCTTGGCAACTTGAATAATACTTTGATCTTTTTGTTTTTCACTTTTGCATATTGTTGCTTTCAGTCTCTTGCAGCATATTTGGTTCCGAAGTTACAGATACTCTGTTTAACTTCAGGTGAACATTGCCGGATCTCATGACATCACAGCCTTGTTCTGATCCCGACAGTTTGATGCATCTCTTCCTCTCTGATTTTCACCAAACTGAAGCTCAGCTCCTCTGCATAGATCATTCAGCTTTCCGGACCCTCTAAGCTTTCAACTATGGGACTGGCTGAATAAGTTAAATTAGCTCTCTTTTCGGATTATTCCCCAATTTTTTTTAGTGTTTTTGGAAAACTTGCATCACCAGCTTTCTAAGCTCTTGTAAACTTGCTCTGTATAATCACTATTGAATCCCAGCATTATCCGCTCTTTTTTGCATGTCTATTTATTGGAGTGAAGGACTTCCATACCTTTTTTGTATGCATACATATCAATCTGGAAATAATTTTTGGTTAACCGTTTCCTATTCATCCTGAACCGGTTATATCTATATATTTGTATCATATTCAGTAGTAATTATTCCTTGGTGTTAAAGATAAAACCTTTTAGGAGTAGTTATTTGTATAACAACTGCATCTTGTAGCAATTAGTAATTGCAGAAATTAATTGTTTAAGCTACAAATGCTACAATTTGCATACTCAGGGTTAAACCTATCATTTTTATTTCTACACATAGATCCATTATTAAAATATCTGACAAGAAGTCTTCATCCAGGTGGCCTCTTTGATCTTCATCAAGCCAGTGCGGAGCGGGTCCATCATGAAGACATCTGGCGCGGTGCATCCTCTTCATATGGTCGCCGCCGTACACTGAATCTTCAATGCAAGGTACGTGATTTAAGTTGGCATCCCTTGCATTCCTATTGGCTGAAAAATTTGAATCAGCCAATAGGAATTAGGGCTGCTAAAATCCTATTGGCTGTTCAAATCAGCCAATAGGATTTAAGCAGCTCTTATTCTATTGGCTAATTTGAATGTTTGCAATGCGGGAGGGCCTTGGTTTAGGGGTTAATAGGTAGTTTATGGGTGTTTATTGTACATTGTAACACATTATTTATGAGTTTTATGCTACAGCTTTGGATGGCGGTACAGATCTTGTCGTTTTAGGCTGTAATGTTCACTTTTTAGCCAGAACGCAAAACTCGTAATACTTGCGCTATGGGATGAAAAAACTTATTTTTTTTTTATGTTTTAACACTGAAAATGCCATATTTTCAGCGTTACAAGCCGCAACTCAAAACTTGTAATCTAGGTGACTGTTATTTATATGGCACATATGAACTAGCAGTGACTATTGGTGAAAAACTGTCAAAAGGCACTAATATAATAATTTGATGATAAAAGTAAATTGGAGAGTTTTTTTTAAATTGTATGCCCTATCTGAATCATGAAAGTGTAATTTTGACTAGACTGTCACTTTAAGACAGACTGTTTAGAAAAACTTTTGATATCAATACAATGATGATTCTTGTTAAATTTAAAGCCTTCAACCACATTTAATTGAGCGATTGAACAATTAAACTTTGCATGCCATTTTCCATTATCATTATATTATGGAATAAGCAAAAATAATAAAGATAGCTCTGAAAGAGAGAGAGTTCCTCAGAAAAGTATGGTCTTCAATTATGCTAATCCAGTCATTACTGCTCTATTTATATTTGACTTCATTTCTTATTTTCTATTTGCTAATAAACGGCATTAAGTATAAATAAATTTTTAAATGCTAATTTACTTTTTATAACTGCCCTTTTCTCATATTTGTTGCTTAAAATCAAATGAAAAACATTAAATCATACATATTATTTTCAGTATTGCACAATTTGTGCTTTATTGCTGCAGCGTATATAGAGTTACAAGCCAGTGACAGTAAACTATATTGATTCTGCTTGCATTTTATAATAAAGTTGTTGTATTATTCAAACTATGTTCTTTTCATGCATCTGAAACCCCAAGATGCTGCTGACAGCAGCAAGACACTTTTGTTACAAATCTATAGCTTTTTTTTTTTTATTTTTTTAAAAGAGAAAATAAGAAGGTTTTCTATGCACATAGCAGCCCAATAATGAACAATAACATCTTTTGTTTTTTTTTTATTTACATTTGTGGACAGTTCACTAGTTGACACAGCATTACTGCCTACTGTGAAGCAACATGCCTTTGATTTACCCAGTGGTCTAATTGAAACTGTTCACAGTAAATATCAGTTTCTTTTTTTTTTTTCAGAGGGCTTTTCCATTCCCATTTGGTCTCATTATTTTCAACCAGAGGCATGCACACCTATTATAATAACCGGATAAAATGCAACACACAGAGGCACAGTGTGCGACTCAGTAGCTTTGACAAAAAGAAAAACAATGTGTATTTTAAGCTCAGTTTAAAAGATGGAAACAGAGGTCACACAGATTCTGTAGCACATCGTTTTGATGATTTTACATTAAAACAATTAAATACTGTATAATCTCTTTACAGAGCACAACTACCAAATCACTTTCCTGTGCCAGGACTTTCTGTTTATATGACATTGAGTTTAAAAGGCTCTCACAGACAGACAGTTGGTTTGTGAGTAATCAGTCAGAAGAAAGTCTGGGGGATTTTGGCATTTAATTTCAGTCTTTAGCATAGGATATAAGGCTTGGTTTATATTCAACTTCTGTTCAAATAGACATTAAAGACACTGTCAGAAAAGGTCTAGATTCTAATCTCTCCATTATCCCAAACTGATAAGCATTTTATCTGCTCAATTAAAATCCTGGATACGTTATAAAAATTCTAATACAATACAATATGATAACATCAAATACCTTTAGTGAAAATGTGACATAAGTTTCCTTTATCAAACATTTGGGATTTTATCTTTTGATGCTATTAAAAGGAATAAACACATAAATACATTTGCATGTTCTTTTTTAGTATCCCACTTTAAAGATGTACTATAAGCCAATAGGAAATGACTTTAGTATGACCATATGTGCTCAGGCTCATTTGCAGGTGTGGTACATTTCAGACATAGTTGAATAAACTGACCATTGGGAATGGCCCATGCTATATAAGAGGGTTGGCCTTTATTTGCCCTTGAGATGGTATTTCATTATAAGTCTTTTCTAAAATCACAGATTTTATTTGTTTAAAAACTTACGGCACAAATCATTCTCATTTAATAATTTCAGAGCATTTTTTTATTGCATCACAAATCCAAATACAGATATGATAAGACCATAAAAACATAATTTATAAGGTTTACAATTTATAGATATAGCTCAGTTCGCACAAATCATATTGTAAAACTACATTTATGGTTGCAAATTCCGAAAAAAAATGAAAAAAACAAATTCAGGAGAGAATATGGAATTGTTTTCCCACAATATTTACCTCAAAGCATCCAAACTCCCTGTTTTCTGTACACATGTACACTATATAGGGTCCAATTCTAAAAAAAATTGCCACTATAGATTTGGTTTTCCAAGTCGACACTTGCAGGTGCAGCCCTTATGGGATTCTATAAAAAAAAAGGGCTGTCCATGTGAGTAATAAAATGAGAGCTCTCTGCTATGTAAAATTTTGCAATGAAGGACAAGTACACAGGGTGAACCCAGCAAATTTTTTAAAAATATGCCTAATGCAAATCAAATTATGCTGTTTTCAGTGCACACCCTAAAATTGGTGTTATTTCCTTAGGCATCGATTTTCCTTTCAGAGTAATTAGTGTTTTGAGTATGTTGATAAAATTTCTCAACCTTTTAATTCGCGAGAAAAAACAATGAGATCTGTAGTGTGAAAATGTTTACAGAATTATGCTGGAATTTGATAGAAAATTTCATATTTACCCATGGAACGCCCATGTTCAGCTCAGTTTATGAAAAAAATATACATTTTTTAGTTTGTACGTATAACTACAAATTTCTATGTATAGTTAAATTATGATTTATGCTGTGCATATTTAATACAATTTATTCCTGTGTAATTTAAATACAAATTTAACGTTTTTGATCAAATCAGATTTTGGGTGAACAATATTGTTACGATTTTGGGTGTACCTTAGCAATACAATTTTATACTGAGTATTGTTTTGTGAATGGTTCAATTATATATATTTTTTATGATATTTAAATTATGATTTTCGTTGTATACTTTTATAATGTATGTATCTCCTTCCCATACAAAAATGCAGTATACACCCTTTAGCGACATACCCTGTTTTCACGGTAAAAAGTGGCTTTATAAAATTCCACTAGGGAAATAGTAGTACTAGTGAGCATTCTTAAAGGGATACTGAACCCAACTTTTTTTTTCATGTTTCATATAGAGCATGTCATTTAAGCAACTGTCTAATTTACTCCTCATAAATGTTTCTTCCTTTTCTTGGTATCTTTATTTGAAAAAGAATGAATGTAAAGTTTACGAGCCAGCCCATCTTTAGTTCAGCAACTGGGTAGCACTTGCTGATTGGTGGCTACATTTAGTCTTTTTTTTTACATAAATAACAAATTCTTCATAAATACCTGTGAACTTGAAGCAATCATTTTATTACAATCCTTAAAGCTAAGTTTACTTTGAAAAGGCTTAATCTTATTTTGAAGCAAAGTATTTTGAGCTCCATTTAGGAAGCTATGGTTACAGTTTAGGAGCTCTTACGCCAGCAGGCTGGCTAATGGACAGGTTAAGTAACAGTGATCGTAACCCCACTGCTCCTTAACCTGTCTAAAAACTCAGAGGATGCACATTAAAATCACTATGGAAACACCCTAGAATCAGGGTGTTTCCCCTAGGTGTCGAGGTAGTTTGGGAATGCCAAACCATGAATACTAAAGATATGCAGTTCAGTTATAGAGAATAGTTGATTGGAGTATTTGTTGTGAATTCAAGTGTTGGGTTCAACTCTTTCATGATTTTAGTCAAATTTGCCATTTTGGTGCCTTATATTTTCTACCCTTTTCTATAAATTTAAATTAATTTGCTAATCCTATCATTAATGAAACATTCATTTTTTGGGACATATTTTGCACTTTTTCAAACAGACTTCTTCCAAACCATAATCTTTTGCATCCTTAATAATGAATAATTAATTATTTCTAGGAGTAGTGTTTTTGAGACCTACAGATACACTTTGTTACTATAGAGTCTGACACATCAATCACTTGAAATTATTTAGGTGAAAAGAGTTTTTATTGGTGTCATATACAAGCTAATATTTCCAAAAACCCTAGGTTATCTACCCTTTTGTATGGAAGGGTGGGAAAGGAATCTTGACACAATAATCTTGCCATCTTCAAAGGAAATTGAGCATACCCTTAATATATTATGTATAACTGACCCTTTTATTTGGTTAATTAGCAAGAACCCATCAATTCATAATACTCCTCAACTCACATTTTTCAAAGTAGTTATAAATAGTGCTAAATATACTTTTTGCCTAAACTGGAAGTGCAGGATGCTCCTTCCTTGGGCATGTGGGTAGCAAAGCTGACAGAATTGGTGGACTTAAATTTACAAGAAAAGTTTACATATATATAACAGAAATTTGTGATTCATACATACTTCATTGTATCCCTTCTACCTACCAATACCTAGGGGTTTTACCCCTACCCATTAGTTATGTGTCCATAACTATTATTATTTGTAGCCCCTTTCTTTTTCAGTATGCTTAGGAATATTTCTAGGAATATCATGATTTTACATATTTAGGGCTAGATTACAAGTAAGGTGCAAATGTTTTTGCGCAAGCGATATCGTGTTTCTGCAAGCAGTTTTAATTGCACTGATATTACAAGTTGAGCACTACAATTCTTACCGCAATCTCAGAGCTGTAGTTAACTGTGTTCAAAAAACACATAAAAATACATTACAAGGTACAGTTACACTCATAATAACACTGTCTAATAAAAAAAATAAAAAAAATATTGCATTAAGTTATATTTCGGATATTAGAAAAAACAAAGCTGCAAAAGGGCTTTAGCATTGAGATACATACATATACATGTCAACATGTATGTATATATATATACAGATATATATATATATATATATATATATACAGTATCTCACAAAAGTGAGTACATCCCTCACATTTTTGTAAATATTTTATTATATCTTTTCATGTGACAACACTGAAGAGATGACACTTTGCTACAATGTAAAGTAGTGAGTGTACAGCCTGTATAACAGTGTAAATGTGCTGTCCCCTCAAAATAAAGCAACACACAGCCATTAATATCTAAACCGTTGGCAACAAAAGTGAGTACACTCCTAAGTGGAAATGTCCAAAGTGTCAATATTTTGTGTGGCCACCATTATTTTCCAGCACTGCCTTAACCCTCTTTGGCATGGAGTTCACCAGAGCTTCACAGGTTGCCACTGGACTCCTCTTCCACTCCTCCATGACGACACCACAGAGCAAGTGGATGTCAGAGACCTTGCGCTCCCCCACCTTCCATTTGAGGATGCCCCACAAATGCTCAATAGGGATTAGGTCTGGAGACATGCTTGGCCAGTCCATCACCTTTACCCTCAGCTTCGCTTGCAAGTCAGTGGTCGCCTTGGAGGTGTGTTTGGGGTCGTTATCATGTTGGAATACTGCCCTGCAGCCCAGTCTTCGAAGGGAGGGGATCATGCTATGCTTCAGTATGTCACACTACATGTTGGCACTCATGGTTCCCTCAATGAACTGTAGCTCCCCAGTGCAGGCAGCACTCATGCGGGCCCAGACCATGAAACTCCCACCACCATGCTTGACTGTAGGGAAGACACACTTGTCTTTGTACGCCTCACCTGGTTGCCGCCACACATGCTTGACACCATCAAATAAGTTTATCTTGGTCTAATCGGACCACAGGACATAGTTCCAGTAATCCATGCTCTTAGTCTGCTTGTCTTCAGCATACTGTTTGCGGGCTTTCTTGTGCATCATCTTTAGAAGAGGTTTCCTTCTGGGAAGACAGCCATGCAGACCAATTTGATGCAGTGTGCAGCGTATGGGCTGACCCCCCACCCCTTCAACCTCTGCAGCAATGCTGGCAGCACTCATATGTCTATTTCCCAAAGACAACCTCTGGATATGACGCTGAACACGCGCACTCAACTTCTTTGGTCGACCATGGTGAGGTATGTTCTGAGTGGAACCTGTCCTGTGAAACCGCAGTATGGTCTTGCCCACCATGCTGCAGCTCAATTTTAGGGTCTTGGTAATCTTCTTATAGCCTAGGCCATCTTTATGTAGAGCAACAATTCTTTTTTCAGATCCTCAGAGAGTTCCTTGCCATGAGGTACCATGTTGAACTTCCAGTGACCAGTATGAGAGCGTGTGAGAGCGATCACACTAAATTTAACAGACCTGCTCCCCATTCACGCATGAGACCTTTTAACACTAACGAGTCACATGACACCAGGGAGGGAAAATGGCTAATTGGGCCCAATTTGGACATTTCCACTTAGGGTTGTACTCACTTTTGTTGCCAATGGTTTAGACATTAATGGTTGTGTGTTGTTATTTTGAGGGGACAGCAAATTTACACTGTTATGCTGTACTCTCACTACTTTACATTGTAGCAAAGTGTAATTTCTATAGTGTTGTCACATGAAAAGATATAATAAAATATTTACAAAAATGTGAGAGGTGTACTCACTTTTGTGAGATACTGTATATATATATATATATATGTATTAATGTATTTATATGTGTATATATGTATTTACAGAAACATATACACATATTAAAACATTAATATATATGTATACATAATTTTCATATTTTCATGTCAGTTATGCGCATATTACAGTATGCGATCATATTTGTGCATATTAGAGTATGCAATCGGGTATGCAAATATTACAAGCAAACATGCTAAAGAACATGTCAAGTTAGCGCTAATGAGAATATGTCATAGCGCGAGAGAGTGAGTGTTTTTTCAACTTTTTTTCTCCATTGACTTCTATGATGGTATGTGAAAACGTGATTGCGATGTTCAACTTTCGAATTTAAGAGTGATTTGCGTTACCACTGGAGAAAAAACTGTTTACTTTCAACTTGTAATACCAGGGCAACCTGGCTAACGCAAAAATGAAAACTCCTACCCGAGTTTTCGTATAGCGAAAGTGCAAAATGCCGCTCTACTTGTAATCTGGCCCCTATTATTTTGTCCAAAGAATTGGTATATGATGTTTGTCTTATTTCATTCATGTGTTCTATAAAGTTTGGGGGGGGGGGGGGAAATTCCAGCAAATGTTTTCTTAAAAAAGGTAGTTCTTCTCTGAAATATACTGTTTTTCATTCTTATGAAACGTTTGTATTTTATTGTTTTCTCTTTTTTTCAATAAAGCTGGATAAAAAAACTCTCTGAACTGATCTAATCAGGGTGATTGTTAACCCCTGCTTTTGGTTTGTATGCTATTCAAAAACAGGGGGTAAGTTTGTGTGAAATCGTTCTTTAACTTCCAACAGTGATTCTTGCATCATAAATGGTGGCCTTTACCTCTAGTAAAGTTTTGCTTCATTAAAGGTTCCATAAAAGACACATTTAGTGTATTACCCTATTAATCTCTGAAATTTTAGAAATAATTTAGGCACATTTTTTTATTGAATCATACATCCATAACATCTTTGTTAAATGTGTATCTAAATATAGTTCACATTTGTCTGTGATACAGTCCTTACAGCTAGTAACCTTTAGTAATGTCTGTTCCAACTTTTGCTAGAATAATTTGAACAGATTCCTGTTTATTTATATACTTCTGAAGATATAGCTTCCAGAACTTCACTCAATACTCAAGATGAGTTCTAACTAGTGATCTGTCTGTAAAGTAGCATAATAACCTTACTATTTCTTTTGCAAATATCTCTACCTTTACAACCAAGCATTCTAATGATTTTACTAGCTGCAATACTAAATTGTTAACCAAGTTTCAACTCATCTGAAATAATAATTCACACACTTTGTTCGCTCCTCTTTGGTGACAGTCAAAGAAGTTTTTTTTTTGTTAAGTGTTTTATTAACTTTTGTTTTTTTCTTTCCTAAATGCATAATTTACACTTGTGTTTTTTATATAACTTCTTATTTGATCCATCAACCATATTAAACATTGGTATATCATTTGCAAAGAAACATACGTTACCATGCATCCCTCTACTGATAAATATATAAAAAATAGGCCCCAGAACCACCCTCTAGGAACACAACTAATAATTGCCCCTTCCATTGAATGCTATCCATGTATTAAGACATTATTCTTTAGCCAGCATTCTTAAATTAGATTAGGTTGTTTTTTTGCCATTGTACAAAGTATAAAAACGAGTACAATGAAATGTAACTATTATCTAATAGTATCTAATAGTATCTAACCCAGACATAGCAAAAAGCAGCATAAGGTGCAAACATTAGTGCAGTTGATAATTACAAGATGAAAGATGACTAGGTGTATATACATACATTGTGAAATATGTAGTGTCAATGCTTAGAGAACAGTGTACTGTGAATTTAAATAAATGAACAAAGGTTTAAAATGCATACTTTCAATATAAGTGTAATGTGTGCAAAAGCAATAGTCCACACAGCGGGGGTCCTTATGGGGGTCCTTATGTGCTGACAATAAATTGTCAGCATGGTGCAAATAAGCGCATAGTGCAAATCAGAGTAGTGAGCAACAATTCAATTTTTATATAAAGAAGTAATATAAAGTGCAAAAGTTAGTGCAGTTGGAAGTTACAAGATAGAAGATGACTAGGTGTATGTACATACATTGTGTAATATGTAGTATCGATAATTAAAGAACAGTGTATTGTTATACTGAATAAGTGAATAATGGCTTAAAACACATTAAAAATGTACAATATAAGTATAATGTGTGCAAGAGCAATAGACCAGACAGTGAGGGTCTATTTGTCAGCATAGTGCAAATAGGTGCATAGTGAGAATCAGAATAATGGACAGTTGTAGTCCAAGGTAGCTTAGGGGCATGGGGTTGTATAGTCAGGGGGGGGGGGGGGTATGGAGGTAGTGGGTGATGGGAGTTAGCACTAAGAGTTTGCGTTCAGCTGGGTAACAGCTCTGGGAAATAAGCTATTCCGTAGCCTATCTTTCTTGCCATTCAGACTCCTGTAACATCTCCCAGATGGTAGAAGAGCGAACAGTCCATGGTTGGGATGGGAGGGATCCCTGATGATGCAGGGCGCCCTCTGCAGACATAGCTCCGCAAACATTCTACCCATTTCATAAGTTTTTAGGTAAATAAAGTTTAATAATTAGTTTGCTGTGTGGGACAGTGTCAAATGCTTTGCTGAAATTTATATAAGTTGCATCTATTGCTCCACCCTGGTCTAACACTTTAGCTACATAGTTAAATAAGTCAATTATATTAACTTGGCACATTCTTCCAGAAGTAAAACTGTGCTGTTAAAAGGGCATTAAACACTATGAGATTGTAATATAAAATTATACATCAGATATATAAAAAAAACTCTGCAATACATTTGTATTATTTATTTTGTCCCCTTTTCCTGTAATTCCAGTTGTAAATGTTTCAGTTCCTGTTAGAAATGGAAGTGCAGAACACTGTTATATTGCATACAGTTATTCCATACACTCTAGTGACCTATTTATAACTGTCCAAAATTTGCCACAGCAGAGAAGGTAAATTAAGTTACAACATGGCAGCTCCTACTGTTTTATAGACACTAAACATTTACACTTATTTTGTCACTGTTTAAACAGCTAATAAAACCTTATATACATCTATATGTTATTCTCAGACTAATATTTTCTTTAAAATGCTTCATTCTATCTAGCATTTATTTAGTGTTTAATGTCCCTTTAATGGTCCTCTGAAAAGTTTGTATATTTCTAAGTCATATTTTTTTTCTTTAAAAGACCTTCCATTAATTTCCCTACTATTTTAGTTACCACAGTCTTTCTAATTTTATGGAGAGGTACTAAATTATTCAATTCTCCAGTCGTGTGGAATAACTTCTGTCAATAGTGATTGATTAAATAGATCAGTTGAATGGGGCAGATAGCACAGATAAACGTTCCTTTGACCCTTTAATGAATACTATCTGGACCCATAGACTTTTTTTACTTTAATATTTGATAATGCAAATAAAACCTCATCCGATAAAAAGATAAGCACCAATTCAATTTTTATTTTTAGTAGCATTCCTTAATGTAGTTATTCTATCTGCACAATCTTTGGTGAAGACAGAACAGAATTATTTAGACAATCTAAAATGTATCTCTACTGTCAGCAGTTTTACTATTCCTCTCTTATTTTTTTCTCCTGATATATCTAAGGAGAGTTTTGTCTCCATCTCTCACTGATTGTGCTATCTTCTCTTCTGCTTGATCTTTAGATATCCTAATTAACTGTTTAGATTTTTCTTGTTGGAGTCTTCATGTTTGCATATCATCATCTGACTGTGATTATACCATTTATTAACTATCTTTTTTGTGTTTACAGCACGTGCTACTTCTTTGAAAACTGTATTGGTTTCCTATTTCTTTTATTTCACATACATGACTAATACAGTTTGCAGCTGTAACTGAAGTGAAACTCTTCAAATATTCCCACTCTTTTTGTGCTCCAATAATAACAGTTGTTTAGATTATATATTGAATATGAACATATTTTCGTATGTTACTGACAATGTGGTCACAATTTAGCTAAAGTCCTAAAACTTATGTGTTTGCATTTTCTCTATATAGGAGTTTGAAAAAGCTCCCACACTTTTTAAAAATAGATTGCGTTATACCAGTAACAATGTCCTTTCCTGCCTGAAGGCTACAAGAGGTTAGAAAGTGCGATTTCTTGCCGACTAAGAACTAAGAATTGCATTGTTTGCCTGAAATAGTGATTTGTTTCCCCTTCTCTTCCATTCTCATCCACTTACTCTCTCCTTCCTACCCTTTCTAACTGTTCTAACTGTTGTAAAAACTATAATACTTTTTTCAGAAAACCAGATTTAGGGCTAAATTACTAGTGGAGCCCTATTTATCGCTCCCACTTGTGCTCTAACTCCGATACAAATAAGCTTTTTGTGCGTATCAGGTAGACACGTATTACAAGTTGCAAGTAAAAAGCCGAAGATAGAATATTGCAATCACATTAACGTATCCCCCACAGAAGTCAATGGAGCAAGAAAAGTGAAAAAAAAAAAAAAAAAACTAACACCCTTACTCACAAGCAAACTGCATTTTCCCAAGTGCACTACCTTGACATGAAATATTAATATTTCACATTCCAATGTTCTTCACATAAACAAATATGTTCTATTTATTTATAAATATATATTGCTATATATATCTGATGGTCTTTTTGTAAAATATATATCTATTGCTATATATCTATATGATTATATAAAGTTATAGATATACTACAGATATATATAGGAATATCTATTTAAAAATACTTAACATACCTCCCTATGTGAAGAACATTAGAATGTAAAATATTTACAGTACATACATAGTGCTACACTTTATTAAATAGGAATATTGCCTAAATAGGATTTTACATGTTTTCAACTACTTGACTGCAAAGGTCTCCAATGCACATATATATATACTGTATATATATATATATATATATATATATATATATATATATATATATATATATATAAAAAAAATAGATCCAATAATAAGCACTCTCTGAATTTAAACACAGCAACTTTAATAGGCAGTGACGTTTCGGGGCATTCACCCCTTCCTCAGACAACCAGAAATGTGATACAAGCATTATTAAATACCCAATAGGCCCCTCCCCCATTGCAATTGAACCAATCACCCAATAAGAGATGATGTTTACAAATTTGTTGCTGTGTTTAAATCCAGAGAGTGCTTATTATTGGATCTATTTTAATATGCTTTGAGCACCCTGGTCTGGAGTTTTGTTTGGCGAGTGAGAGTGCGCTTTTTGGAGTCTATATATATATATATATATATATATATATATATATATATACACACAGTCATGGCCTAAAATATTGGCACCCCTGCATTTCTGTCAGATAATGCACCACTTCATCCAGAAAACTGTTGCAATGACAAATGTTTAGGCATTCTCATGTTTATTTATTTTGTTTGTATTAGTATGACACAATAAAGTGGAGAAAAAAAAGCCAAATCTGACACATTCCATGTAGAACTTGAAAAAAACAACTGAAATCAATTGCTTCCTGTAACCATCAATGAGTTTCTTACACCTCTCTACTGGAATTTTGGGCAATTCTTTTTTCGCCAACTGCTCCAGGTCTCTAAGATTGGAAGGGTTCCTTCCGTGCTCTATGGGATTGAGATCTGGACTCATTGCTGGCCAGTTCAGTTCTCTCCAGCACTTTGTCTTAAACCATTTCTGGGTGCTTTTTGACATGTGCTTTGGGTCATTGTCCTGCTGTAAGACCCATGACCTCTGATGGAGACCCAACTTTCTGACACTGGGCCCTACATTGCACCACAGAATTCTTTAGTAGTCTTCTGATTTCATAATGCCATGCACACAGTCAAGACATCCAGTGCATGAAGCAGCAAAGCAACCTCAAAACATCAGTGAACCTCCACCATGTTTGACTGAAGGGACTGTATTCTTTTCTTTAAAAGCCTTATTTCTTGTTCTGAAAACAGTAGAATGATGGGCTTTCCATAGCACATTCTCCCAAAATGATTTTGGCTTCCTCAGGTAAGTTTTGGCAAACTCCAATCTGGCTTTTTATGTTTCTGTGTCAGCAGCGGGGTCCTCCTAGGTTTCCTACCATAGCGTCCCTTTTCATTCAGATGGCAACATATAGTGCGAGCTGACACATTTGTACCCTGTGCCTGAAGGTCACCTTAAATTTGTCTGGAAGTTGATCGAGGTTCTTTATCCACCATTCGAACAATCCTTTCGTTGCAATCTATGATCAAATTATCTCATTCGTCCACGTCCATGGAGATTAGCTAAAGTGGCATGGGCTGTAAACTTCTTGACAATGTTGCACACAGTGGACACATGAACATTAAGATCTCTGGAGATGGACTTGTAACCTTGAAATTGTCCATGCTTTTGCACAATTTTTGTTCTCAAATTCTCAGACGGTTCTTTGCTGCTCTTTCTCTTCTCCATGCTTAGTAAGGCACACAGAGACACACAACAGAAAGGTTGATACATTTTTCACCATTTTAACTGGTTGCTGGTGTGATTTCTATATTGTCAGCACCTGTTAATTGATACAGGTGAGTTTAATTACAAATTACAGGAGCATCACAAACTTGGAATGCCATTCTTTATTACAATTTTGAAAAGGTGCCAATAATTTTGTCCAGTCCATTTTTGGAGTTTTGCATGGAATGTGTCAGATTTTTCTCCACTTTTTTGTGTCATACCAAAACAAACAAAATAAATAAACATGAGAATGCCTAAACATTTGAAATTGCAACAATTTTCTGGGCAAAGTGGTACATTATCTGACAAAAATGCAGGGGTGCTAATATTTTTGGCCAAGACTGTATATGTATATATATATATATATATATATATATATATATATATATATTATATATATATATATATATATATATATATATACAGTATATATCTATATATATATATATATACATATATATATACACATATTTAGACATTTACTGTATATGTATGTATCTCTATGTTAAAGCCCTTTGCCTGCCTTTTTTCTTTCTAATACCTGAGACTTCATATCTATGAGCCCTTACAACTTTTTATGCAATTTATTTTTAATAATTTTTATTAAATAGAGTTATTATGAATGTAAATTAATTTTTAAATGTATTTTTGATTAATTTTGTGCCGCTAACCCGACTCGCATTAAATTCAATTGCACTCAAGCATACAAGAGGTCTTTGGGGTTTCTAGACCTTTTTGATGGCCTACTTTAAGTTTCTAGATACCCCACACAATAATAGTGCAGAATAATAAATAGTGCAGAATAATAAAGAAGTAGAGAATGCAAACAATTGGACTGCAGATGAATTATCATTACTTCAAGATATGGAAGATTTATTAAAAGAAAATGAACCAGACCATAGCCAAAATTGGTGACAGAATGTAATAAATAGATCAAAATATCTACCTAAGTCCTCTAAAAGCCCTAGTATACAAATCTTCAACAATGTAGTATGTAAGGAAATTTCTGAATTAAAGATTAAAGCACCACCTAATAATTTGACCTCAACAGAGAAGAAAGCGTTAACTGAAATTCAAAGCTGGGATGATGTCATCATCCGCAGAGCTGACAAAGGTGGGAACATTGTAATTTGGCCTACTGTAATGTACTTGAAAGAAGTATATTCACAATTAAATAACAACATGTGTTATAAAAAAATTGTGGAATAATCCAATGGAAGAATTTCATACTCAATACAAAGATCTAATTGCATATGCTAAAATCAACAACATCATTACAGAAAAAGAGAAAACATTCCTAACTGTAGTCAATCCCAAGGTAGCAACCTTCTATTTACTACCGAAGGTCCACAAAGATAACAAACATCCCCCTGGATGACCGATAGTATCAGGGAATGAAAATTTAACAGAGATAGCTAGCAAGTATGTGGATATAAGGCTAAGAGAATTTTTAACACAAATGCCTTCATACATAAAAGATACGATGGAAACACTCTAACAACTTCAAGATATTCAATAAGGACCTAATATGTGGTTAGTCACTGCGGACGTTGAGGCCCTATATACCAGCATCAAGCATGAATTAGGATTAAAAGCAGTACATTATTATTTGAACATGTCTACAGAAGAAGATGAGAACCATAATGAATTCATTTTGAAATTATTGGAATTTGTGCTTAAAGAGAACTTCTTCACATTTAATAATCAATTCTATTTGCAAACAAGAGGAACCACCATGGGCACCGCACGTGCCCCACATATGCAAATTTATTTCTCGGATGGTGGGAGCATAATATCATCTTTTCAGAAGAACATGAAGAATACATCAAACATATCCCTCTTTTGCTGAGGTATTTAGATGACATTCTGTTAATATGGGAGGGACAGAAGGATAAACTTGATGCTTTCCTATTAAAGCTAAACATTAATGACCTGAACATCAAATTAACATACCAATCCAGCCAAACTGAGATATCATTCTTAAATTTGAGAATCTTTAAGAAAGAGGATGGTATGATTGGAACAGATCTATTTCGAAAGGAGACTGCAACTAATACAATCTTGCATAGCACAAGTGCACACACCCTGAGTACAATTAAGTCCTTACCCATAGGTGAATTTTTGAGGATCAAGAGAAATTGCTCAGAAGATGAATTATTCCACACTAGAGCTAAAGAAGTAACAGATAGACTCAGTCAAAGAGGGTATAGTAAGTCATCCATCAAAAAGGCAAGGCAAAGAGCCAAGAATACCAAAAGACAAGACCTGTTAAAAACAAAATCACGCCAAAATGATGGGAAAACCAGATTGGTACTAACCTATAATGCTCAAAGTCAGGAAGTGGTTAAAATTGTACAGAAACATTGGCCTATTCTTCAGTCAGATCCCATACTTGCTAAGCTAATTGGACCTAAAATAGAGGTTAGCTACCGAAGAACTAGAAACCTTAAAAACTTGATAAGTCCTAGCCACTTTGTTCACAAAAATAAAACCATGACCAACAGAAGTATACCAAATGGATCATACCCCTGTGGTACCTGTATCAGTTGTAAATTCCTAAAAAAGACAGTAACTGTCAAAGACAGATTTAATAAAATACATATCATCAAATCGTTTATTAACTGTAATACAGAAGGGGTGATCTATGTTTTACACTGTAAATGTTCTAAGGTATATGTAGGTATGACTTCACGAAAACTACTAACAAGACTACAGGAACATGTATGTAACATCAGAAATGCTGCCAAAGATATACAGAATAAGAAATCTCTTACATCTGTAGCATATCATTTTTATAGATATCATCAGGCTAAAACAGATGGCTTGAAATGCTATGGGATTCAAAAAGTTAACCTTGGCATACGTGGAGGTGATAAAGAAAATGTTCTACTGCAACTCGAAAGCAGATGGATATATCTGCTTAATGCAGTTCAACCAAATGGGTTAAACGAACATAACAACTATTTTTCTTATCTGTGAATTCAAGTTTAAGTACAACAACTGTTATACTTTGATACATGGATAAAAATATTACCAATCAAGAACAAACTCTTAACATGAATATACAACAATTATTACAGTGGAAAATATCACTTTTTTGTATGATTACATGTACTATTAATTCATACAATTTTAGACTTATAATAAACTACCTAAATCATTAAGATAATGTAGGATCACACTTGATATTAGTCACCTTGTAATTTATATAACACAAGAACAATGGAAAGTTCTCTATTAGTAGCATATTTTATTAATAATTATCACTACACTATTATATTTATGTATTCATCACTTTATCACATTAATGGTATTTCGATATTTAAATATCATTTTTTGCACACTTTAGTACCTTAGTTTTTGCACATTATTCACCAGATTATAACATTACAATATATATTTTATCTATGGATGTTTATATACAACATTCATCTTTTCATTTCTTAATTTTATAATAGAACACACTATCAGATAATCACATTAAAAATAAATAAAGATTATTTTAACATTATCATTAAAAATATATTTTTTAAAAATAATTTTTATTATATTCTTTGAAGTATATACACTTAGCATTAATTAATTTATTACGGTAACCAAGAGGTAAATATTATTTTATATATTGGCATATGAGATAACTTGCTAAATTTATGTTCATGTATACATTAACAGGAATCTTATACTAATCTGCTAGGTCTAACTTTATTAATTTATTTGGGCTAATAATGTAAGAACAATTTTACGAGCAATAAATACTTACTACTCTTAGTACTGTTTAGAAACTATTTTATGAGTTACTTAAACTAGATGCTAGTTACTTGCAGTACTGTTGAAAATATGCACTTGATACTAACGATCAACAAATGATAATGGTATAAGCATATACATTATTATCATATATACTGGTGTACCTAGCCATCAGCAAAATCGTTCTATATGTATACCTAAATACAGATCTTAGTTGAATTAGTTAGATCTAACTTACAGATTGTCATCTTATCAATATATCCATAATCTTTAGCCAGCCTAATCCCACACATTACATCAATCAAGCCAATAACTATGCAGCACAGTCTGTGAAACATTCTGTAATCACTAGTGATTGGATCTTTGTTAAACCCGTTGTAAGTGGAATGTGACATCATAGGAGGTGGAGTGTTTAAGCCTATAAATACTCACGCTTCACGCCGCGCTGTACCCTTTGATAAAGCCAAATGTGGAGAAACATGTCAGGGACCAGTTAATCTTTTTGTTATAAAGATAATTTTAAACTTGCAGGGATAGAAATTGTGGTTGTTAACATTAGCTAAATCTGATCTCATAATGCTAGTACTAGTGTGGATGGTCATATATACTCTGACCACGTACAATTTACTTTAAACTTGTAATACTTAGCTAGTGTGGACGGTCATATATACTCTGACCACGTACAATTTACTTTAAACTTGTAATACTTAACCTATATTGGTAACCGCCAGCTACTTATTTAAACTTACTACTTAAAAACTACTACAGTGTATTTGGGCATTGGCGGTTACTGGTATTTAGCGATACTTGACTTTAAAAATTGTACACAGAAGATGACTATATTTAATCCAACTACATACAATCCATATTTAATATTGGACACACAGCAGCTATAGCAGCTGCAGTCTGTGACGGTTGAACATATACCAACTATATGGAATCTAACTTAAAGCTTTAAGTATTCAGCTTATATTAGCAAACGCCGCTCTTCTAAGCATTTAGCTTATAATAACTTACCGCGATTTACTGTAATTCAAATCATCATAAGTATTCATTGATATGCGGTGACTACAAATATCAGCGTCGTCAGAATCATTTGATCTGAGGCAGATAGCCATATATAATGCTGTTGTACACGATTCATCTTTACTATTTTA